>NW_006408595.1:14583858-14585285 GCF_000296735.1 Chrysochloris asiatica
AAAGATTTACAACCTCGGAAACCCTGTACAGGGTCGCTATGAGTCAGAACAGACTCCATGGCACCAAACAACCTAACAACAACAACAACAACAAGATAGAAGACAAATAATACTGTTTGTTTGGCTGTAAAGTTAGGCAATTGACCTTGAACACAAGTGATCGAAAGACTTCTTCAAAGAATTTTGGCAAAAAAAACCCTCAGGGGTAAAAATTGAGGCATGTTTTAAAGAGAACTAGTTCAGTAGGCAGCAAAGTGGTATATGCTGAATCTCTCTTGATTTTATCCTCTAACTCAGCAAGTTACTTTTACCAGTGGACTGTATCTATAGATACAGGCTCTTTCCACTAATCCTGCTCCATTCATGAATACTAGTTTAGCTCACCTCTCTGTGAAAGAAAAATTGTCATCAGATATGGAAATAGACAAAAGAAATTCCAAAACCAAAATAAACTGTAGAAATAATTTAAATCCTAAAGCCAAATTAACCCAATATTAATATTTTATCCATCTGTGAATCCCAACAACTATAATGCTAAAACTACTAATTTGTGACTCAACCTGGAATTGAACCTATTTGTTATATTTCAATAGGAGTCATGGTGGTTCTGTGGGTTAAGCATTGAGCTGCTAACCACAAGGTCGACAGTTCAAACCCACAAGCTGGTTTGGGGAAGAACGATAAAGCTGTCTGTTCCCATGAGGTCTATGTGAAGCAAAATATGACCTTGAACATATCCCACCTGAGTCTAGAGATCATCTCAAGAACAGATTTGATACATCAGACACTAATGACAGAAAACCAGAAGAGCTGTGGGATGACATCAAGAACATCATTCAGTAAAAAAAACAAAAGATCATAAAAAAGACAAGAAAGAAGAAAAAGACCAAAATGGATGTCAGAAGAGACTCAGAAACTTGCTTTTCAGAGTACAAATGCTAAAGCAAATGGAAAAAAATGAGGAGATCAAAGAGCTGAACAGAAAATTTCAAATTTCGAGGAGACAAAGTCAAGTATTATAGTGAAACGTGCAAAAGACCTGGAGTAAGAAATCCAAAAGGGAAGAATGTGCTCAGTATTTCTCAAGCTAAAAGAACTGAAGAAAAAATTTAAACCTTAATTTGCATTATTGAAGGATTCTGTGGGCAAAATATACTCTCTTCGGCAGCATATATACTAATTTTGGAATAACACAGAGAAGATTACTATGACCCCTGAGGAAGGATAACATGCAAATTTGTGAAGCATTCCATATTTGGAGTCTTGGTGTGGCACTCTGGGATAAAGTACTGGACCACAAGGTCAATTTGAACCACAAGATTGGTGGTTCAAATTCACCAGCCTCTCCTAGGAAAGGGTCACTATGAGTCAAAACCAACTCAACAGCACTCAACAACAACATGGGTAGAAAGCATCAAAAGAAGATG
>NW_006408595.1:14588025-14596721 GCF_000296735.1 Chrysochloris asiatica
AAAAAAAAAGATGGAAGGAATACACAGAGTCACTGTACCAAAAGGAACTAGTCAATGTTCAGCCATTTCAAGAGGTCACAAGTGATCAAGATCCAAATAGTACTCAAGGAAGAAGTCCAAAGTGCACTGAAAGCATTGGCAAAGCAGGCCCCAGGAATTGATGGAATGCAAAGAAAAATCTTTCAATAAACTGATGCAGCACTGGAGGTACTCACTCATCTATGCCAAGAAATTTGGAAAACAGCTACCTGGCCAAAGAGAGATGAGCCAACAGAATGCAGAAATCATCGGACAATATAATTAATATCACATGCAAGTAAAATTTTGCTGAAGATAATTCAAAAATGACTGCAACAACACATCAACAGGGAACTGCCAGAGATTCTAGCCAGATTCAGATGAGGACGTGGAACTAGCGAGAGCATCACTGATGTTAGATGGATCTTGGCTGAAAGCAGAGAACACCAGAAAAATGTTTACCCATACTTTATTGACTATGCAAATGCTTTTGATTGTGTGGATCATGACAAGTTGCAGATAACATTGCAAAGAATGAATATTCCAGAACGCTTAATTGTGCTCATGAGGAACCTGTACATAGACCAAGAGACAGTCATTCAAACAGAACAAGGGACACTGAATGGCTCTAAATCTGGAAAGGTATTCTTTGTATTCTTTCACCATACTAATTCAGTCCATATGCTAAGCAAATAATCCAAGAAGTTGAATGTGGCATCAGGATTAGAGGAAGACTCATTAACAACTTGCAATATGCAGGTGATACAACATTGCTTGCTGAAAGTGAAAAGGACTTAAAATACTTACTGATGAAATCAAAGGTCATAGCCTTCAGTATGGGCTGTACTTCGATGTAAAGAAAACAAAATTCCTCACCACTCTGGACCAATAAATAACATCATGATAAATGGAAAAAAGTTTGAAGTTGTCAAAGACAACTTTTTTGTTGTTTTTTTTAGCTTGGATTCACCATTATGGAAGTGGCAGTCAAGAAATCAAACAACATACTGCATTAGGCAAATCTGCTTCACAAGACCTCTTCAAAGGGTTCAAGAGCAAAGATGTCAGTTTGAGGACTAAGGTGGTCCCAACTCATGCCATGGTATTTTCAATAGCTTCATATGCATGTGAAAGTTGGACAGTGAATAAGGAAAACTGTAGAAGAATTGATGTATTTGAGTTATGGTGTTAGAGAAGAAGAAGTTTAAAAGTGCTAGAAAAATAAAACAATCTGTGTTGGAAGAAGTACAGCCAGAATGCTAAGAAGCTAGGGTAGCAAGATTTCATCTCTCATACTTCAGACATATTATCAGGAGGGACCATTCCCTGGAGAAGGACATCATGCTTTGTAAAATGACGGGTCAGCAAAAAATGGGAAGACCCCCAACGAGATGGATTGGCACAGTGGCAGCAGCAATGGACTCTAGCTCAGCAACAGTGAGAATGGTGCAGGACTAGGCAGTGTTTTGTTCTGTTGTGCATAGGGTCATTATGTTTCTGAATCAACTCGATAGCACCTAACAACAACAACAAACTCCCATAAAGGTTTATAATCTTGGAAACCCCAACTAACAGGTTTTCTCTGTCAAGGTCAGCAGTTTGAAACTACCAGACATTCTGTGGGAGAAAGATGAGGCTTTCTGCTCCTGTAAAGATTTACAGCCTCAGAAACCCTATGCAGGGTCACTATAAATTGGAACCGACTCCATGGCACACCACCACCACCATAGCAGTAGTGGAGTAGGTCACTTAAAAATGTACTGATTTGTATATCATTTATCCAGAACATAGTCAATAAACTGGAAAGAAGAGGAAATAAAATTCTGAGCAGCCACAATTCATGTTATGCATCAAGGCTTATGTGTTATTCATAGTAAGGTCCCTCTTATTCTATTAATTTATAGTTTAGATAATGTATTAATAGGTTGTGTCATCTGACCTTACAGATTAGATGCAAAAAAAATTGATGCAGGGTAGGAGAGCAGTTGTTGGGTGAAAACTTAATAAGAAGGGACAGTAAGAGAGTAGACAGAAAAGCAATATGAAGTTGTCATAATGAATAAAAAACATGGCAGCACCAGGCCAACAGAGTAGTGATCAGTAGCGTTACAGTCCTCGGTGGCTCCAGGAATACTTACAGCATCTGCTGTGGTCTCTGTGGTTCACAATGGAGAACTTAAATGTTCAATGAAATGCTAAGTTTCATATGGTCTCTTTGAGGAAACAGGGCAATATGTATCCATTATAGAAGGTCGCCATTAAATTTAATGTAAATAAATCTTCATTCACTTCTTGTGAAGAACCTTATATCATAGCAGTGCCACATAGATGAGAAAGCATTGCAATATCTAGAACTGTTGAGCTCTTGTTTCTCCCACTTGGATTTGTCTTTGTTCTGGCAGAATAAGATCATCGATGGTTCAAGATGAAGGTCCCACATGTCCCTGATCATTCACTGACACATTTAGGTAGGAATTAAACAGACACAGAAGAGATGGATGGTGTCTAGCTATCACTACTGAACATTTTGATCATGGAGCCAATAGATGGAGTCGGACCAAAAGAGGAAAATAATCCTGGGACAGAAGTTCAAATTCATATGGAAATCAGACTTACTGAACCCATTGCATTTGAGGGAACCCCGGAATCTATTGGCAAGAAATAGTCTTTAAACTTTGAACTAAAACTATTCCATGAAGTCATCATTAAACTCAGCAATATTTTAGCTCCATTGACAAAGAACATTTGCCTTGGTGATCTTTTAAAGAAGAATCTACATGAGTTCAAATTGACTACAGTTCATCTAAGGCACAGATGAGAACTTTAAGGTGCAGAGAGTCTAGATAAATCCTGATGAAACAATATGGGTAGAGAGTTTGTGAGTGGTGACAAAATGCTAAGTATGTAGTCAAAGTCAGAGAACTGCAAGTGCAGAAATTGCAAATACATGTATGTCTGGTTGTACATATTACCACAAAAAATTAATGAATTAAAAAAGAAATTAAACAGACACCATCAGTGTATCTAACAAACTCAGATCCACTCAGTGAAACAGAGGGATGAAACTAATTTTTGTGTTGTTTAGACAAAATAATTGTTTCACTTTTATGGGGATATTAAATTTAGATATAGACACAGGCTTGTTGAGGAAGATATTTGTAGGTAGAGTGTAAAGACAAGATCTCTTTATCTCCCAAACACAAATCCCATTTAGAAACAGTGATAAAGTGAGGAAGGACTCACATTCCACAGAGGTATGCCCACCCCAAATATGGCAGACGCTGAATGCAAACACTTCATTCACTCGGCCTACAACTACCCTTCACACAGACACTCCACCAGGGGGCGTGGCAGAGCTCGCTGAGTGACACTCAACTTCTGTTGGTTGGGTTCAGTTCAGACACCCTTTCAAGATGTGTTTATGTTTTTCTTTGGCATTTTTGGGATAGAGTAACAGGATCAGGACTGTCCAGGATAGGGTTTCCTGATTTATGGCGCACATTCCATTCCATAGGAGCATAAATGTATTACTCTGTATTCTCAAGCAAAAACAGCATTAAGAATCCCACCCACTTGTCTCAGTACCTAACAAATTTAGCTGAGCACCTAGTTCTGCATGAAATGGGGCTACAGGGATGATTAAACACTACCCCATATAGAGGGTAAAAAAATAATAATAATTACAATTTTAAAAAGGCTGTGAAAAATGCTCCAAGGAAGAACACACAACCATGCACACTAGAACGAGGAAGAAAGAAAACTAGAGGGTATTCTGGAGAAGGGTCCCTATAAGAAGTGCCTTCAAGGAAGTGGCTAGGCTTTGAAATACAGACGTGTGGTAAGGAGGGCTCCTTTACAAAAACAAAGAAGGGAAGATGGGCCAGAAGGCATAGCAGCTGTTCCAGACAGTGTGGAGGCAGCGATGGGGACCAATGGATAGAAGATGTGACACTTAAAACAAAACAAAAACCCACTGCCATCAGGTCAATTCCAATTTATACTGACCCTATGTAGGGCTTCCAAATCTGTAAATGTCTGTGGGAGCAGCCTCATCTTTCTCCTTGGATCAACTGGTGTGTTTGAGCCATTGATGTAGAGGTTGGCAGCCCAACACCTAACCCACAGCCTCAGTAGAAATGAAATCAACACCAGAGATCGAGATTCCTTGAATGCCACCGGTTGTCACTGAACCCAAGTCAGACCTGACTCTCTTTTTTGGTATCATTTTCCCCCTTTTTACTTATTTACGTCACCACCAGTCTGTCAGTTTCTCATACTGTGGTGGCTTTTGTGTTGCTATGGTACTGGAAATTATGCCATTGGTATAATCAGTCAGGTCCCCCATGATGGGCAGGTTTCAGTAGAGCTTCCAGATTAAGAAAGATTAGGTAGAACTGCCTGGTGAACCACTATCAAATATTAGCCAATGAAATCCAATGTGAGACTATGGATCACAACACAAATATTGTCTAACATAATGCTGGAAGATGAGTCCTTTAGGTTGGAAGGCACTCAGAATTGGCTGCAGTTCTGAAAAGGAAATTAGGAAAACAATGTCATTTACAACAGCCACTTAAAAGATGAAATACTTAGTAATAAACCTAACCAGAGAAACAAATAACCTATACAAAGAAAACTACAAAACACTGCTGCAAGAAACCAAAAGAAATTTCAAAAAATGAAAGAATATACCGTGCTAATATACAGGAAGACTTAACATTGTTAAAATATCAACACTACCCAAAGCAATCTACAGATGTAACGAAATTCCAATCCAGAGTCCAATATCATTCTTTAAAGAGATGGAAAAAATGATCGCTAGCTTTATATGGAAAGGAAAGAGACCTTGGATAAGCAAAGCACTGCTTAAGAAGAAGAACAAAGTTGGAGGCCTCTCACTCCTTGATCTTAAAAGTTACTACACAGCCACATTGGTCAAACAAAAGATAAATAGATCAATGAAACAGAATTGAGAACCCAGAAGTAAATCAGTCTACATACAGTCAGCTGATCTTTGATAAAAGGCCAAAACACATTAAATGGGGTAGAGACAGTCTCTGAAACAAATGGTGCTGGCAAAATTGGAAATCCATTTGCAGAAAAATGAAACAAGACCCATACCTTACACCATATGCAAAAACAAATTCAAATTCAAAAACCTAAAAGTATACAGATCACCAATGAAAAAATAGGGATAAATTTAGGGGCTTTGCTGATACATGGCATGAATACACTTATCAAACACTACAAAAAACACACAAATAGTAGAAGGCAGAACAGATGACTGGGACCAGCACTGTGGGTTAATGTGCTGGACTTCAAAGTCAGTTTGAACAGCAAGGTCAGCAGTTCAAGCTCACCAGCCACTCCTTGAAAACCCTACACAGGATATAAGATCACTATGGGTTGGAACCGACTTGACAACACTTAACAACAACAACACCTCTACAAGAAAAAGACAAACAATCCAATTAAAATATGGACACAGGACATGAACAGACACTTTACCAAGTAAGACATTCAGGTAACCAACAAACATGAAGAAATGTTCATGATCATTGGCCATTGTTGTTAAGTACTAACCTGTTGCAAAAGACTTCTTTAAAGTGTTCAAGAGTAAGGATATCAGTTCAAGGACTAAGGTGTGCCTCACCCAAGCTATAATGTTTTCTTTCTATCACCTCATTGCGTGTGAAAGTTGGACAATGAATAAAGAAGTCTGTGGAAGAACTGATGCATTTGAATTATGGAGCTGGAGAAGCATATTGAAAGTTCCATGGATTGCCAGAAGAAGAAACCAAATCTATATTGGAAAAAGTACAGCCAGAATGCTCCTTCATTTCTTATATTATGTACATGTTGTCAAGAAGGACCAGTTCCTGGAGAAGAACATCATGCTTGGAAAAATGGAGGTCCGCAGAAAACCTCCCATGAGATGGACTGACACAGTGGCAACAACAGTGGATTCAAACATAACAACAATGTGAGGATGGCAAAGGGCTGAGCACTGTTTCATTCTGCTGTGCAGAAGGCTGCTAGAAGATAGAATCAACTTTTGGGCACCCAACAAGAAGGTCTTTGGCAGAAAAGAGAACCATGTCTTTGAACAATGATATCTGGGTTTCTTTCTTTTCTGTTAACTTTTTATTGTGTGTGTGTGTGTGAGTGAAGGCTTATATATCAGATTGTTAGCTTTACATTCAGCAAATCATACACTTTGTTTCATCTCAATGATTGCATCTCAATGTTAGCTTTACATTCAGCAAATCATACACTTCTATGCAACACCAGTTGTCCCACTTCCTCCCTGTGATTACTCATGTACAAATATCCTCTTTCTAGCTCTTATATATTTGTGGGATATATAAATATGGTTTATATAAAATGCCCATCCACATCCACAGCTGATGACAACATTGAATGTGCATGTGAAATGATTCTGTTTAATAGATGAATGACAGTGGATTATTTGGCAAATCATTTGCAAATCAGCCACTGTGCTGCCTTTAAAATAATCCATGACAGACTTGGGTTTCAAAAAGTTTGTGCAAGATGGGTACAGAAACAACTCACGGAAGAGCATAAACAGAAGCATTTGGATATCTGCAAACAAAATTTGGATCGATACTCGAAGAAAGGTACAAGTTTCTTTAAAAAAAAAACAAAAGTCATTACTAGTAACGAGACATCACTGTGAGTCTGAGAGTAAACAGCAGAGGATGAAATGAAAACATCCTTAATCTCTGATCAAGAAAAGTTCTAAACTCAACCATCAGCTGGAAAATTGATGCTTATAGTTTTCTGGGATTCTCAAGGACCAGTATTGGAACACTATCAGGAAAAAGGTTCAACAATTAGCAGGGCTCATAATAGTGAGATGCTCTCTGAAGAGCTGAGGCCTAAATTTGGGATTAAATGCAGAGGACTGCTATCCAAGAGCTTTGTGAACTTGCATACACCTCTGCCCACACTGTTGACACTGCAAAAATTCATTTGAGGTGTTACAACATCCTCCCAATAGTCCTTATCTTGCTCCATTGGACTTTCACCTGTTTTGATCCCTGAAAGTAACACTTGGAGGATGAAGATTCACCTCTGACTGATGCCTTGCAGCTCGTTTTTCAATAAGTGAATACAGAAGCTTGTTGACAGATAGATAAAGTGTATTGAAAAGCAAGGAGATTATGTTTTAAAAAAGGATGTGCTTGTCTTTTCTAAAAGTTGAATCAAATGAATTCTACAGTCAGAGTGCAGGTAACTTTTGACCCACCCTCATATAGCTCAGTTCCTCTCTTACCCAGTGAACCTGGGTCTCTGTCCATGTATCTACACACAGAATGGAGTTTCTTTTCCAGGCTCACTTTCTTAAGAAATGTCTTTGTTCTTATACAGAAATAATCTTACCATTTCATTTTTTTCCTAAACTGTTTTATGCAAAATCCTGCATTTTCTGAAATTAATTATCTATTACAGATTGACTTTTGTCCACCACCTCCAAATCCCCACCTTTATACCTTTGTATGTAATCCTATTTGGGAATAGGGGTTGTTTATAATCTTAACAAAGTCAGTGTAGGGTGTGTCTCAAGCCAATCATGTTTTGAAATATAAATGTAGATCTGGCACAGAAGCAAAGCAAAGACAAATGAGGGACGATTAATGCCACAAGGAGATCATCAAGCAATCAAGGAAGAGAAACTGAAAGAAACATGGAATTTTCCCCAAAGCCAAGAGAGAGAAGTATTCGCCTAGAGCAAGTGCCCTGAATTTGAACTTCTAGCCTACTGTGCTGTGAGAAAATAAACCTCTGTTCATTAAAGCCCCCCACTTGTGGAATTTCTGTTATAGCAGCATGAGGACACCAAGACAGTATCTCTCTGACTTTAAGGAATGTGTACTGTAGGAGAAGCACTGGACTGCTAACTGCAAGGTGGATGGTTCAAGCCCATCAGCTACTCCTTGAAAACCCTTTACAGGGTCACTATGATTTGGAACCAACTTGATGATATATAGCAATAGCAACATTTCTCTCAGTTCTTGGTGGTTTTGAAGTGAAGGGAAAGCATAAATGCTCCAATGAAGAAATGCCCAAGAAATACTAACAGAAGTCACTTGGGAAGCAATCGGCTTCAAATCAGACAGTTGTCTGGCCACAACCAGCTTCAGAGAACAACCTTTGAGTTGTGAAACAGGGTGACTTCTATTTCTCATATCTTGCCCTTCCTTGAACTTAAGTTGCACTTAACTGTCAATACCATGGACTTGTGCTATTGTTCATTCATTCATTCTTGACCCGTCAAACATGTGGGGAAATTTCATGTAAGTCTAAACCCATGGAGCCCTGGTGATTCAATGGTTAAATGTTCCGCTGCTAATCAAAAGCTTTGTCTTTATTATTAAGTGCTGTCGAGTCAGTTTCAACTCATAGCGACCCTGTATAGGGTTTCTGAAGAGCAGCTCATGGGTTTGAACCCCTGACCTTGGGGTTTAAACCGATCTTGCAGTCCAGTGTGTATCCTATAGCACCACACCAGGATTTTAATCAAAAGATAGGTGGCTCCAACCCATCCAGCGGTTCCTTGGGAGAAATACCTGGTGATCTGTGTTGTCGTTGTCAGGTGCCATCGAGTCGGAACCGACTCATAGCGACCCCGTGCACAGCAGAACGAAACAATGTCC
>NW_006408595.1:14597906-14622294 GCF_000296735.1 Chrysochloris asiatica
GCTTGAGATATCAAAGCGATTGTCCGATGATTTCCGCATTCCGTTGGGTCACCTCTCTTTGGAATGGGATCTACTCCTATACAAATTACAAGCAAGAAAACTTTATGCACCAGTTCTACCCAGTCATATACAACTACTCACATATGTTGACAGCAGAGGCCACACTTCAGCATTGAAAATGTCCCCACAGAGTCTACCCAGCACAGTAGAAAAACAAAAACATTGCTATCAAGTCAATTCTGACTCCAGCTTATAGGGAAAATTAGAACTGCCCCATACAGTTCTCAAGGCTGAAGTCTTTACAGAAACAGACTGCCACATCTTTCTCCCATGACTGATAGGTTCAGATAGCCAACCTTTCAATAGAACAGCTGAACACTTTCGCTACTGTCGCATCGGAATGTCTTGGTGTGGCACTCTGACTTAATGCACTGGACTGCAAGGTCAGTTTGAATGCAAGGCCAGTGGTTTAAGCTCACCAGCTGCTCCTTGGAAACCCTATATAGAGTCCCTATGTATATATTGTTGTTGTTAAGTGCCGTTGAGTTGGTTCCGACTCATCGCAAACCTCCTATAGGGTTTCTGAGGAGCAGCTGGTGGATTCCAAGGAGGAACTGCTGACCTTGTGGTTTGCAGTTCAGTGCTGATCCTACAGCACCATACGAGAAGTCTGATAGATAGATAGATAGATAGATAGATAGATAGATAGATAGATAGATAGATAGATAGATAGAAATAGATATATATGTATATATATATGTATGTATGCATTGTTACTGATGTTTAATAAATGAAATCACTTAGGAAAAGTAGATTCCCCTAATATAACTGCCTTGTAAGTGTCTGTTCATTTAGGTGTGTTTGCCTTTGACATTAAAGGGTAGGGAGTACTCTGTCTAGTACAGATTCTCAATGGAGTTAACGTTCAATGTTAATATCACTGGGATAGTTTTCTACCCTGAGATGTTAAGATTTTCTACCTAAGATGATCAGTACATGGGCAGTTGTTGTTAAGTGCTGTCGAGTCAGTTTTGACTCATAGTGACCCCATATAGGATTTCCAAGGCTCTAAACGTAATGGTTATGTGTGGGCCTGCTAATCTCCAGGTCAGCAGTTCAAAGCTACCAGCCATTCCATGGGAGAAAGATGAGGCTTTCTGCTCCTGTAAAGATTTACAGCTTCGGAAACCCTATATGGGGTTGCAATGAGTCGAAACCTATTCCATGGCACATAACAAGAATGACAAATCCTTATACGAGCAGAAAGCCTCATCTTCTTCCGCAAGGTGGTTGGTGGATTTGAACTGCTGAGCTTGCAGTTAGCAGCCCACTCTGCCAGGTAAGGAGATTTTGAGAAATTTGGCTAATTTAAGGTCCTGTGTTTATTAAGCACAAATTAATTACCACTTTGGGGTATTGGGTTGCACAGTTTGCAGAGGTTGTGGGTGTGCAGATACTTCTTTACCAGCCCAGTTCCTTAACTTGGAAGCATTTCCTGTGCTTACAGTGTGCACCACTTTACCTTTCTTTACTCATGATGAATTACTCATTAAAGATGTTGCTTTATTGCTGAGGTATCCACTAGTGTAGAAGGGGGCAATGCTAATTGTCCTAAAGAAGGATGTGGTGGGTAGGCGTGAGAAGGCAGGAACAAAGCAATTTCATCATCATCTTTTCTAGCTAACAGTTAAAGGGCTCTCTGATTGTGCAGGGCACTAGACATACAAATCTGTATAATATGATTTGTTCCCTTGAACAGCTTATACATTCTTATATATTAGTCGTGCATGTAATACTGGAAAGAACACTGGCCTTGGACTCAGGAATTTGGATATCTAACTATGTATCTAACTTGCTGTGTGACCTTTATCAAATTGCATGATTCTGTGGCCCTCAGATCCTTCATTTGTAAGGTGAGGTGGCTGCGTGGAGTTCTTTGCCAATTTGAATTTTATTATTAAAGATCAATCACGTGATCCTAAAAATCAATCACAGTGAAGATAAAACAAGAAATCAACTGGTGGAATGTTTAACTTTCTATTTCAGTGTGGCTGTCAGCAAAACCTCCCTACTCCCCAAACCCAAAAACACTGCTATGAAGTCAATTCCAATTCAGTGACCTATGTAGGATTTCCAAGGCCACAAATCTTTACAGAAGCAGAAAGCTTCAACTTTCTCCAGACCTTCTGATTAGCCATCCAGTGCTTAACTTAGGCTCCATCAGGTGACCAACTCCACCTAGCTCCTGGATTGTCCTAGTGAAAGGAAGAGAGAGCAGCTACCCAGGGAAAGGAAGGAGGCTGCCTTCAGGCACTTGCTCTCTTTCCTCCTAGACTCAGGAACAATGCCTTGACAGTCAGAACATGTTCAGATGTATATCCTCTGAATTATAATAATAGATGGAGAATCTTGAGGTCTCAATATCTTGGGCTATGGCGACTAAGGACAGACAGATGATCAGGCAGAGGAGATCACCTGGGGCCCTGCATTTTCTTGTCTGAATCATGGGCCAGTCAGGGGATGGGGAGGCATTCCCAATGCAACCAGATCATTGATCTCTGCCAAGCCAACATGACACTTAAACTGTTGTGTATAATTCTAACCCAAACCAAATCAAACTCACTGCCATAGAGTCAATTCCCACTCATAGCAACCCTATAAGGCACAGTAGAATTGACCCATAGAGGTTCCAAGCCTGTAATCTTTATGGAAGAATCTTAATTTATGCTTAAGTTGTTGTTAAGTGCCAACAAGTGGGTTCCAACTCAGGTGACCCTATGTAGAATTGCCTAGGAGTAGCTGGTAGGTTTGAATTTCTAACTTTGCTATCCAGTGTATTATCCTGCAGTGCTTAGATACCAGTTAATCAGCCAATATCTATATGACAACAGTCTTTGGACAAAAACACAAATGCTCTTATGTATGCAAACATGAACTGAGCACTATGTGTCCAACACACAGGCATTACATGGGATCACAAAAGAGATGTTCCATAGTCCCTGCCACTGTGAAAGCTTCAATTCACAGTTGAAGAGATGGTAACTCAAATGGGGGTTCAGAGACAAAGAGATGCTGCACAACAGCACCGTTCTGGAACTTTCTGGAATAAGGAGGATTAGATGTATCTGTGCTGTCCGATATAGTAACCATTCAGCACATGGATCTACTAAGCACTTGAAATGTGGCTAGTGCAACTGAGGAATGGAATTTCCAAATTTATTTCATTGTAATTAAATTGTTATATGTGGCTGAACCACTCTTCTGTCAGTTTGTTGTACTGTGGTAGCTTGCATATTGCTGAGATGCTAAAAGCTATGGACCAATATTTCAAATACCAGCAGGGTCATCCATGGTGGACAGGTTTCAATGAAGTTTCCAGATTAAGACAAACCAGGAAGAAAGGCCTAGTGATCTAGTTCTCCAAACTAGCCAAAAAAACCCTGTGGGTCACAGCAGAGCATCGCCCGATTAGCTTGCCTTAGATACGTCATTAGGAGGGCCCAAGTGCTAGCGGAAGACTTGTCTAGTGAAGCAAATGGTCAGTAAGAGTGAGGGAGACCCTAAATGAGATGGATCGGTACAACAGCTGCACAATAGACACAAACCTGCCCACGGTTGTGAGATGATGCTGGACCGGGCAACATTTCATTCTGCTATACAGTTGGCCCATGGCAGATATCTACCTATATGTGGCTGTTGTTGTGGTTGTGAAGTGCCGTCAAGTTGTTTCTGACTCATAGCAACCCTGTAGAGGGTTTCCGAGGCTAGTGGCTGCCATATTGGGCCAAGCAGTGAGTCTTTGTTACTCTGTGTGTTCTGTAGAACAGCAGCAGCGGCACCTGGAAACTGGTTAGAAATGCAGAATCTCAGTCCCATCCCAGACCTACTGAATCAGAATCTGCATTTTAACAAAATCCCAAGAGCTCACTTACTGGTATATTAAGGTCAGCAGTTCAAACTCACCAGCTGCTCCTCAGAAACCTTATACAGGGTTGCTATGAGTAGGATCTGACTCGATGGCACTTAACAACTACAAGGTTTGATGAGCCCTAGTTGAAGGTTGTTGTTGTTGTTAAATGTCATTGAATTGGTTCTGACTCATAGCAACCCTGTATAGGGTTTCCAAAGAGACACTGGTAAGCTTGAACCGCAGACCTTGCAATTCAAACTGACCTTGCAGTCCAACTCATTAACCCACAGCACCACTTAGAGCATTAGAATATCTGAGGAACTTAAAAAACTTCCACTGCTGTAACTGTACCCCAGGCCAATTAAACCAGGATGGAAGGTATCAGTGTTTTTGAAGCCCCCCTGGTCATTCCAGTGTGCACTCAGGCTTGACACCCGCCGCCGCTCTGAGGCCATGCAGCCAGAGTGACCCTCTGATGTCCATGGAAGGCCAGGAACTCACTTCTCAGCCTCTAAATTGTTCATTGGGCACTGTCAGCTTGGTAACCAAAGGGAGTTATTCATCCTCTTCAAGTGTAAGAATTGGCCCAGCTTGTGTTTGTTTCCACCACCTAAGTGAGATATTCATTCGTTTTTGACCAAATACCACACCACCAAAGGATACTGAGCCTGCCCGAATGACTGAAAGCTGGGAAGGACTGATTCACTTCCTCTCTCTGGGACCTGGATAACCCCGGCATCACATAGTGCCCTGATGAATGAAGGGACTTATTCTTCCCATGGGGTGGAGGCAATTTTTTCAGTGTCACTTGTCTTCAGCTGTCCCTTCTGAAAGGGTGGGTTTTCCTGAAGAGCCAGACTCCAAAAGGACCTCAGTGTCCAAGGTCCCTTTCTAGTCATGAAGGACATTTACAAAGATGAGTCTTCATCTCTGAGGCGGCCAAGGTTCAGAAAAAGCACATCTGAAACTAGGCTCTGAGAAAGTTGTGTCCCATGAACAAGAATACTGTGCCAAAGGGCAGAGCTGTAGCCCCCATGCACCAATTGCCATAGAGTAGATGCTGATTAGGGTGACCCTATGTGCATCAGAGGAGAACTGGGCCCCAAAGAGTTTGCAACAGCTGGTGTTTTGAAAGTAGTTAACCCAGGACTTTCTTCTGAGGTGCCTTTGGGTAAATTCAAACTTCTAACCTTTTGGTTAGCAGCTGAGCACATTAACCATTGGCATAGCCCAGAACTCAACATTGGCTTCCTTGTGGAGAGCCTGTCTCACTGAGGACTAGAGGATATCATCACTGACTTGGGTGTGTGGTTCACTTTGGGAGTGGAATCCCCCAGCTATAGGATGATTAGCTCATTTGTCTGGACTTGTCCAGAAAATGAATGCCTTAAGTTTTGTGCTCATAGCTTTTCTCATGCATCTTTGGAAGGCCAACCTTGGAAGACTTGTTCGAGGTGAGCTTATCCTTAGGATCCTAAGTTTTGAGATAGCAGCTATGATCCTGTGCCCATTCTCTAGGTGGGAGGGCCAAGACCAGGAGTGTCTCAGGACAACTCTAGTAAGGGACATCCCTCCCCTCCACCTCAGTTGCAGGTTACTAAGCACCTTGCAGATATCCTTGGAAAGTTTTGTTAGCCAGCACTCCTGGGCCACCAGCCATGTTTGAATGAGGCTCTCTCTGTGCTCTGACTGGATATGAGCCCAGTTCCAGGTCCAGGGGAGATTCAGGAAAGAGGCAAGGGAATATTCTCTCCCCTTGATGACTGCGTGGGTGAGGATGTGTTTAATGGAAACAGAAGGAGAAAGTCTGCCAAATGTTGTTATGTCCCCCAACTGTCTCTACCTTTATTGCTGTCCCATTGTCTCCATGAAGATTCTCTGTCACCTCACCCCTTCTGTGTCTGGTCTGGACTGTACAACCAGAACTGTGTTAAATCTCCCTAATTCTTCAATCATCCTTCCTTATGGAGCCATGAAACGCCAGGGTCCAGCTGCTCCTTAGAAGTCCAATGACCCAGCCCTCTTGACTTAGATGGGAAAAAGGAGGCCTAGGAAACCGCCCTGTGTCTGGCCATATTGGATGGAATCTGAAGCCAAAGGAAAATTCAGAAATACTATTTCTGTTTTTATTTAAAATTATGATACTCTGTTCATCGTGGGTTGTTTTTTGTTTTTTTTTTCCCATTAATTTTGATTTTTTAAAAACAAACATAGTGTTAAGATATTATATGTCTTGATTTCTGAGTATTTTGGGTACCTCTTTAAAATTTTCAACTAAGGCAAGTAAGTACCTCACTCACATCAACCCCGCCCCCACTCCTCTAGAGAGCACCCACGGCCATCGAGTTCTTTACAGGAGCTATCTCTCACTGCATGGCTGCTGGGTTTTAACTGCTGACCTTGTGGTTAGCAGCCCAGTGCTTATCCTACGGAGCCACCAGGATGCCTCACTCCAGTCTAGAAATCTCTGGATGTAGCTGCCAGGTTATCCCCTAAAGAGAGGTATTATTATTGTTGCTGTTGTTAAGTGCCATCGAGTTGGTTCTGATTCACAGCTACCTTGTATGGGGTTTCCAAGGAGCAGCTGATGAATTTGAAGTGCTGACCTTGCAGTTCAAACCGATCTTTCGATACAGTGCTTATCCTACAGTGCCACACCAGGACTCCAGCTGTCAGCATGAGTTAAATTGGATAAGCTTTGCATATGCTACAAAAGAAGGAAAAAACTTGGCTTTTCTCCTCTTCCCTCGTGTGTCATTTGTCCCTTCTTTTTCTCTTCTTTTTCAAAAGGAAAATCATCATTTTCACTCTTTTTTTTTTTTTAATGGTGGTTAGTTTTATAGGTCAAATTGGCTAAGCTATTTGATTTTGTTAAGTGCCGTGGAGTAGGTCCCAACTCATATCCACCCTCTATAGGGTTTCCGATGAGCAGCTGGTAAGTTTGAACTGCCGACCTTGTGGTTGTAAGCCAACTTTGTAGTTTAATGCATTAACCCTCAGCACCACACCAGGACTCCATGGCTAGGCTATGTTGTTGTTAGGTGCCATTGAGTTGGTACTGACTCATAGTGACTCTATGCCCAACAGAATGAAACACTGCCCCATCCTGGGCCAACCTCATAATTGCTGCTACACTTTGAGCCCATTGATGCTGCTACTGTGCCAACCCCTCTCATTTGGGGGTCTTCCTCTTTTTCTCTGACCCCCCAGTTTACCAAGCATGATATCATTCTCCAGCGACTGGTCCTTCCTGACAATATGTCCTAAGTATGAGAGACGAATTTTGGCCATCCTGGCATCCAAGGAGCACTCTGACTGTACTTCCAGTACAGATCTATTTATTCTTTTGGCAAGTCCATGGTACTATTAATATTCTCCTCCAACCCCATATCTCAAATGCATCAATTCTTCTACGGTCTTCCCTATTCACTATCCAACTTTCGAACACATATGAGGTATTGAAAATACCATGACTTGCGTAAGGCACCCCTTGTCCTCAAACTGACATCTTTGCTCTTCAACGCTTTAAAAAGGTCTTGTGGAACAAATTTGCCAAATGCAATACGTTGTTTGATTTTTTGACTGCGGCTTCCATGAGGGTTGATGGATACACCAAGAAGAATGAAGTCTTTGACAACTTCAATCTTTTCTCTCTTTATATGGATGTTATTTATTGGTCCAGTGGTGAGGATTTTTGTTTTCTTTACACTGAGGTGCAACCCATACCAAACGAAGGTTGTGGTCTTTGATTTTCAACAATAACTGTTTTAAGTCCTCTTGGCTTTCAGCAAGCAAGGTTGTATCATCTGCATATTACAGGTTGTTAATGAGCCTTTCTCCAATTCTGATGCCACATTCTTCTTCATATAATCCAGTTTCTTGGATTATTTTCTTAGCATACAAATTCAGTAAGTATAGTGAAAGAATACAACCCTGATGCATACCTTTCCTAATTTTTAACCATTTGTTTTATTTGAACAACTGCCTCGTGGTCTAAGTACAGGTTCTTTATAAGTACAATTAAGTGTTCTGGAATACTCATACTTCACAATATTCTCCATAGCTCATCATGATCCATACAATCAAAGTCTTTGCGTAGTCACTAAAGCACAAGTAAACATTTTTATGATAGTCTCTTTCATCCAAGATCCATCTGACATCAGCAATAATATCCCTCTTCCACATCCTCTTCTGAAACCGGCTTGAATATTTGGAAGTTCTCTGTCAGTACATGGTTTCAGCCGTTTCTGTATTACCTTTAGTAAAACTTTACTTGTATGGGATATCAGTGACATTGTCCAATGATTTCCACATTCCGTTGGGTCACCTTTCTTTGGAATGGGCACAAATACAGATCCCCCTCCAGTCAGTTGGCCAGGTAGCTGTCTTCCAAATTTCCTAGCATAGATGAATGAGTGCCTCAAGTGCTGCTTCACTTTGTTGGTAGAATTCAGTTTGTATTCCATCAATTCCCAGTGTCTTGCTCTTTGCCAATGACTTCAGTGCACCTTGGACTTCGTCCTTCAGGATCATTGGCTGTTGATCATATACTACCTCTTGAAATGGTTGAACATCCACCATTTCTTTTTGGCACAGTGACTCTGTGTATTCCATCTTCTTTTGATGCTTTCTTCATCATTCACTACTTTGCCCATAGATTCCTTCAATACTGGAAGTTGAGGTTTTAATTTTTTCTTCAGTTTCCTCAGCTTGAGAAATGCTGAGCATGTTCTTCCCATTTGGTTTTCTAACTCCAGGTCTTTGCTCATTTTTGTTACAATACTTGACTTTGTCTTCTCGAGATGACCTTTGAAATTTTCTGTTCAGCTCTTGCACTTCCTCACTTCTTCCATTTGCTTTTAGAATTTCTACCCTGGAGAGCATGTTTCAGAGTCTCTTCTGACATCCATTTTGGTCTTTTCCTTCTCTCTGTCTTCTCAATGACATTTTGCTTTCTTCCTGAATGATATTCTTGACATCATCCCACAACTCTTCTGGTCTTCAGTCTTCAGTGTCTAATAAATTAAACCTGTTCTTCGGATGATATCTAAATTTAGGTGGAATATTTTCAAAGTCATATTTTGGCTCTCATGGACTTGTTTTACTTTTCTTCAGCTTCAGCCAGAATTTGCATATAAGCAATTGATGATCTGTTCCACAGTCAGCACCCAGCCTTATTTTGGCTGATGATATAGAACTTTTCCACTGTCTCTTTCCACAGATGTAATCAATTTGCTTTCTGTGTATTCCATCTGGTGAAGTCCATGTGTATGGTCATCTTTTATGCTGTTTAAAAAAGGTATTTGCAATGAAGTATTCATTGGTTTTGCAGAATTCTATCAGGCAATCTCCAGCATTATTTCTATTACCAAGGCTATATTTTCCAACTATTTATCCTTCCTCTTTGTTTCCAAACTTTGCATTCCAATCACTAGTAATGATCAATGCATCTTGATTGTATGTTTGTTCAATTTCAGATTGAAGAAGTTGGTAGAATTCTTCAATTTTATCATCACTGGCTTTAGTGGTTGGTGTGTAAATTTGAATAATAGTGGTATTAACTGGGCTTCCCTGTAGGCAGATGGATATTATCCTATCACAGACAGCATTGTACCTCATGACTGCTCTTGATATTCCTTTTGATCGTGAATGCGATACCATTCCTCTTCAATTTGTCATTCCCAGCATAGTAAACCATGTAATTGTCAGATTCAAAATGGCCAGTACCTGTCCATTTCAACTCACTAATGCCTAGGATATCAATGTTTATATACTTCATTTCATTTTTTACAATTTCCAATTTTCCTAGATTCATACTTCATACATTCCATGTTCTGATTATTAATGGATTTTTACAGCTGTTTCTCTTCATTTTGAGTTGTGCCCCATCAGCAAATGAAGGTCCTGAAGGCTTTACTCCATTTGTGTCATCACAGTCAACTCTACTTTGAGGAAGCAGCTCTTCTCCAGCCACATTTTGAGTTCCTTCCAACCTGAGAGGCTCATCTTCTGACACTATATCTGGTGCTCTTCATCATGTTTTAATAGTCAATAATTTGGTGCTGATAGTGTTCCACTGCTATTCATAAGGTTTTCCGTGACTAAATATTCAGTAGTAGTTTGTCTCTCCTTCTTCCTAGTCTGTCTTTGTCTGGAAGCTCATCTGAAACCTGTCCACCATGGGTGACCCTGCTGGTATTTAAAATACCTGTGGCATAGCTTCCAGAATCACAGCAACTCACAAGCCACCGCAGTACGACAAACTGACAGACGAATGGTGTTGGCTAGTCTATAATACTCAGTTATTTATTCAAACATTGCTAATCAAAAGATTTGCAGTTTGAATCCAACAGCTGATCCAAGGGAAAAAGATGTGGCAACCTGTTTCCATATAGACAGGCAGTTCTACTCCATCCTAAGGGTCTCTATGAGTCCAAATCAACTTGACAAAAACTGGGTACTGATAATCTAGGTATTGCTATGAAGGTGTTTTGTAGATGTGGTTGACGTCTTTAAAAAACCACAAGAGATTACCCTCAATAATGGGGGTGGACCTCATCCAATCAGTTGAGCAAAAGCTGAACTTTCCTAGAGAAGAACATTTTTGCCTCAAGATTTCAGTATAAAATCCTTCCTGAGTTTTTAGACTGTTAGTCTGCTCCTACAAATTTCAGAATTTTTATTCACTACAGTCTTCAAGTAGATGCAAAATCTCTTTATGAATGTATACATATTGATAGACAGATAAACTGATAAAAAGGGAAACAGCGTGAGCTATCCTATTCATTTCACTTATCTGAAAAACCCTGATTGATACAGTAAGCAACACATCCACATGACTCAAAATCCCAAAGGTAGAAAAGGAAAAAATCTCCCATCCAGACACCCACTTCCATTTCCCAAGGGGGGACCAAAGTACTGATTTACAGGAATCGTTCCGGAAAAGATACCAAGTAACGTACAAGCAACTATGTGCAAACACTCCCTCCACCCCACATCATAAACGATAACATAGTCCACACAGTGGTCTACAAAAGACTTTTTCATTTTTATGTGTATTAAGATGATTTTACATCAACACATTAAAAATCTCATTATGTTAATGGTTCCATAACAGTCTATTGTATGAATATACCATAATTTATTCAACCAGTCTCCTTTTGATTTTTGATTAGGCATTTGGGTTATTTCTAGTCTTCTGATGAAATGATGCTGCAATAGAGACTTTTATCTATGTCATTTTGCACGTTCTGTAGGATAAATTCCTAGAAGTAGAGTTACTGATCAAAATGATTTACACTAAAAATGTTGACAGGTATTGCTAAATGTCCTTCAACTAACGATGTGTGAAAATGTATGTTTCACCAAACCTTTGCCATTCAGGATTGTTCTAATTTACAAATGAGTGGTCAACTCTTTTGGACTTTGCTGAAAGGAAAGGTGAAAAATAGCATCACAGTGTGGTTTTAATTTCTATTTTTCTTCTTTTTTTAATGTATAACTATAAAGAGAAATTTATTATCAAGGAAATGGCTCACAATCAGAGAGTCCCAGGTCCCCAATGGAAGGGAGAGTCCCTTATGTCCATTATGATTGAGAGCAGACCACACCCCCAAGGAAGAATTCCTTTAATTGATTGGCTGCTCATAGCCACTCATAAGAGTTAACTATGCCCGTATTAGGTTTCATCACCATGGGAATAAGCGCATCTCAACTGCAAAACCTCTGGAAATCCTGGCCTAGTTGAGTTGACACAGACACCTAACCATTACAATCTGCCCTTGTCAACTTGAAACCTATAACCTATATGCATAATTTCTAAATAAAGAAAAATGTAGAGTTATACTTGCACCTAACATGTACTAAAACACGTACAACCAAAAACACGCTGACCTATTTACATCTTACATGTCACAAAATGAACAAAGTAGAACTATTCGATGCACACATACAAAAACAAAACAAAAATATATATTAATTTAAATGTCCAAATGGGCACATTCTGCAAGCCAGTCTCCTGCTAATATAACACAGCATTACTCAGTTAATGGGCCTAGGGTTCATAGCTGCTCTGTCTTTCCATAATGCCACCTCTGCTGTCTGTCTTTCCATAATGCCATCTCTGCTGTCACCACTTTTCCACACAAGGTTCCCAAGCTCCACTCAAACTCTTCCTAAATGATGGTCCTGGGATGCTGCTGTTATTAAGTGATGTCAAGTTGGTTCTAAATCATAGCAATCCTACATAGGGTTTACGAGAGTTTAAATCTCCAAGGGAGCGGAAAACTTCATCTTTCTCCCATAGAGCAACTGACAGGCTTGGACCTTGACTGCTACTTCCATGAGCATTGATCGTGGATCCAAGCAAAATGGTGTCGTTGACAGCATCAGTCTTTTCGCTATCTGCCAAGATGTTATTTATTGGTTTGGTTGTGGAGAGCTGTGGTCTTTGATCTTCATCAGTGAGTGTTTTAAGTCCTCTTAGCTTTCAGCAATCAAGGTTATTGTCGTCTGCATATTGAAGGTTGTTGGTAAAAGGATAAAACCCTGGTGCACACCTTTCTTGATTTTAAACCATTCAGTATCACCTTGTTCTGTTTAACAACTGCTTCTTTGTCTATGTACAGGTATCTTATGAGCACAATTAAGTGTTCTATAATACTCATTGCTTGCAACGTTATTCATAGTTTGTCATAATCTAGACCTTTGAAGCCTTTGCATAGTCGATAAAGCACAAATAATCATCTTTCTGGCATTCTCTGCTTTCAGCCAAGATCCACCTAGCGTCAGCAATGATAAACCTAATTTCACACCTTCTTTGAATACATCCTGAATTTCTGTCAGTTCTCTGTTGATGCACTGCTACAACCATTTTTGAACTATCTTCAGCAAAATTTTATTTGCACATGATAGTAATGATATTTTTCAATGAATGTCACATTTGGTTGGGTCACCTTCCTTTGGAATGGGCACAAATATGGATCTTTTTCAATCAGGTGGCCAGGTGGCTGTTTTCCAAATTTCTTGGCATAGATGAGTGAGAACCTCCAGTGTTGCATCAGTTTGTTGAAAGATTTCAGTTTGTATTCCATCAATTTCTGGAACCTTGTTTTCCACCAATAATTTCTATTTTTCTTATTGAGTGAGACTGGATTTTTGTTTTCGGGGAACACTCTTCATACGCTTTGACTGCTTTTTTATTGCATTGTTGGTCTTTTTCTTACTTGACTTGTATGAGTGCTTTGTATAGAACATTAGACCACGTCTATGATCAGAGTTCATGGACTACCAGATGAACAAATCTGTCTTGGAAGAAGTAGAGTCAGAATACTCCTTAGAACCAAGGATGGCAAGACTCTGTCTCTCATACTTAGGACATGCTGTCAGGAGGGACCTGTCCCTAGAGAAGGGCATCATTCTTGGTAAAGCGGAGGGTCAGTGAAAAAGAAGAAGAACCCCAACGAGATGGATTGTCACAGTGGCAGCAACAATGGGCTCAAATCTAGCAACAATCAGAAGGATGGTGCAGGAATGGGCACTGTTTCTTTCCATTGTACATAGGGTCTCACTGTAAGTCAGAACAGACTCAATGGCACCTAACAACAATTTACAACAATGATCAGACTTGTACATTGGTGGTTTAAGTGGTAGAATTCTTGCCTTCCATGATGGAGACCCAGGTTCAATGCCCAGCAAATGTACCTCAGCCGCTATCCATCAGTGGAAGATTGTGTGTGGCGCTGTGCTCAAACCCACCAGCTGCTCCTTGGAAACCCTAGGATCGCCATGATATGGGACTGACTCCACGGTACTTAACAAAGACAACATGATGCTAAACAGATTTCAGCATAACTGCCAGGCTAAGAAGGATTAAGAAGAAAGGTTAGGTGATCTACTTCTGCAAATCAGCTGATAAAAACCTTATGATCACAATGATCCAATTTGAAGCCAATTATTGGCATGACCCAGGATTATTGGGCAAAATTACGTTCTGTTGTGCATGGAATCACCACTGGTCAGGTACAACTGTTTGGCAGATAACAACCCAACAACAATGATAAGAATGGTAAATACTTCTTTGTGTTTTGTCATTTTATCTTTTGACTTTGCTTATGGTGATTTTTTTGGCCGTGCAAAATTTTTTTAAAATTTTCATAAAGTCAGTTTTGGAGTCCTGGTGTGGTGCTGTAGAATAAGCACTGGACTGCACACCTTAAGGTTAGCAGTTCGAATCCACCATATACTTCTTAGAAACCCTATGCAGGGTCGCTATGAGCAGAACTGACTCGACTTAAGAAGAACAAGAACAAAACGATCAATTTGATCATTATTTTATCTTACAGTTTGGGGGGTCTATATATAGATTATTTTCTTTAATTTCTCATGGTTTTTGTGCGTTCTTTTAAGGTTTAATGTTTACTTTCTTTTCTTTAATGATTACTCAGTAATTCCAAGATAACTGGAATAACTTCCTGGCTAAAATGCCATCTTTATCATATATTATAAAACTTTTGGGCCTACTTCAGAACCCTCCCTTGTGCCCCTTTAGCCTATATAGGCATGCACCGGGCACACACTCTTTGTAGGTGCCGCTTGGACTTGACTACAGGTCACTGGGTTCCAAATTCCCCTGAGGTTTTTGGTCACTGGGGTAGGATGAAGGAGTCCTCCTGGTACAGTGGTCAAGCATTTGACAATTAACTCAAGTGTTGCCAGTTCCAACCCACCAGCCACTCTGAGGAAGAAAGATGTGGCAGTGTGTTTCCATAAAAATGACAGACTTAGGAACCATATGGGGAAGTTCCACTTCATCCTAGAGGGTCTCTGTGCATCAAAATTGACTCAACAGTGACAAGCTTTAGGTGGGAGGTGGAATAGCACAAGTGTTGATATTACTGTCAGAAAGTTTCTAAGTTCTCTCCAAAGAACGCATGCATCTAAAATGGCTTTGCTCCTATAACCCCATCTCTAAAGAAAAACAAAAAGAGAACAAAGAAGTTCATTTCCTCACTTAAAAATCTGACTGGCCCAGAGGGAACCTCCTCTCCTGCAACACTGAGCACTTTGCTGATCCTGGGCACCTTGCCTTCTCACTGTAGGAACTGGGAGGGTCTTAATGCTGCTGCTTTGATCTACAGACTTGGAATTGTTACTCTCAGACTTCCTAGATCCAAGCCCTGGACTTGATGGCCCTCTGTAAATTGAGCTACCCCTTATCTTAAAGACATTACAATGGCCCCTAAACAAACACATTCACAGCCACTGAGAGACTTAACTCATGCTGGCCTATAAACAAACCTCTAGAAGAGACTTTGGAGCCCTGGTGTGGCCCTGTGGGGTAATGCACAGGCCAGCTGGGTCAAATTCACGAGCTGCCCCTCAGAGACCCTATACAATGGCACACAACAACAACAACTGCCAAATGGACTGCAATTGCCTAGAAGGCAGGCATCCTACCTTTGGCTTCTTCCATCCACCATGGCCCCCCACACTCAATGAATGCCTATGGCAAACAAACAAGAAAGCTCTTCCTTAGAAGGAACAGCTTGAGTTCCAGGCTATCAAAAGGAATGTTTTCCTTTGAAAGTAGAAAAAAACCCACTCCAATTCTATTGATCCCACCTCTTAGCGATCCTATTTTGGGTTTCCGATGCAGTCAATCTTTACAGAAGCAGCCAGCCTCATCTTTCTCTCACAGGACAGCTAGTGGGTTTGAACCGCCAACCTTGCGATTAGCAGATGAACATTTAACTGGCAGCACCACCAGGGCTCCTTTTGGAGGTAGAGATTACATTATCAACAAACCAAAAAACAAAACCAGTTGTCTTCAAGCGAATTCTGGCTTATGGTGACCCCAGGTTTGGCAGAGTGAACTATGCTCCATAGGGTTTTCAATGGCTGATTTTTTGGAAGTAGATCACTGAGGCCTTCCTTTGGAGGTACCTGTTGGTGGGTTTGAACTGCCAATCTTTCAGTTAGCAGCATTAACGCCACCTAGGTTACGAATTGGGCTGCAAACCACAAGGTCAGCAGTTCGAAACTACCAGCCACTCCGCGGGAGAAAGATGAGGCTTTCTGCTCCCGTAAAGATTTACAGCCTTGGAAACCCTGTACAGGGTCGCTATGGGTCGGAACCGACTCGACGGCACTTAACAACAACAACAAGGGACGGCTCACTCTACACCAAAGGTTCTTAATCTAAGGTTTTTGAGCCTCAGAGATTCCTGGAACACCTACAATGATTTCTAAACTTTATGAGTAAGCCTAGAGGCATCTTTTTTAAGGGGTGGAGGAGGGTTCCTTGGTGCTCATCAAATTTTCAAGGAACTCAGTATCTAAAGATAAAGTAAAATAAAAGTCAGTACTCCTTCTTATTATAATATATAATTAATTATCTATGGATAAAATGATACACCGCCTGCTGGAATTTACTTCTAAATAGTCCAGTTGGAGGTTAGCTGGAGAGCATGGTTTTAGGTTAAACAAGACTGGATGTGAGTTGGTTACTGTTAAAGCTAGTGATGGATGCCTGGGGTTCAGGGTATTATTCTCTCATCCTCTCATAGAAGGAAGGGAGGGAAGGTGGGAGAGGAGAAGGTATTGCTACAGATTCATTAAAAGAAGCAGATAGGCCACAGTCCCCACCTGCCATTCCAATAGCGCTAGTTTTAGAAGAACAACTTCTGTCTCTTTGATAAGTGTTCAAATGTCTGGAAAATAAGTGGATGCAACCGTCACTTCCCCTCACTCTCACCATATCTTCTTTCTTTAGCATCACCAGTGAGAAGGGCTGCAGGGGCTGGACCTCCGGGGGCTTCCCTGCTAAGCTGCCTTCACTCTACCCACAGGCAGATTCAGGGGGTCATCAGAAGCCCATGGCTCTCACCCCCACCACAGGCAGAGGGAACCCAGATTGCCTGAGTGAGCCTGTGCAGAAGGGGTCTAGGCATGAACTGTTTGGATGTGCTTGGAGTAGAAAATACACAAATTCCAGATTTTGAACCCAAAACAAACCTCCCCAGCCCAGGTGGCTGAATCCTTCTCCTTCCCTGGGATGAGCTTGGCTGGGCCGCCAGGCAGGCAGCTCTGAAAACCAACTTGTGTTTGAATTGTGAAGGCACCAATGTTTGCAGTGTTTGCTCAGCAGAGAAGCATATTTTCTTCCTTCCAAATGCAAACTCAAAAGATGCTCCATGGGTTTTTCTTCAGACTTTCCACAGAAAATATAAATAAGTAAGAAAAATGACTTTTGGTACTGAGACCTGAAGTGGAGTTTCAACCCTGAAGTAACTGCTCATAACAAGCACTCTGTGTTCTTCAAAGCTTGGGTCCACGTTCCTTTCCTCTGAGCAGCCTTCAGGGAGGAGCTGACCCAGTTCTAAGGCCTGGCTCCCAGCCAGGACTTTGCCCCCATTGGGTGGACAGCTGGTGCTTGGGTGCATCATTCTTAGCTAATGTTGTATCTTTCTTAACTGGGTTAGAGTAGAATAAATGTGTATGCTCTAACCCCAGAGGCCCAGCAACATTGCAAACGTGAAGCTTGGACACATCATCTAATGGAGTCAAGGCTTCTAGTCCATTGATTCAGGCGCCATTTTGAATGGAGAAAGACATCCTTGGTTGGTGGTCCCTGCCTTCAGGGAGCTTATATCTGTAGGCAGATACAAAATAAGAGAGCTCATGAGTCACTACTTGAGTAATATGCACATATACGCTGGTTGAACCGGGGTTTTGAATCATCTTAATGGACTGTCTACAGCACTGGGGACTAGAGAAGCCCTGCTGCACCTCTTGTTCACACGCTGTAACTACCAAATGATGGTTTCTAAATTGGAAATTTGAAAATGATTTCTTTACAGACCAACTGGGTCTTAAAAAGGGTTCCCGGCCCAAGAAACAAAGCAATTGCAATTAAATAAATAGTTATTAATTCACACAACCCTTGCGGTAAGTCAACTAAACAAAGTAAAGGACACCCTTGAAAAGTGCTTCCACCCAGAATGTGGCTTTTATGCAATAAATTTAAAGAAAGACCCCAGAAGCCTTTTCCTCTTTGGCTAAGGTTTATTTATCCTGTTTATCTGAAGCCAGGGCCAATAATCCACATGACTCTCTGGCTGTAAAGACTTCTAGGCAGTGATCAGTCCCATCACAAAAACGTCAACCAGCTAGCTAACTGGCATGCTTTGTTTAAGTGGTAGTTTCTGATAGGGAGGCACCTGGGAAGTGGTATTTTCCTAGTGACGTTTCTCAGAGAAGAGGCACTATCTGAGGTTGGTTCTGAGAAGAGAAGTTGAGAAGGAGGTAGAAGATGGTGTGTTGACATAAATGAGGAAAAAGAATGTCATAGAAGTTGTCAGGGTGCAAAGTGACTCAGATCAAGGGCTCTGGGGCCACACAGATATGAGTTCAAAGGTTGGAGCTCTGTCACTTAATAGATGTGCCACCAGATGTGTTTACACATTCCCTGACATGTAAAGGTGGGAGAACATTCATTGTTGTTATTAGGGGCCATCAAGGCAACCACAGCTCATGGTCCTGTGCCATCGTCATGCTCATTGCTAAGTTTAAATCCATTGCTATGGTTACTGGGTCAGTCCATGTCACCTAGGGTTTCCCTCATTTTCTCTGACCTCCTACTTTACCAACGTCCCCTTTGATGTCCCTTTCAAGCAATTGGTCTTTCTTAATAATGTGTTCAAAGTAAGTGAACTGGAGACTTACCTTTCTCACTACTAAGACACATTTGAGTTCTATTTCTTCTAAGACCAGTTTGTTCATTCTTCTGACAGTCCACAATATGTTCAATATTCTTCGTCAACACCACAGTTCGGATACATCAATCCATCTTCTTCTTTCCTTTTTTCATTGTCCAGCTTTTACATGTTTAATATTAGTACCTATTTCATAAAGTTATTGTGAGGATTAAATAAAACAACATGTAAGAAGAACATATCATCACTCTGGAAATGGAAGTAATTCCAATTACAGTGAAGAGATAGGATAAGGAAGACAAAAATGGGTGGAGAGAGATGTCTGGGAAGGGGTATGGAGGTCTGTACCTGCAGACAGAACAGCAATCCTCACCCAGTCCCATCTCTGGGCTTCTGGGACAGTACACATTCTAGCCCAGATAGACTGCTTGCTCAGATGTTATATTAAGAAACTATCTATAAAATGTGCTGGAAATGTTACATGTGCGACTCTGGCTGGCCACCAGGACTCCCAACAAGGCTTCATACCTAGCTGGCTACCCTCAGCCCCTCATGTCCAGCAGTGATCCCTGCCAGACCTTGTTTACAGAGACCCCCACCCCCAACACTTGGCATAACATCCTCCCTGGTTCTGAGTGATTTTCTGACATACTTTCCCCAAATATAAACTCTTTGAATGAAGTCACTTCAACTTGGGGAGAAAGAGGAGGGTCATGTTCTGAATGTGAGATCCCTGGAGTGAGTTTAGGTGGAACACAGATGACTGGTTTTCGTTCTTTTTTATTGTTATGTATTTACTTTTTTAATGTGTTCATTTTAGTGCATACTGAAGGAAATCTATATCGATCCTACCATACATACTAAGTTTTCATTTCTAATTAATGCGTAAAATAATGATAGTGGATTTGAGGAAACTATTATTAAATCAATGGTGTCCCTGGTTACTGCAAAGGGTTAACGTGCTTGACTGCTAACCCAAAGGGTGGAGGTTTGAATCCATCCTGAGGTGCCTGAGGAGGAAGCCCTGGTGATCTGCTTCAGAAACATCAGCCGTTATTAACTGCAAGGAGCACACTTCACCTCTAACACACGTGCAGTCAACATTGACTTCATGGTAACTTTTTTTTTTTTAATTAAATCAATAATAATGCAGGTGCTCCTTAGGTTTAACAATGACCTGGAACTATGCACATTTAATCTCAGCCCTTACCTAACCCTGCCTGGGGCTCAGCCTGACGGACTTTCCATCGGAACAGGAAGGCCCACCCCAGGTTGGCTGGAGAGAGGGACTGCTCAGCTCCCAGAGAGTTCCAGTGTCCAGTTGCAGTCCCCTCAGGCTCAATCTGCCTGTCCCTTGCTGGTCTGCACCTGGCCAGAGCAGTCCTGACAATACCCTTGAAAATCCTAGGGCGCAGTTCTGCTCTGCACACATGGGATCATCATGAGTCAGACTTGACAGCATTTTTTGTTTTAGATATGCAATACATATTTGTGGCTTGGATGTGGATTTCCTAGAGTGTGTTTTCTCTACATATTCTTGGAAGCTCTTTGGAGCCTGAGAACAAAGGTTCCCTCTCCTGGATCTAGTATGCTTTAGAACTTTGAAGAACATCTCTTCCTGGGCCATCTCAAGCCAGCTCTTCTCTGGTTGAAGTACCTTTAGTTGTCTAGTCTCTTGGTGGAGTTACTGCTCCTTGTGGATGTAGAAGGTAGATGCAGCGCATGAGGCTTGCCCAACTCAGACAGGCAGAAAAAGAGAGGACAGCTCAGCTGACTACAGAGTAGCCATCAGCACACACTCACCCAGCTACTCGCTGGGCCAGGCCCAGTACGCAGTACACTGTATGAGCTCCGGTCCTGCCCCTTGGTCCCGGCTTTCTCCGCTCTTGCTCAGATGGCTGCAAAGACAACTTTAAAGCCTTGGTGGTGGTGGTTATGTGCCATGGAGTCGGTTCTGACTCACAGCAATCCTATATAGGGTTTCTGAGGCTATCTTTCTCCTGCGGAATGGCTGGTAGTTTCAAAATGCTGACCAACTCGTAACCACTACACTACCAGAGATCCTTGGGGTTAGGGCTAATTCTCCAGGCACCAGCCCGAGGTCATGCTGAAACAGACCCAGGGAGAGCAGGCCCTGACCAAATTCCTTTCCTGTCTGACCCTCATTGAAAGGCAATGTGCGTCCTCATCCTGCCTCTTGCCAACATCCCCTTCCTTCCTCATAGCCCCTGAGTCCTCAGGCTGCAGCCTTCTTGAAACACATGGCTTTGTTAGAAACCTCATTATCAGAGAAAGTAGGATGAGAGGCAATTCAGAGAGGTAGTCCAACCCAGACGGACTGTGAGAGGAAAAGGCAGTTAAACCATAAGTAAGGTCAGGCCAAGTTGAATCGATAAAAATAAACTGGGACCTGGGAGAGTATGGGAAGTGAGGCAGGAGCTTCGAGGGTGTCCTTTGCTCAGGTTGGGAAGGGAAGGCCCTGACTCCTAGAAGGGCCTCCAGCTTCTCCTGCTAGATTCTTTCCTATACAGCACTTCCTGGACCCCACAGACTAGGTCTCACTGGCCTCCATTAACTAAACTCTGGCCTGCCTGAGGCTTTGACCTCTAGCACAGACTCAGAAAATGTTTGATGAATGGAAGTTGTGCCTGTTCCTCAGGAAAGAAGGCTAGCACGGCTCAAACCCCCTGCATAGTCACTATGCAGCAGGTGCTGGTTAAGGACTGCCTAGCTGTGACCACTTAGTAGTCAATAAGACAGGTATTCTTAGCTCCATTTTAGAGATAAGAAAAAGTAGATACCAGAATGTATTATTTGGAGACTGCTCTAACTCTCCACCACCAACCATCTGTCAATTTGCTGTACTATGGAGACTTGTGTGCTGCTGGAAGCTATGTCACCAGCAGGGTCACCCACGGTAGACAGGTTCCAGTAGGACTTCCAGACTAAGACACACTAAGAAGAAAGGCCTGGTGATCAACTTCCAAAAAATTGCCAATGAAACCCTATGTATCACAACAGAATACTATGCAATATAGAGCTGGGCGGTGAGCCCCTAGGTTGGAAAAACACGCAAAATGCACCGAGTCCACAGCATCAGACTAGAGCACACCATTGTCATGAGGATGGCACAGGGCAGGGCAACGTTTCCTCCTGTTGTCCATGGGCCACCATGAGTGGGAGCCAACTTGACAGCAACTAAAAACAAGAACTCAAGAGAACCCTACCTAGTGAGACTCGAAATGTCAGAACCAGGGACAATTGGTGGTAAAAAGGCTGATTAGGAGTTGGGGCTGAAGCTCTTCCTGAAGGGTCATTACTGTTAGCGGGGCTGCACCATGGGGAGGGGTTACGTGAGGAAGGCGAGGACAGCGGGTGGCTGTGAGGATCCCTGCTCTCCTTTCAGGGAGTTCTGTTTGCCTGTGCTAAGCAGGGACCTGCAGAGGCTGGGTATTTTTGTCCTGCCCAACTAGGGCTGCACATGATTTATGACTTTTTTTTTTTAACCTGAGGCTTCCTCATAAAGGACCTTTGAGGAGCCTGCAGGGAAACTGGCTATGAAAGGCCTTGCTTTCTGGGATCTGTTAGACAAAGGCATCACCAATGGCCTGCCGCTGTCAAGGACTAGAGTATACTCCACCCCAGACTCCAAGCAGTGTGGGGGCTCCAGACCCCAATAAAACCCTCACTTGGGTCTGTGCCCTGTTCCCCCACCCTCTTTCAGGATATTTGCTCCTGTGGCTCTGTAGGACAAACACTGGACTACTAACCATGAAGTTGGTGGTTCAAACCCACCAGTCATTCTTTGAAAACCCTTATATAGGGTTGCTATGAGTTGGAACCACTTTGACGGCACTCCTTTTTAGGTGAAATTTCTAATTCCAAGTAATCTCCCAGTCCTCCTGTGTCCTTGAGGACAAAGGCCCAGCTTCTTGGGACAAGTCCCTTGGCTTCATCAACTCTGTTTTCTCATCTGCAACATAAGCATAGAATTTCCTACCTCTGGGTCCCATAGTGACCACCTGCCTTCTCCACCAATTGGCATGCTCTCTGACGACAGCCATCTGTGGACCTTGGTCATTCCTGTGTCTCCAGCACCTAGAACAGTGCCTGGCACACAAGGTGGCAGTTTGTGGAAATGACTGAATGATCAGAAATCAATGCAATGTATTTACAGCTCCAAACCCAGAGCCTGGCACTTGGTTGGCATTTATGAAATCTGGGTTACATTTGAGATGGAATCCAATTTGCCTTCTAGATACAGAGCCCAAGACCCGACCCAGATTTCTAGATAGGTGCAGGTTTCCAATCTGCTCCTTCCTGCCCTGCTTGAAGCTCTTGGAGCCACTGTCTGTCTGTCTCTCTCCTTCCTGGGTAGCCCCTCACCCAACCCAGACCTCCTAGTGGGCCCCTTCCTAGCCAGCAGCAGCCCCTGTGGGCCCTCCAGGGTGGTGGGCGTCCCTGTGTCGGCCAGTCAGGCTGGACCCCTCTCCAGGGAAAGAGCTGAGGGGTGTGAAGGACTGGTGTGTATGCCTTTGTTTATTTTCTCTGAAGGAGCCTGCCTGAGCGCTGCTATAAAAATAACCTGCTTGGAAACCTCATCTCTGAAGGGGAGAAAGAGGCTTTTGTATCCAGCCAAGTGGCTCTAACAGCCTCCCTCTACCTTTGCCTCAGCCCCAAGCAAAAGGAGGAGCCAGCTAAGGTGATGAGGGGCCAGGGCCCAGAGAGCAGAGGGCTGGGGGTAGAGGTGGGGGTATAAGATACATGAGTGGCTGCAGACCATGGGGGAGGTGGGAGAAAGGGGAGAAGAACAGAGGGAAGAGAGGGACAGGTTGTTCATCTGCCCTCTCTCCACCTGTCCCTTAAGCTTCCCACCTGCTAACCTGACTCTTGGGAAGACCTGACTGAGAAACTGAGGCAGCGAAAGAGAAATCACCAAGAGAGAAAACGGAGATCCATTGGATATCTAGAGAAAGAGGCCAGGGACAGGGGAGAATCAAGTCCAAAAAAGAGAAAGGGATAGGGGAGGAGACTAAAGTCAACGGCTCAAGAAAACACAAAGACATTCACGCAGAGAGGCATGGAGCACAAGAGGTCAGAAAAGGAGCTGTGGCCATGTTTATAGATTTAGCTAAGGATTTGGTACCATTCCTAGGGTCACCACTGTGTCCCCCTACAGAGGGGAAAGCAATCAGATGAGGCTGGCTCAGCCCTCAGCTAAGTGCTGGGACCTGTTCCTGCTCAGAAGACAAGGCCCCAAGCACCTACCTTGCCCAGGTTCTAAACTAGACATGTACACAGACCCAACTTGGATTTCTCAAGGTCTTCCTCCCTAAAAGCTAAAGGCAAGAAGGGAACATGCATGAATCCAAAGCCCCAGGGTCTGAGTCCCGATTCTCTCAACAGTTCTCTCACATATGAATTCCTATCTTGCTTATCCATCAACCAGAGATCATAAAACCCTCCTGCTGAGAGGGTATCTGAATGGGCCCTCTAAGCTATACAATGCCAGTGATACAGCAGACACACTTTTCCAGGCCCTGGGAGTGGGCTGGGGATGACCCAGAAGCCTTAATAGACAATGTACTCATGCCACCTGCAATGAAGAGAGGTTCTCTCAGCCTTAGCAAGAAGAGAAAAGAGAAGTCCACAGCACCAGGCATCTGGAGAAGAGTAGGAACACATAAAGAAATAGAATGCATAAAGATCAATATTCTAGGATGGGCAACTTAGACATTGGCTACCTAAAATGTTGTTGTTGAAC
>NW_006408595.1:14623689-14642983 GCF_000296735.1 Chrysochloris asiatica
AAAATAAACTTTTTCATTGCAGATACATTTTTTCAACAACATGAATGGTGATTACACACGTGGACCTCTTCAGATAAGAATGCACAGATCTCAAATGGACCACATTTGTGGAGTCTATGGAGAAGTCCAATCTCATTAGCAAGAACAAGACCTGACTTGGTTTTCTCAAGGTCTTCCTTCCCAAGATCCAAAGTCAAGAAGAGAACCTGCTCATATGCAAGATGAAGCTGAAGAAAATTAAAACAAGTCCATGAAAGTCAAAGTATAAACTTGAATACATCTCATGTGAATTGAGAAACCATCCCAAGAATAAATTTGACACATTGAACGCTAATGACTCCAGGCAAGGTGTAGGATGGTATTAAGGACATCATATGTGAAAAAAGCAAATGGTCATTCGAAAGAAAGAAAAGACCAAAATGGATGCCAGAAGAGACTCAAATTTGCTCTTCAACATAGAGCAACTAAACTGAATAGAAAAAATGATGAAGTAAAATAGCGGAACAGAAAATTTCCAAGGGCAACTCAAGAACAAAGTAAAATGTTATATATATAAAAAAGTTATATAAAGACCTGGAGTAGGAAAGCCAAAAAGGAAAAACACACTCAGCATTTCTGAGTCTAAAAGAATGAAAGAAAAAAAACCAAGCCTTGAATTGCAATATTGAGGGGTTCTGTGGGCAAAATATTGAAGGAAGCAAGAAGCATCAAGAAGAAGATGGAAGGAACACACAGTCACTGTACCAAAAAGAATAGATTTCAAAAGGCAGCATATGATCAAGAACTAATGGTACTGAAGGAGGAAGTCCAAGCTGCACTGAAGGCATTGGCCAAAAATAAGGCTCCAGGAGTTGATAGAATACCAACTGAAATGTTTCAACAAACATGTACAGGACTGGAAGCATCCACTCATATGTCAAGAAATTTTGAAGATCAACCTGGCCAGCTGACTGGAAGAGATCTGTATTTGTGTTCATTCCAAAGAAAGGTGATCCAACAGAATACAGAAATTATCAAACAATATCATTAACATCACACACAAGCAACATTGCGCTGAAGATGATTTAAAAATGGTTGTAGTCATATATCAACATGGAGTTTTGAGAAATTCAAACTGGATTCAGAACAGGATGTGGAATGAGGGATATTAATGCTGATGTCAAATGGATCTTGGCTAAAAGCAGAGACTACCAGTTGTTTGCCTACATTTTATGTAAAAGGCATTGGACTATGTGGAGCATAACAAATTACAGATAGCATTGCCAAGAAGGAGAATTACAGAACATTTCATTGTACTCATGAAAGTACTGGTGTGGTGTTGTAAGATAAGCACTGGACTGAAAGGTGAGTTTGAACTGCAAGGTCGGTGGTTCAAATTCATCTGCTGCTCCCCAGAAACCCTAAACAGGTTCTCTGTGAGTCAGAACAGACTCAGGAGCACTCAGCAACAACAGTACAAATGCAGAACCTGTACATAAGTGAAGAGACAATGGTTGGAACAGAACAAGGCAATAGTTGTTGTTGTTGTTAAGTGCCATCAAGTCAGTTCCAACTCATAGAGATCCTATGCACAACACAACAAAACACTGCCTGGTTCTGTGCCACCTCACAATCTTTGCCACGTTCAAGCCCATTGCTGCTGCCACTGTGACAATCCATCTCGTTGGGGGTCTTCCTCTTTTTCTCTGACCCTCCACCTTACCAAACATGATATCCTTCTCCAGCAACTGGTCCCTCCAGACAATACGTCCGAAGTATGAGAGACAACGTCTCACCATCCTGGCATCCAAAGAGCACTCTGGCTGTACTTCCAACACTTCTTTTGGCTGTCCATGGTACTTTCAATGTTCTCCTCCAACACCATAACTCAAATGCATTGATTCTTCTACGGTCTTCCTTATTCACTGTCCAACTTTCACAAGCATATGAGGTTACTGAAAATACCATGGCGTGGGTCAGGTGCACCTTAGTCTTCAAATTGACATCTTTGCTCTTCAACACTTTAAACAGAATACTGAGTGGTTTCAAATCTGGAAAAATGTGTGTCAGGGTTGTATCTTTTCATCGTACTTATTCAATCTGTATGCTGAGCAAAAAATCAAAGAAGCTGGACTATATGAAGAAGAATGTGGCATCATGTAGGTTGAAGGAAGTTTCATTAAAAACAATAATATAAAGATGACACAACCTTGTTTGTTGAAAGTGAAGAGGACTTGAAGCACTTACTGATGAAGATCAAAGATTACAGCCTACAGTGTAGATTACTTCTCAACATAAAAAAGACAAAAATCCTCACAACAGGATCAGTAAACACCATCATAATAAATATTAAAAAGATTAAAGTTGTTAATGATTTCATTTTACTTGGATCCACAATCAACACCCATAGACACAATAGTCAGGAAATCAAAACAACATATTGCATTGAAAAAATCTACTGCAAAAGACTTTTACTTTAAAATGTTAAAATGCAAAGATAGCACTTTGAGCACTAAGATGCACTTGACCCAAGCTATGGTATTTTCAATCACCTCGTATACGTGAAAGCTTGACAATAAATAAGGAAGAATGAAAAAGAACGGATGCATTTAAAATACGGTGTTGGTAAAGAATGTTGAATATACCACAGACTGCCAGAGAATGGACAAATCTGTCTTGGAAAAAGTACTGCCAGAATGTTCCTCTAAGTGAGAATAGCGAGATTTTGTCCAGTCCATGGAGAAGGACATCATGCTTGATAAAGGAGGTCTGAAAAAAAGAGGAAGACCCTCAGTGAGATGGATTGACACAGTGGTTACAATAGTGAGCTCAAACACAGCAACAATTTTGAGGATGACGCAGGACCAGGCAGTGCTTCATCTGTTGTGTGAGTTAGAACCTACCTAGCAACAACAGGTTTTACCCCACTGAAGGTAGAATTCTTACTTTCCATGGTTTTGTTTTTGTTTTTTGCCCATCTAGAGACTTTTATTCAGGATGAAGAAGGTAACTTCTGCTGGAGAGAGAAGGCAGGAGGCAGAAGGGAAGAGAGGAAGAAGAAGAGGGAGTCAACGGGAAGGGAGGGGATTTAGATAGGTTCAACAGGAAGGGAGTGATTATTGCTGGGGTGATTTAGCTCTGGCCTATCAAAAGCCATGTTGTCCTTTAAACTACTCTTCTTGTAGCTTAGGGCGGGGAAACAGACAAAAAGGAGTTGGAGGGATGGGAGAGGGAAAAACTGGAAGGTATTGTAACATTTCCCCCTCTTTGGTTAAATAAGAAAAATGAATGGCCATCTCTATGATCCATGCCCATGGGAGAAGGGACGAAGGTCATTTTTCTGTAGCTACTTCCCACTGGCATTGGCTGTCTTTGGTCTTTGGTCTTGGACCACTGTCAGCGATGGCTTTGTCGTTGTTGGCGGTGTTGTCAGTAGCCATTGGGCTCTTCAATGGTATACCAAGAAGCGATGGAACCAGGTCAGCAGCTGGACTGGGCTTAGGCCCGCAGTTCTAGGTCTTCGGAACCTGTGATCGAACAAAACGAAGAACACAAGGGGCAACTGCCAGTAAAGTAACTAATAGTGGGGTTAGAAAGGAAAGCAGGGAATTTAATAGAGGATTATGGAACCAACTAGCAAAACCTCCATTAATGGGAAATGCTTGCAGTTCCAGTAGCTATGCCTGCCCCAATACCTAGCGCTGCTACCAGGGGTAGGATTGCTACTTGGATTGCCCTCTTTTTCCTAAGCGATGCTGAGCATTATAGTTAGGAGGGGATGATGGTTCGAGTCCTCCAGCAGGGCTGTGGAAGGGCTTAACCCTTGAGATGTGGAACCAGCTCATGAGACCCTCTAACTTAACTGTTGTAGGGATGGTTAAAATTACTTTATGTGGACCAATCCACTTGGGTTTCAAGGGTTCTTTTGGTAGAGGCAATTAGGACCTCTCCTGATTGGTAGGCTCAAGGTGATGCAGGAAAAGGTGAGGGTAAAAGTGAGTCCACATGTTGCCATAATAAAGTTCATAAGTAATTTAAACAGCTTACTAAAAGAGATGGTGGAAAGGCAGATGCTTCAGGTTTTAGTCCTGGAGGTAATAAAGGGTGTCCATACATTAGTTCAAAAGGAGAAATTTGGAGAGGCGCTTTAGGCAAAGATCTGAGGCGTAACAAGGCTAAGGGGAGAAGCGAGACCCAGTCAGCATGAAGTTCTAGGGTTAACTTAGTAAGGACAGCTTTGATTGACCTGTTGGTTCACTCCACCTTCCCTGATGATTGAGGGTGAAAGGGGATGTGGAGGTGCCAGGAAATTCCCAGTAATTTAGCCAGTCCTTGAGTTATGTGGGAAGTGAATTCGGGGCCATTGTCCGACTGGAGATAAGTAGGGATCCCAAAGTGGGGAATAATTTCCTTGAAAAGGAAAGCAGAGACTGTGGAGGCTCACTTGTTTGTGGTAGGAAAAGCTTCAACCCATCCAGAAAAGGGGTCAACTAGAAGTAAAAGATATTTGTACCTTTTAACTTTGGGCATGTGGGTGAAGTCTATTTGCCAATCCAGGCCATAATAGTGTAATTGCCACCAGCCACAAGAATGGTATAAGATCAGGCAACATTTTGTCCTCTTGTGCATGGCGTCCCCATGAGCTGGGGGCTGACCCCATGGTAGCTAACAACAGATCCTACAGTAGCCATATAGATGAGGTTGCAGAAATCGCCCATAGTTTTTCACCACCAAAACTTGGAATCGGAGGGTGGTAGGCTATGGGCCTTTGAAGACACCCTGAAACTTTTGTCTGGGAGGGTAGGTTTATCCTTCCTGGAATTCTGGGGCCATCAGAGGGCAACTTGTTGTCTGTCCTGGGGCTCTGGAGGTGGTGTTTGAGTGGCAACAATCAACAAGGAGATTAGAGTTGAGGTCCAGGAAGCCTTAAAGCCTTAAAAACTTCTGAGGGCAGAGATGAAAATGCTTAGAGATTATGGGTGAAGCTTGGATTTGAGGGTGAAGAGTCATTGTCATCTAGCAGAGGGCTCGAGAGCCTCAGAAACTGATCCAAAGCAGGCTGATGGCAGGTCAAGACCCAAAGTGTTCTCAGTGCCCAAGGATGCACATAGGTCCCCCAAAGAAGCAGGGGGCTGGGGCTGCAGCACGGTGGCTTCTGTGAAACATAAATCCAGTTGCTTGGTGATGTTGCTGGGATCAAATCCCAAACTGGCCCTCAGCAGCACATTTGAAGACAGATTCTTAGCATGTGTTCAGGATAATAGTAACAATAATCATTAATGGAAATAACTAGCAGTTTCTCTGCACCCAGCCCACCTCTAAACTCTTTGTGGCATTCACCAGTTGCCATTCAGTCATTCCAATTCCCTGGAACCCCCAAATCCCAAGTGTATCAGAATAGAACTGCTCCACTGGGTTCTCAATGACAGATTTTTTCAGTAGAGCCCCAGACCTTTCTTCCAAGGTGCCTCTGGGTGAACTCGAACCTTTAAACTTTCAGTTGTTCTTAAGTGCCTTCAAGTCAGTTCTGACTCACAGCAGCCCTGTGTAGGATTCTAAGGAGCGCCTGGTGAGCTTGAGCTGCCGACCTTTTTCTTCAAACTGACCTTACAGTCTAGTGCATTAACCCGCAGTACTACACCAGGACTCAATCTTTCAGAGAACAGCTGTTAATTGTTAGGATTGCCCAAACCAAACCAAACTGAACCCAGTCATCAAGTCTATTCTGCCTCATAGTGACTCTGCATAGGATTTCCTCGACCAAATCTTTGCAGGAGCAGAACGCCTCATGTTTCTCCCTCAGAGTGGCTGGTGGGCTTGAACCACCAACCTTGTGGCTAGCAGTTCAGTGCTTACCCTACAGTACCACCCAGGCTCGCTTTGTACCACTCTTCAGCATCCTTTGCCCCAAATTGGAAAGAAGAACCAATTCCCTGGGTCTTACACAAACTCTTATGGCAAAGAACTGAATTCAAATTACAGCTCTATTGCCTGTGGGCAGGTTACTTAACATGTATAAACCTCAGTTTCCTCATCTGCAAAAACAAGGGTAATAGTAGACCTCACCCCCCAAGGAGGTTGTGAGGATGCAGTGAGATAACATATCTCATTTCCAAATGTCCTCTGTACATGAATACATTGTGGCAGCAAACTGGCAGTTTGGATGGGCCTGCCAGCCCCAGCTCCATGGGTAGGCTCTAGTAGATATGGCTAATCAGGATAATCTCATCAGGCATGCCAGAGAAACACCTTCCAGTTGATCCAAACAAAATGTGAGAGGATGAAAAGACTCCTTTTTCCTTTTTGTGCAGGCAGTGATAGGCACAGATGTGAGGTCTAAAACTTCTAGTCACCACCTGGGGATCAGAGGTGAGTCTTACTAGGAATGTGCCAATCTGTCAGGAAAGTAAAGCCAAGAGAATCACAGAGAATAAGCAGAAGCCTTGATCAAACTATTCCTGAAACCCCCATAACCTTACAATTTTCAGTTCTGTTAATACATAAAGTCCATTCTTGCTTAAGCTAGGTGAATTGATACTTGATAACTTGCAACTGAAAGTATCCAAAGTGATGCAGAATGAAGGCAAGTTAAATAATGTATCCAAGGTCAAATAAATTACATAATAAGTGATGGAGTGAGGATTCAAATTGAGACTATATGAATCCAGAGCTGATTCTTCTACATCAACAAAATCAGCACTGACTGGATACTGACTGTACCCTTGCTCTATGTTTACTCTCTTTTCAGATTTTATTTCATTGCATAATCACAACAGTCCTTGTGAGGTAGGGCTCATGTTATTCCTGTCTTAACAGATGAGGAAACTGAGGTTTACAAAGGTTAAGTGACATGCCCCCAAGTAATAGAGCCATAATCTGAATCCAAGTCTCTGTCATCAGAGTCTGTGTAAGACCCAGGAAATTGGGTTTTCTCTCCAATGCAGGGGCAGGGGTTGCTGAAGGGTGACCTCAGACAGTCTCCTCCACTTTTTAGAATAAATAATTTCTAGTTGTTCTATGCAAGTCAGGAATATGTCTCCAAGGAGACTACATAAATAAGTGGATATTAAAGGGAGGCAGGAGGCCAATTTCAGCACAATGTTCTGAAGAATGTTCGTATTATTCCACCAATGGAATGGGCTGCCTGGGAGGGTCTGAGGCATGGATTTGCAGAGATCATTGTATGCATGAGGCAGATGCCAGAATTAACAAAGGAAAGGGTGATCGCCTAGATTTCTTAGAGCCTTCTCTGCTCTGGGCCTCAGTTTCTCCATCTATAAATCAGTTGGAGCAGAGGACTGAAGTCTCTTCCAGCTCTAACCTTCTAGAATTCTGGAATTCCAGGAGGCAGGACTCCAGCCCCCAGGGTCTGGCTGGGAGAACAGAGACTCGGCTGTTTGGCCAGCTCAGTAGAACAGTGGCGCTTATTGAACTCACCCGTCCCTGAAACAGCAGCAGCTGAACAGCACACGCAGAGAAGATAAATTCAGCTGTGGGGCTGGTGAGAGGAGCTGAAAAAATGCAACACCTGAGGGCTGGCCAAGAAGAGCCAGTCTTCTTCCACTTGTAGGCTGCGAGATGGTGGCTGTGAGATGGTGTTCCCAAATACTGCACTCCACTGAGGCCAGAGGAGAGACAGTGATCCTCTGGATGGCGGGCCCTAGCACCACTATGCTCAAGCAGTTCTACCTCCCGGAGGGCTCTATGGAGATTCCATTGCCCTGGAGGCTAAATTGGGTTGTATTTGGAATAAGCAAAGAGGGGGAAGGGGCTCTTTTGGAATTTGCCTTGAATTGACCTTAAACCACTGTTGTTTGTATAACCAAAAAGTGTTTTATTTCAGCACGAATTGGATTCCTGGTGTGGCACTGTAGGATAAGTGCTGGACAGTGAACCAAAAGGTCAGTAGTTCAAACCTACCATCTGCTCCTTGGAAACCCTATACAGGGTCACTATGATTCAGAGCCGACTTAATGGCACTTAACAACAACAAATCACAATGTTAGGAGTCCAGAATTAGATGGAGGAGATCTAGAATCGTCTTCTCTGGCTATTGTTGGGTTGCACTGGAAGTCAGGAGATGGACAAGAGGTCATTATAATCCTCCTGGAGGTAACTCCAGGACTTTCTTCCACTAGTTACTATTGTTGTTGTTAAGTGGCAGTGAGTCAGTTCCAACTCACAGGGTTTCCAGGGAATAGCTGGTGGGTTTGAACCACTGACCTTCTGGTTAGCAGTCCAGTACTGATCCTACTGCACCACGCTAATATTGATGCAGCAAGTCCTGGTGATACAGTGATTAAGCACTTGGCTGGTAACTGAAAGGTTGGTGGTTTGAACCCACTAATCGCTCTGTGCCAAAAATGCCCTAGCAGTCTGTTCTCATACAGATCATAGCCTGGGAAACCCTATATTCTGTCACAGGGGTTGCTATGAGTTGGAATCGACTTGGTGGCACACAAACAACAACAGTATTGATGTAGTGACTGTTTTCAATGTGCTTAGATACCTGCAATCCCATGTGATCCTCATGATGATCCTCTGAAGTGGATAGTCATAATATTACCCCTCAGGTAGGAAGGAGAAAGTGGAGGCTCTGAGAGGGAAAGCTGAAGGTTCCTCAGTTAGCAAACAATGAATCTGCTCATGAGCCTAAGTGCTTTGGGTCCAAATGCTGTGCCTTTTTTCTAAGCACGCTGCCATACCTCCAACCCCACCTTTTGAGACCACAGAGGACTGGATTTTCCAGACTTGTTTTTCCTCTCACTGGAGGACAATGTGGAGTCTTTGGAGCTGAATTAAAACCTTTATAAGCACCCAACTTTGAAGATTTTTATTCAAAATAAAATAATTCTACAATAAAAGCAAGGAACTCTGGTAGCATAGAGGTTACGAGTCGAGCTGTTAACCTCAAGATCAGCAGTTCAAATTTACCAGCTGTTCCACAGGAGAAAGACGAGGCTTTCTGCTCCCGTAAAGATTTACAGCCTCAGAAACCTATGCAGGGTCACTATGAGTCAGAACCGACTCCATGGCACACCACCACCACCACCAAAGTACAAACCATTCTAGTGGTAAAGTAAGCATTTAAAAAATCCAACAAGGTTGCGATTTTTACTACGATGATTACTTTTATGCTTTAAAGAATAAATCAATAATCAGAAATTAAATTATTCATTTTTAATTTTGTACCCCTGTCTTGAACTTAGGGTGATTCGGTGGCTGTATTCTTGCCTTCCATGCAGAAGACCCAGGTTCAATTCTCGCCAATGCACCTCTTGTGCTGCTAACAGCCAGAGGCCCATCTACGGTGTGGACAGTTCTACTGTGTCCTGTAGGGTTGCTATGAGTCAGGATCCATGGCAGTGGGATGGATTCCCCTACTCTGCAGAGAGTAGAAAGAGAAGAAACTGGGAAACAACTAACTTTTAGCACATTTTATCAGTGAAAGCAAGGAAAGTCCAGTTGTAATTTTCATCCCAGTGTGATGCTGTATGGTATCACTGACTGTCAACTGCAAGGTCGCTGGTTCAAACCCCACAACCACTCCTTGGAAACCCTATGCAGGGTTGCTATGAGTTGGAACCAAGTTGATGGCATTTGACAACAACAGCCATAGTATGGTAAGTAAAAGATTGATGTGTATTCTAAGAGGCTATTATGGTAAAGTAAGGAGCTCTGGTAGCATAGTGGTTACGAATTGAACCTTAAGGTCAGCAATTTGAAACTACCAGCTGTTCCACAGGAGAAAGATGAGGCTTTCTGCTCCCATAAAGATTTACAGCCTCAGAAACCCTGTATAGGGTTGCTATGAGTCGGAACCGACTCCACGGCACATAACCACCACCACCACTATGGTAAAGTGATCTAAAAGGTAGGTATCAGATATGTGGACAGGGGTGTGACTGCAGTGCTTGTCCTAGGTCGAGAAGCCTCTCCCACCACTCCACTATGTGCAGTGTTGTGTGTTGTTAACAGCTTTCAGCAGAGCCCATAAAAGTGCTATGGATCACAGTAGTCTGATCTGATTGTGCATGGGGTCACCACGAGTCAGGACCTGCTCTATAACTGTTAAAAACAGCAATCTCTGCCTTTCTGTCTTAAGTTGTTTCCAGCCTGCCTCTGGGCTCTCAGCACTGAGAACTGCGTCCCATCACAGCCCTTCTGGGCACTTATGTTACACTGATCTGCACAGCCTGGAAATCTCAGGAATTTGTCTGTGCAATTGGACCAGGCTGTCAGAATGGAAAACAGCCTGTGTCAGAGCAGGAGGTAGGTGCTAAATGGAGACCAGAGGTGCTTGAGAGAAGGACTCCATTAGTGGGGCCCAGAGAAGCAGGAGGAGCTCACCTGTCTGGGAATCTCCTGCTCCCCCTGCAAAGACAAAGAAATGAGGCTCCTGCAGAGCTATAGATTGTCTTCAACCTTCAGAAAGGAGACAGACTCCAAATACAGAAGGGCTAAAGCAAATGTACAAGAAACTTGGTTGGGACTCTGAGTCTCCACTCCTTAGTAGAGCTGACTCCAATCTTCAGACTCCTTAGTGCAGGGGTCTCCTTCCTGCTTACTAGGCTAGAGGCAAGGGGGAACTGGAATTAAGTTTAGGGGCACCTGGTGTGACGCTGCAGGTTAATGTGCCAGACTGCAAAGCCGTTTGAACTGCAAGGTCGGTGGTTCAAATTCACCAGCTGCTGCTCAGAAACCCGATACAGGGTCACTATGGGTCAGAATCAATTTGGTGGCACTTAACAACAACAATCAATATAGATGGAGTCCTGGGTGGCACTGTGGGTTAATGAGCCGGATTGCAAAGCCATTTGAACTGCAAAGTTGGTGATTCAAGCTCACTAGCTGCTCCTCAGAAACCCTATGCAGGGTTGCTATGGGTCAGATCCGACTCAATGGCACTTAACAACAACAACAAATCAATATAGATGGAGTCCTGGTGTGGCGCTGACGGTTAATGCACTGATTCAAGGTCAGTGGTTCAAGCTCACCAGTCACTCCTCAGAAACCCTATAGGGGGTTACTATGGGTCAGAACCAACTTGACGGCACTTAACAACAACAATCAATATAGATGGACTCCTGGTATGGTGCTGTTGAATAAGCACTGGACTGCTAACCACAACGTCGGCAGTTTAAACCCACTATCTGCTCCTCGGAAATACTATACAGGGTAATCATGAGTCGGAACCAACTTGACAGCACTTAACAATAACATTATCACACAGATGGCTATCTTCCCATCTTTTCTGCTCCTTCAGATGCCACAGGGACTGGAGGGGACCAAGAGTGAAATGACCAAAACAAAAGGACAGGAAAACAGCACGTGGTGGTGGGGATAACCGAGCCCTTTAACAGGAAACCAGTAAAAATTTGCAAAAGTCCTTTAAGTTATATAAAAATAAACAACTCATCAGTCTGTGACTCTGCCTCAGAATGAGGTAAAGCACAAGCGCTTGCTGGGAAGCAGCCCACTTACGGCCCCTCCCACCCCACCACCCTACAGTTCTGGCCCTGGTTCCTAGGATGAGGATGATGCTTCTTGGCTGAGTATGGGAAGGACAGGAGACCCCTGTATGCTGGTTGGACAGCCCAAGGTCTCTGAGGACCCAGGGCATGGAAAGCATTCCTTATAGAAGTCAGAGAGGTGAACAAAGAGGCCTTTGAGAGAGGCCTTGGAGAATGCTCTGAAGAGCCAGTGCCTTGGGCCCAGCCTTCTCGATGCCTCCCCTTCCTCCCTACAAGGACTGGGCCAGGCAAATTTCTGGCTCTGGTCCTTCTTCCCAAAGGGGGCTTCTCATGCAGTTTCATGCCATAAATGCTACATTATGGTACCAAATTCATCTGAACTGTCACAAGGGATGTGACACCCAGTTTAGCCCCAATGTACCCCCTTTCTCTCTGAAGAGCAAAAACCAGAGTTAGACCTGCTTTCAGGTTCCACCACTTACTGCTCAAGTGACCCTGAGCAAGTGACAAGCTCAGCCTCAGTTTCCTCATCTGTAAAATGGAAATAATGAAAATAGTACCTTCATCGGTTGGTTACACAATGCCCAGCACATAGTAAACACTCAATAGGCATCAGTACCATAGCTATTATTTCTAATATACAGCCCCTTCTCCATTCCCTCTTGCTCTTTTGTTCTTGCTGAGCTTCACCCTTGTCTAATTTGGACCCATCCCAGTAAATGGGCCCATTAGACCAGAGTTTCACTCTGAGGCTGAGCTGGACTCCTCATGGAGGTGATTAGAGGATGTTGTTCCCCAATCTGGTGGTATAAGTGTGGGGGAATAGGTCAGGGTGACCTTAGATGATTGAGTGTACTTACAATGGCCACATATGGATCACTTACAAAACACTTGACTTATATAGAGTCTGAGTCCTGGAATGTTTAATAAGTTCACTGGTTTTTAAGTTCTGAGGGGATCAATGAATCCATTAAACATTGTTATAGATTAAATTGCGTGCCTCCCTCTCCCCTCCCCACAGAATATGTGCTAGAAATCCTAACCTCTATACCTGTGGTTGGATTCCTGGTGTGGTGTTGTAGGATAAAGACTGGACTGTAAACTAAAAGGTAGGTGGTTCAGCAGTTCAAACCCACCAGCTGCTTCTCAGAAACCCTATACAGGGTCACTATGAATCGGAATTGATTTGAAGGCACTTAACAACACACCTGTGGTTATAATTCCATTTGGGAATGGGTTGTCTTTGTTAGGAGAGCAGATTAGTGTCTGGTGTGTCTTGAGCCAATCTCATATATGATAGAAAAGAAACAGATAAGGAAGCATAGATGGGGAAAGATAAATGCCAAGGAGATTTCTAAGAATCCAGGAAATAGAAGCTGAAGAGACAAGGACTTCACTTCAGAGCCAGCACAGACAGAAAGCTTTCCCCTAGATCCAGTACCTTGAATACAGACTTCTAGGCTCCTAAACTGTGAGGAAATACCTTTCTGCTTGCTAAAGTCATTCACTTGTGGTATTTCTATTATAGGAGTACTAAGAAACTAAGATGAAATCCTGGTCTGTGGTTCAAACCTATCAGCTGCTCCTTGAAAACCCTATACAGGATCACTGTAAGCCGTAACTGACTTGAAGGCACTTAACAACACAAAGAAACTAAAAAGCTGATTAAACTTATGAAACCTCTTCCCAGCAAAATGTAGAATTCTGCCTATTTTGCCAATAATTTCAGTGGTTTATCTATGGGCTTGAGGTTTATCCTTGTCAAACTTTTCTCTCACATCTTAAAGCTCAGAGATGGAAGCCAGCCCAGAAGGTAGATAACTTGCCTGAGGTCCCACAGCTTGCTATTGGTCTAGGTGTGACTTGAAGGCAGATCTTTGGAAGTGCTCTCTCTTCCTCCCCTGGAAGCTAACACTTCCATGTTGTACCTAATGTTTGGTTGAGGTTGGGTACTGGGATCCAGAGAAGGTTGTTTAAGGATTAACTCAGTTGGGTACAGGGTTGGGTAGAAAGGATTTTAAAAGGCAAAACCAGGACCCTAACTAAGCGCCAAGAGCCCCCCTGCACATGGTGTGAGGGGTTAAAGGAGCTGTGGGTGGCTTTGCGTGTGCGTTTGTGTCAAGAACAAGGTTGCATGTGCAAGGGCACACGTCACTCACTTGTGCAAGTTGGTAGTTCAGGACCAGGGCTGCAGGCCAGCCAGGGAAAGAGGTGCTGTGGTGTTCCTTGGAATGAATAGGCCTCTGTCTTCAGACTATGTGAGCCTCTGTATGTGCAGGTTCCATCAACTCGCCCTCGGCCACGTATGGAAAGGAGAGGCAGAGACCCAGAGAAGCCCAAACCACCCGTAGTTCTGATTTTAGAATGAAGTAGTAGACACAAAGGAAAGAAATCATAGAGACCCAAACTCATATATAGTCAGTGGGATGTGCACACATATACACACAGCACACACACACATCATGCCTACTGTACCCTGTCATAACCTCCTCTTAGCTCAACCCCATTGTCAAACCCCTGGTACCCAGTTGGTCACTTTTAGAGTGGGGGACTCTTCAGGTATGTCCTAAAACAGATTCTAAGTAACGGACACTACTTGTTTTTATGATGTGTGTCTGTTTATAAAGATGTGCCGATCTCTCTCTCCCTGTGTCTGTGAGTTTGGGTGCAACTTCTCTTTCTCCTGCCTTACCTGCAGCCCTGATAGGCACACTCCAACCCATCAGCTGACCTTACTTACACCACTGTGCCTGTGATGGTTAGATTTGGCTCAGGTTCTGTCCTGGGGCCTGTGTGCCCACTACTCCTCAGAGTTCTGCTGGACCTGGGCCCCTATTACCCTTGGCTGTTGTTCGTGTAGTGGATTTACTCCTGTCTGGGAGCAGCCTGGAACTTGGGACACAGGGAGACATTTGTTCAAAGTTGTTATTTTTTCACCAAAGGAGCCAAACCACAATGATGGGCTTAGGGGCCTGGCTAGGTGCCTTCTTCGTCCTCCAACCACTAGCCTGGCCTCCATTCCCCTGGCCGCCCCTGATTAACGTGGCCTCTGGCCCAGGACTTCTAGTCACCCACTTGGAGACCTCCTGGATTTCTGAATGGTACTCTCAGTGGGCGTAGGGAGATCTGGCTTCTGAGGAAGTAGCTGAGGCCAAGAGTGTTGGCCTGCACCAAAGCAGAGGCCCACAAGAAACCAATGGTCATCCCATGTTCATCCTTCTACTCCCAGTGCCTGGCACAGAGTAGGCACTAAAAGAATAAGCAAATGAATGGTTGAGTGAATAGGTGGGTAGATGGAAGAATGAAAAATGAAGACTTTTCAATCCAGACATTGTGACTCCCTGGTGTCTTAGTTTCTGTAACAGAAATACCATTAGTGGGTGGCTTTAACAAACAGAATTTTATTTTCTCACAGTTTGGTTGGTTGGTTGGCTGGTTATGTGCCATGGAGTTGGTTCCAACTCATAGCGACCTTGTATAGGGTTTCTGAAGCTATAAATCTTTATGAAAGCAGAAAGCCTCCTCTTTCTCCTTTGGAACAGCTGGTAGTTTCAAACTACTGACCTTGAGGTTAGCAGCCCAATTCGTAACCACTACTCTACCAGAAGTCTGAATTCAGTGTGTTGACTCTTGAGGAAGGATCTAGCCTGCCACTTTGGGAGTTCCTGGGCCTGTAGATCTGTCTGCCTCCATTGTCTTCAGATATTATGGGTCTTCCCACTCGTCTGCTTTCTTCTGTGCTTAATCTTCTCTTTCATAGCTCAAAAGTGATTGGTTAATGCAACTATTGTTCTCTCTCCATTTGGAGTGAAGAATAGTGAAGAAATTCAAAAATTCAAGAAAACTATCAGTCCACAAGACTAATGGACTACACGAACCACAGTTTACTACTCTTAAGACCAGAATTACATAGTGCCAAGCTATCTGTTCTAGTGAACAAGGCAAGAGGGGCCTAAGAAGTAAACCACAGCTACCACAAGCAACTACTCTGAACAGGATCACAGAAGGTTCTGAACAGAATGGGAGAAAAATGTAGAACAAATTTCAAACAAACCATTAAAAAGACCAGACTCATTGGTCTGATAGACACTTGCAGAACCCGGAAACTGAGGCCCTTAGACACTCTTCAAACCTGGAATTAAACTCACCACAGGGATCATCTTTCAGTCAAACAATGGACAGGCCTATAAAGTGATTCACCAGGTACATACTCCTCAGAAAAGTTACTCATGCAAAACCAAAAGGGCAGCATTGATCTCACAACAAAGCTCAGAAATCAAGAGGAGTAAGAGAGATGGCTGAATGGAACCAGGGAACCAGGGAGGACGTGGGGAAAGTGCTATTACTTCAGGGCATTGCAATGTAAGTGAAACAAACTGAGTAGGAGACTCATTTGCTCTGTTGAAACTTTCTCCCAAACCACAATCAAATCGAATAAACATATTTTGGAACACATTTTTTAAAAAAATGAAAGAAAGAGATTGGTTTAAAACACACCCTACTGATATGGCCTCTTTAACACAACAAAGGGAACGTTTATTCTCAAATGAGATTACAACCACAGGTATCACCGTGGTTGTTATTAATTGCCTTCTGACTCATAGTGACCCTGTATAGGGTATGTTGTTGCTGTTAAGTGCCATTGAGTTGGTTCCAACCCATACCGTCCCTGTATAGGGGTTCTGAGGAGTGGCTGGTTGGTTTGAATTGCCGTTCTTGCTGTTCAAATGGACCTTGCGGTCCAGCACATTATCCCACAGTGCCACACCAGGACTCTATACAGGATCTGTTGTTGTTAAGCACTGTTAAGTCAGTTCTGACCCATAGCGACCCTGTACAAGGTTTCCAAGTGAAGTACTGACTTCGCGGTTCAAATGACTTTGCAGTCCCGTGCCACACCAGGACTCCATACAGGATATGTTGTTGTTAAGTGCCGTTGATTCTGACCCATAGTGACCCTGTATAGGGTTTCCAAGGAGCGACTGGTGAGCTTGAACCATAGACCTTGCAGTTCGACTTTGCAGTCTGACGCATTAGCCCACAATGCCACCCCAGGACTCCATATAGGATACAGGGGTTAGGATTTACAATACTTATTTCTGAGGACACAGTTCAATTCACAACCCCTGGTCCGAAGAAAGGAGATGTCCAGGTCTAGAAGGTGGCCTTGTGTCTCAGGAAACTCACTGTAGACTCCTTAGATCTGGTTCTTGAAATTACCTGGAAGCCTGAGGTGGCTGACATCGGCCTTTACGCTATCCTCATGTTTACTTATTAGGCCCCTCTTGCCTTGTTCACTGAACAAGTAAGCAGCAGCTGGAAGGAACAGCTATGAGGAGGTGGGTGAAAAGAGAGGGGCCCAAGCTTCAGGTGTTAAGTGCCATGGAACAGGGCCATGGGGGACAAGATGGTTTAGGCTGGGTCCAGGTTTAAACACAGGGGCCTAGCATATTGTAGGTGGTCATCTAATATTTATTTAAATAATTAAGCTCTTCTATTCTCACTCATCTGTCATGTCATACTGTGGTGGCTTTTGTGTTGCTGTGATTCAACTATGCCACCGGTGTTTTAAATACCAGCAGGGTACACCTATGGTGGACAAATTTCAACTGAGCTTCCAGACTAAGACAGACTAGGAGGAAGGAGAGACAGACTACTTCTGAATACTGAGCCACTCACTTTATGAAGTAGCTGTGAAACACTGTCAGACAATACCAAAATACTGAAATATGATGAATAGCACCAGAATATTGACAGATATGGTGCCGGAAAATGAGCCCCTCAGGTGGGAAAGAGCTACTGCCTCAAAGTAGAGCTGACCTTGATAATGCGAATGGAGTAAAACTTTCAAGACCTTTATTTGCTGATGGGCACAACTCAAAATGAGGAGGAACAGCTTTGAACATCCATTAATAATCAGAACATGGGACATATGAAGTATGAGTCTAGGAAAATTGAAAATTGTCAAAAATGAAATGGAATCCATACAGACCGCTATCCTAAGCACTGTTGTTGCTGTTGTTAGGTGCCGTCGATTCAGTAAAGACTCATAGCGACCCTATGTACAACAAAACAAAACACTGCCTGGTCCTGTGCCAACCTCACAATCACTGTTACGTTTCAACCCTTTGCTGCTGCCACTGTGCCAATCCATCTCACTATGAGTCTTCCTCTTTTTCTCTGACACTCTACTTTACCAAACATGGTATCCTTCCTTCAGGGACTGGTTGCTCCTGATAATATGTCTGAAGTATAAGAGACAAAGTCTGGCCATCCTGGCTTCCAGGAGCCTTCTGACTGTACTTCTTCTAACACAGATTGGTTTGTTCTTTTGGCTGTCCACGGTACCCTCAATATTCTCCTTTAACACCATAACTCAAAAGCATCAATTCTTCTACGGTCTTCCTTATTCACTGTCCAACTTTCACATGCATATGAGGTTACTAAAAATACCGTAAATTGGGTCAGGCGCACCTTAGTTCTCAAACTGACATCTTTGCTCTTCAACACTTAAAAAGAGGTCTTGGGCAGCAGATTTGCCTAATGCAATATGTCATTTGATTTTCTTGACTGTTGCTTTCATGAGTGTTGATGGTTGATCCGAGGAAACATATTCCACATGAATTTAGAAATCATCTCAAGAACTGATTTGATGCATTAAGACACTAATGACCAATGACTAAAAAAGTTGTGGGATGACATCAAGAACATTATATAGGAAGGAAGCAAAAGGTCATTAAGAAGACAAGAAAGTAGGAAAAAACCAAAATGAATGTCAGAAGAGACTCTGAAACCTACTCTCCAGAGTAGAAATGCTAAAGCGAAAGAAAGAAATGAAGAAGTAAAAGAGCTGAGAGCTGAACAGAAAATTTCAAAGGTCAGCTTGAGAAAACAAAATCAAATATTTTAATGAAATGTGCAAAGACCTTGAATTAGAAAACCAATAGGGAAAAAAATGCTCAACATTTCTCAAGTTGAAAGAATTGAAGAAAATATTTAAGCCTCAACTTGAGATACTGAAGGATTCTATGGGCAAAATATTGAATGATGCAGAAAGCACCAAAAGAAGATGGGAGGGATACACAGAGTCACTGTACCAAAAAGAAATGGTCAATGTTCAACCCTTTGAAGAGGTAGCATATGATCAAGGGCCAATGGTACTGAAGGAAGAAGTCCAAGGTGTACTTGAAAGCAGTGGCAAAGAACAATGTTTGGGAATTGATGGAATACAAACAGAAATCTTTAAACTAACTGATGCAGCACTGGAGGCATTCACGCATATATACCAAGAAATTTGGAAGATAAGCTACCTGACCAACTGATTGGAAGAGATGCATATTTCTGCCCATTCCAAAGAGAGGTGACCCAACAGAATGTAGAAATCATTAGTACCATAACCAAGTAAATTTTTGTTAATAATTCAAAAACTGGTGTAACAGTACATTCACAGGTAACTCCCAGCGGTTCAAGCCGGATTCAGAAGAGAGCATAGCAACAAGGGATATCAATGCAGACATCAGATGGAGCTTGGCTGAAGGCAGAGAATATCAGATAGATGTGTATTATAACTGCTTTATTTTTATTGATTATGCAAAGGCATTTGAATATGTGCATCATGACAAGCTATGGACAGCACTGCAGAGAATGAGTGTTCCTGAACACTTAATTGTGCTCCTGAGGAACTTGTACATAGACCAAGAGACAGTTATTCGAACAAAACAAGGGGACACTGAATGTTTTAAAATTAGGAAAGGTGTGCACCAAGGTTGTATTAATTCACCATACTTTTTCAATTTGTATGCTGAGCAAATAGAGAAACGGGACTATATGAAGAAGAAAGT
>NW_006408595.1:14643377-14679097 GCF_000296735.1 Chrysochloris asiatica
AATAAGGAAGATGGTAGAAGAATCGATATATTTGAGTTAGGGTGCTGGAGAAGAATATTAAAAGTCCTATGGACTGCTAGAAGAACAAACAAATCTATGTTGGAAGAAGTACAGCCAGAATGGTCCTTAGAAGCCAGCATGGTGACTCTCATACTTCAGACATATTATCAGGAGGGACCAGCCCCTGGAGATGTTTGGTTAAGCGGAGGATCAGTAAATAAAAAAAAAAAGTTAAGACCCCCCCCAATGAGATGGATTGGCACTGTGGCAGCAGCAACGGGTTCAAGTTTAACAATTATGAGGATGTCTCAGGACCAGGCAGTGTTTAGTTCTGTTATGCATAAGATGGCTATGAGTTGGAAACAACTTTATGGCACCTAACGACAATAACAGGATATCTCATCTCTCTGGCAGACATACCCAAATCCTTCTCCTGGGGTTAAAAGGATTCTATCGAGCTCTGGACCACTAAGAACCTTTCCTCCTGGGGTAGAATGAATCTGGGTAGAACCCTCCTGTTCTTGGGTAAAAGGGGACATGAGAATCCAACCCAATCTCTTCCCAACACCCCCCAATGTCTTCTTCCCCTCTCTCCCATTCCTTCCTCAGTCTCATCAGCATTTACAGTGGTTCCAGAGGCTGTGGGCTGTTCTGTGTATGTGTGGGTGGGGAATAAGGTGTGAGATTGCTATGGTGTCATGCACTGATTGGGATGGTAGGACAGGTGCATGGGGCTTGGGGTGGGTGTGATGATGGTCCTCCAGTGTGAAGTGGGGTATGGACAAAACATGGGTAACTCAAAACCATCAAGGTCTGAGTTACGGACTTGCTGACTGTATTCAGGGGTTCTGTCAGTAAACATGTTTGACTACTAACTAAAAGGTTGGGAGTTCAAATCCACCCAGAGGCGCCATAGGAGAATAATCTGGCAAACTACTTTTGAAAAATCGGACATTGGGAACTCTATGGAGCACATTTCTACAGTGCCACCATGAGTCAGAGTTCACTCCTCAGTAACTGGTTTTGGTTTTGGATCCTCAGGCCAAACCAAATGGAATTTCTCTAGTGTCAGATCTTTAGAGTAGGGAATGCCTGGGTCTCCCCAGGGGAGCCTGCTGCTGGAAAGCACTCCTGAGATTTGATCACTATTGTGAGCTACAATTCACTTGGAGAGTTCACTTAGAAGCCTTCCCTTACAGCCCATCTGTGGTCAAAGCTCCTCTCTGAATGAGACCTACAAAGACCCAGGTCTTTGGGGCCCAGAAAAGCTTGCTTCTGGTCTGAGCTGAGCCTATTTTTTGAGCAGACACAGGGAACTATTGGCTCAAGGCAGGCAAAGTCTTCCACAGCCAAAGAAAAACAATTAGAAGTAATTACCATCAAGAGGTCCCTAGTGAGGGATGAAGGTGGGAAAGGCCCCCTGCTTAAGAAGATGAAAGAGGTTGACTGATTTGGGAGAAACTGGGAGGGACAGGCTAGAAGGCTGAGTTGAGAGGGAGTTGGTGTGCTTCATCCTTTTTTCAGGTATGCAGGACAGGATCCCTCCCCCCTCAGCCTCTAGCTGGAACCCGGTCTGGCCTCAGAGGAGGACAGAGGGGCTCTGTGTGTGGGGGTGGAGTGGGAGCAGGGAAGGAGAGCAGGAGGGCGCAGGGCTCTGCATTCTTGAAATTCTCAAACCAGTCGGAAAGACTGCGCTAAGGGGCTGAGGAGACAGAGTGGCAGAGCTGAGCCACAGAGGTGGAAAGGTAAAATGGCTGCTAAGGAGCGCTAAGAGGAACCCTGGTGGTGCCATGGCTAAGCGCTCACCTGCCTACCCAAATAACCACAATTTGAAACTACCAGATGCTCCCTGGGAGAAAGATGTAGCACTTCGCTTCTGTAAAGATTTACAAACTTAGAAACCCAGGGCAGCTCTACTCTGGTCTGCTGATGAGTCTGAATCAACTTGGCACTTGGAGCCCAGATGGTGTGAGGGTAAAATACTTGGCTACTAAAGAAAAGGTTGGGGGCTCAAATCCACCCAGTGGCTCTGAGGGAGAAGATCAGATCTACTTCCATGAAGATTATGGTCAAGATACACCCTATGGTGCAGTTCTACTGTCACATGGAGTCCCTGTGAGTCAAAAATCGACTTGATGGCACATAGCAACAACAACAGAAATCTAGAAATGCATACACACACACACAGACAGGATCATCTTTGGGGATGAGCTGGATTGCTTGGCATGTCCCTACCTCACCCCTTTTAATCCTTAACCTCCCCTTCTAGTCAGAATATAGACCTAAATGGTAAATTTTGCTAATGTGGGTGGTCCAGAGTTGGAGATGAGGGAGTTGCTGTTGTTAAATGCTGTGGAGTTGGTTCAAGCTCACAGAGACCCTGTGTAAGATTTCCAAGTAGCGACTGGTGGGTTTGAACCACCATCCTTATGGTTAACAGTCTAGTGCCATTTTACAGTGCCACATCAGGACTCTGGTAAAGATGAGTCATTATTGCTAGGGTTGTTGAGTTGGTTCCAACTCATAGTGACCCTGTTATACAGGGTTTCCAAGGAGCAGATAGTGGGTTTGAACTACTGACTCTGTGCCATCAAGTAGATTTTTGACTCACAGTGTTGTCATGGAGGAGTGAAGGGAGTTCCTCGATACTGCTTATGTGGACGAGTTTCTTATCTGGAGAACTCAAGGGGATATAAACCCAAAGGCAGAAAGGTCCTATCATTCCCTTTCCCCTCCCAAATTGAGGATGAAGAGACAAAAAAGGGCATCAGATCTGTTCATGAAAGAAAACAGGGAGAATTAGACTTTGTGTGCCTCACCAAAAGTTCTCATAGTAGGACAGTCCCCATGAATACAAGGCCTGTTGAGATGAAGTTGTGTTGCTCATAGCAGATCACAGCATTTTTAAGGGCCTTAGAGTCCTATGCTCTTGACTAGGAGTTCTTACCATTGGCAGTCTGAGAAACTTGTATCTCTAGGTTCTTCATTTTCTTATCTGTAAGGTGGGAATGATAGTGGCACATCTAGCATAGACTCTTACCTGTTTGGCACATAAGGCTCGAACCAGAACCTCAATAAATGTTCACCATTATAAACAATATCATTGGGAAATATAGCTCTAACTGCTAAGTGGATGATGTATTTGAAGCCAGAGACTTTGGGTTAGAAAGCACTGTAAACCAGGCATGAAGAAGTGTTTTAGTTATCTAGCGCTGCTTTAGCAGAAATAATCACAAGTAGATAGCTTTAACAAACATAAATTTATTTTCTCACCATTTAGGAGGCTAGAAGTCCAAATTTGGTTCTAGTGTGAGGTCTTTTCTCTTTGATGGCTCTGGAGGAAGATCCTTGTCTCTTTAGCTTCCGCTTCTTTGGAGATCTCCATGTGTCTTGACATCTATCTTACCCCATCTCTGCTTCTCTCACTTGCTTCTTTCATCTTTTTCTATCTCAAATAAATTGACTCAAGATATACTGTCTCGTGACGCCAGAGATAGAGGCAGAGACAATGATGTGGAGAGATGGAGTGGCTGGGGACTCTAAACCTAGTGAGGGAGAGGGGCTGTGTGCTGACAACTGAGGGGCAGGCTTGCGGGGTGTACCCTTTGGTTGGTTGATGATGCATGGAGGGAACTGTAAGCATGGTAATGAAACAATATACGATAGGATGAACTTTGTAATGTAATGTTCTCATGTAAACTATCACAAAATTCACAATAAAACATTTAAAAAAAAAATACTGTCTCATGAACATAACAAAGCCTATTCCCAAACTGGATTAAAACCACAGGCATAGAAGTTAGGACTTGCAATGCATATTGTGAGACATAATTTTATCCATAACAGGAGGTAGGGCTGATATAGGATAGAGCCTGCCTCAGAGAAGGGACAAAACAGCTCAGATATATAAATAATAGTAGTTCATTTATCCTTGAACAATTCACCTCTTCAACTGGGCGCCTGGGACACATGATGAACGAGACAAAGTCCCTCAAGGGTTACTGTTAGGGAGCTTACGTTCTAGTGGGAGACAGACAAAGTAAGTGAATAGTTCAGCCAGATATTGAGAAGTGCTATAGAGATGAGGGAAAGGAAGCTAAGTCATGTGGTAATTTGGGTGTGGGGATAAGATCCCAAAGAGCCCAGAGGAAGTAAGGGAGTGAGCCAGGAGGATATCTAAGGAGAAAGCCCTACAGACCTAGGAAAGAGAAAATAGACCTAAGGTAAAAAGCATGCTTGGTTTGTTTGACAAACACCAAGGAAGCTTGTTTGGCTGAGCAAAGGCAGCCAGGAGAGTTGGTAGGTGATGGTGCTGGCAAGGTGGTGGAAAAACTATGTAGCATCTTACAGTTCACTGTAGATCATCAGTAGGTAATTGACCAATAAAGGCCTGATGGGAAATGAGGCACAAGAAAGCACTGAAGAGGCTCAAGAAGCGTCTGAAAGAAGCTCCTTAAGAAGCAGTAACACCCCCCACACACACACACGCCACCCCCCCCCCCTCAGGAATAGAGGAAGCAACCAGGAAGCAGTTGGGGGCAACGGCTTAGTCATGATTGGGTCCAGTCACTACCTTGAGGGACCACCTTCTCACCATTTGGTGACAAGACAGCACAGACTCAGGTAATTGGCAAGTAATCTTTAACCACATTCAGGGATCAGAAGACAAGGTCTTGTCCTCATTCCAACCTCAAATGGTTAAAATCTTAATCATGCCTAGAAAAATATTAGAATTCAAGGCTATCCTAGAGATTATAAGGATACTCAGCCCTAACCCAACACTGTAATCCAACACTATAGTGTTTACCCAACACAATGAAAGATTTTTAAGACGGTGTTTTCTTAGTTTTTGAGCATGAACATCATAGGTAGAGCATGGGACGAACTTATGTGAGGTTGGTTATATTTTGAAGCGGAGGGCGGGGGGACGCTGCTACCAGGGGTGAGAGGAATTGCTAACTGGTGTGTTTGGCCCCAGTAAGGCTCTCTGGCAGGCTCCACAGACAGTTCTGGTTTTTTAAAGTGCCAGAGAGCCACACATTTGCATGTTATTTGCGTTCCAAGCTTCAATTCCAGGTATGTGGAATGAAATGAATGAATGAACAGTATTCACACTCCTGGTGAAGGGGTGGGCTCAGGAATCCAGACCACACTGAGGAGCCAATCACTGGTCCAGCTAAGATCAGGAGACTGGACACAGAGACAGAACAGACAGTCAGAGAGACAGACACCATCATTTTACCAGGGTGTTTCCAGGCAAAGCAAGGAAGCAAAATCCACAGTGTTTTAAATAAGGCCACTTTTTAAACCTCAGGAGAGTCACACGTAGGTAAGCAAATATGAGGGGTCTTCAAAAAGTTCATGGAAAAATTCCATCATCTCTCATTCCATTTTTTGAAGCCCCCCCAGATCAGACTCATCTGCACTTCTGGCCCTCCACAGTTAGCTTCAAACTAAGCCTGTGCCTAGGAATCTGCATTCCCGATAGTGCACTTGGTTTGGGTCTGCTTGACTTACCAACATGGAGTATAACGTCCTTGAGTGTGACTTTTAGTTCACCTGTCAAACCACCTCCTCACCTTTCAAGATCCTAAAGGCCAGGGCCCAAACACATGTCAATTCCACACCTGGTAATGAGGGGCCTATTCTGCAGGAGACAGATGGGGCTTTCTGCTCCCATAATGATAAGCACTGGACCCAAAGGTTGATCTGAACCACAGGGCCAATAGTTCAAACTAACCAGCCAATCCTTGAAAACCCTGTACAGGGTTGCTATGAGTCAGAACTGACTCCAAGGCACTCAACAACCACAACCACCACCACCGAGCACTTGTTCTTGCTGCAGTCCAGCCCTGCACCATCCCCTTGATGGGCTGCAGATCAGACTATTGTGACCCATAGGGTTTTCATTAGCTTATGTTCAGAAGCAGATCACTAGATGTACTTTTCCCTGTCTGTCACAGTTTGGAAGATCTCACCAGTTGAGTGTCTTGGCAAGACACAAGCCTCCGTGACAGGCAGGCGGGGGCTGCACAAGAGGTCACTGGCTGAGAATGCAGCCCAGGGCTACTGGGTGGTGGTGGGCATTCTACCACTGAGTCTCCACTGTCCTCTCAGAACCTGTTATTGTTGTTTAAGTGCAGGCCAGTAAATTCTGACTGGTAGCAACCCTGTGTAGGGTTTCTGAGGAGCAGATGGTGGGTTTGAACCACCGACCTTGTGGGTATCAGTCCAGTGCTGATCCTATAGTACCAAACAGGTCTCACTGAGCTTAAGTTATGGTTAGTAGGCAAGACCCAGAAAGCATGTGAAGACAAACCAGCATTTAAAAGGCAAACCAGGCAGATAGGAATCCATAGTTTCAATCTGTAAGGGATATAAAGTACTTTTCCTAATAGAGGAAACTGTTTAATAGAGAAATATGCTCTGGTAGCTTAGTGGTTACGAGTCAGGCTGCTAACCTCAAGGTTAGCAGTTCAAAACTAGCAGCCGTTCTGCAGGAGAAAGATGAGGTTTTCTGTTCCCATAAAGATTTACAGCCTCAAAAACCCTAGTAAGGGTCGCTATGAATCAGAACCGACTCCACGGCACACAGCCCCAGTTGACAAAAAGACTTTAAGAAGCTCCTAAGGCTGGAGAGTCGACCTTGGAAGTCATGGAAGCTTGTTAAGGGCAATGTAAGGTATAAAGTTTGGAACCACAAAGGAGGCTGTAGGTTGCCATGGACAGAGCTGCTCTTTCTCACTCTGCAATGCTCTCTAAATAAACCTGCAAGAGCTATCCCTGACAGGCCAGAGGGAAGCAGCTGGTACTATTGGTTTAAAATTTAAAAAAACACCAACTCATTCACCTGCTTTGTGTCTCAATCCATACCTGATGTGAAAGACAGAATACAAAGACCAGGTGGAGTTGTATTATTTTCTGATCCTAAGGGCTGCTCTGCAGCTGACCAGAGGAGATTCTAAGATAATGTGGTCATGGGAGGTTGACAGGAGTTCAAATCCACTAACCATTCTGCTTAAGATGAGGCTATCTGCTTCCATAAAGATTTACAGCTTTGGAAGCCCTTTACAGGGTTGCTACGAGTCCATATGGACTTGGTGGTAGTGAGTTTGGGCTTTATTTTGGTCCTCAGTAGCTTCTTTGTGAAAGGAATAAAATAGTAACCTGAAAGAGAAAACCACCAGCAGACTGAAGATGCTGTGCTCCTCGTGTGCCTCTCTCCTACACCCTTTCCTTCCCCAGCATTGAGTTCTGTGATGGGTGAAGGACAATTTCCTCAGCTTAGAATGGAGGCCCACAGCTGTAATCATCCCATTAGAACAAGCCTAAAACCGAGTCAATGGTTTTATACTGGCTTAAACTTCCAAATTCTCTACCCTGATCCCTATCCCCAGCAGCATTGTAGCCTTCAGTAACACTGCAGAATCTTAAAAGAGTTTGACAAGACCTTAGACATCTATCTGATCCAGCATTCACACAATTGGAACTATCCCTACCATTCCTCCTGGCAGGTAAAAGAGACAGCGTGCCCAGATATTTCAAGGCTCAAGTCACCTAGTTTCCTCTTCCTTTTCCTGAGAATACATGTGTAAATTCTCCTTTACCTTAGTGGGGACTAACATGACCTCCAACCCTAGCTGCCCTCCTTCTCCATCTTTGAAGCTGGGAATGACAGTTATATGGTCTGTGACACACTGCTGTTAAGATTCCACACTGTGAAATAAGATGCTGGACTTACAAGTAAAGATGCTCCAGAATTTCGGAAGGAATTACAAGTTGTGGCTATATTGCCCTGGGTTAGGGTAATAATGCCCCCAAGGGGCTGAGCACTTATTCTGAGTCAACACTGGGACCTGACAGCTTTATGTCTCCTTGTCTGACTCTCTTGGGCATGTGAACTTTCAGAAGAAAAGTATCAGAAGCCACTTCACATTCATCCATATAGGTGGAGGGAGCGAGAAGACAAATCCCAAGTGCTAGGCTCTGTGATGACAAGGGCATCTCTCCTGCTCCTAGACAGACAGATTTAAGAGCTGATACAAGAAGGAGCTTTGGTAGCATAGTGGTTACAAATAGGGCTGCAAATCTTAAGGTCAGCAGTTCGAAACTACCAGCCGCTTCGTGGGAGAAAGATGAGGCTTTCTACTCCCATCAAGATTTATAGCATTGGAAACCCTGTACAGGGTCACTATGGGTCGGAATCAACTCGACAGCACTTAACAACAAGAGTAGTGGTTCAAACACTGAAAACATGAAAGCTCTTAAGTGAACCTTTCTGCTCTCTACCCACTAGAGTCCTTTACAGGCCCTGTAAAACCAGGTGGTGATGGACATACTTTGTGATGGGGCTGTCTTTGTATTCCAGAAATACCAAAACTTGGTGCTAACTTTGCAGGGAGCAGTGGGAAGAAGACTCACAGTGGCTAAAGATGAGAGGAGCTGATAGCACAGGGAAGTAAGAAGCACCTTACATGTAGAGGAGTCGATTTAGTCTCCAGGCTGGATGAGGAAGTATTTTCATATTCAATGCTAGTTAGGCTTTTGGGAAGTAATAGTGGGTGCCAAGTGACAAATGGGCTGTAACTAGTCTCTGAGCCTTGGACCACGTGTTCTAAAATATACGGAGCCCAGCAGTGACTGTTAGGACTGCGGCTTTTATGGAAGACTCTGTATCTGGCATCTAGGACTTAGCATCTTTCAGAAGTTTTCCTTTTTCTAGAGCACTGAACACAGTCAGAAGAAGACCGAAGGAAAGACAGTGACAGACTTAATTTAGTTTCAGGTAGGTCAAACAAGACATTGACAACATGCCTTTTTTGTTGTTCATGAAGGTCCACTTCTTAATGAAGGAGCTTAAATTTCCAGAGCAGATGGATACCAGGCCTGTCTTGCTGGCCAGTTCCCTCAAATAAACAGCCTACTAAGGAAGCCCACTCTTTTTGTTTCCATTGGGCCACCCTGGGCCACAAGCTATGTCTCAGCTTGGCCTATTCTTACCATGTGGTCTGAGGATCAGTAACTCATATCTTGTGTAAAACTGCATTGGTCAGAAAGGGGACCAAGTTCAGAGAGAATCAATCATTTCTTATATTTTTTTCAATATTTTGTTGCATTGCTTCATTTTTTGCTGTACATGGCAATAAATATTTGTTGCTTTGGTCTGTACAAAATCTGTGAGGAAGGTTAAGACAAGTATTACCTATATCAACAAACAATAAATATACAAATCTATCTTGTTCTGAATCCATCCCCCAGACAATAGTGAGAGAGCCTGGGGAAAAAACTCAGGTCTTTTGACTCATAGTTCAAATCTACCATACTGCCACCTTTCAAGTTGTCACTTAAACACAGGAGTCCAACAATCAGTCTGCAAGACTAGAGCTTTCTAGAGGAGACTGTGAAAGGTCCCAGCAACTCATATAGAGAAAGCTATTTGTTTCCTATAGAAAAACACACACACACACACACACACACACACACACACACACACCAAAAAAAGAGTGAGAAAGAGAGAAAAGAAAAAGAAAAAAAAAAATGAAAATAAACAAAAAGATAATCTTCCCCCAAAAAAAGCTGGTAGTTATGGAAAACGGTGGGCATCTAATTGCTGGAGTGGAAACATTAACATTCAATTAACAATGGAATATTTAAAAAAAATAGTTTTCTTTTCAAACAGTAACCTGTGGTAAAACATAGAAAAATGTACTAAACAAGTCTGGTATAAAACAGTTAAATTTCCAAATAGGCCCAGGGAGAAAGTACAATGCTGGGAAGGTTAAGGTACAAGAGGAGAAAATATTTCATACAAACTACCTATTACAATACAGAAAAAGTATAAAATGTTCCTATTTTGGAACTTAAGTATAAAATGACACTGGCGTTGTTTTCACTATCTAAGCCTGAGGAGCTGGGGGTGGGGTGGGGGTGGAGATTGGGGGGTGGGAATGATAGGGACAAAAGAAATAGCAGTTTTTATCTCAAAATTGATCAGTCCAAACTCTACTCACTTTCCAGTTGAAAATTTCACATTCCTCTGTTAACTTTACCTCTAAGCCAAAATTCATCCAGGCCTTAAAATATTCTCTTAGGAAGTCAACAAACACTCTATACATTGGGGCTGGGACATGTGTGTGCTGGGGCTAACTTTGGAAAATGGAAATAAATCTACAGGTTAAAAGATGAACACACTCAGCCTTTAGGGGGGAAAAGAAGCATATTCCTGTGAAATATATATATTAAATTCTCTGTGGTTAGAAACGTATTTAAACTAACTAGCCACAGACCAAACTAGACCTGCATTCATCCAATGCGGACTTTTATATTAAAGACTGAGGTCCTTTTTCTTCTTGGTCAGAAGTAGACGGCAGTCAAAGTGGGGCTTTGTTGCTCCACTAAAACCACTCCCTGGGTGGGTCTGTCCTGTATCATGTGTCACTAGTACTTGTAAACCCCTGCTTTTAAGGAGAAGACTGCTTGGGACTTTGGGGCCCACCCAGGACCCAAGTGCTATATCTCAGGCTTGGAGAAAGCTAGAGATGAAACAGAAGCCTTGGATAGAAGCAGATGAACTTCAAAGGGGCAGGCATAAAAAAGTCCTGGAGGAGGAAACTTAGGCCTGAGCCCCAAAGTCCAGTTTACAGTCACATTCTTGACTACACATCTTGAAAATCACATGTGTATGTGTGCATGTATATGCTGGTGGTTTTCATCCCTACCCTTTTGCCTATGCCTTGTCCTAGCTCTTATTAAGGCCCCACAAGAGTATATATGAAACCAAGTTTCTTTCCAAGCTTCTCTCAGTCCCCTTATTAGGGACTGAGTGAGGTTGGAGCCCTTTGAAAACAAGATGGCAGAACTGAAGAAGTGAAAAACAGTCTTTCTCTTCAGCTTAGGAGTGTCCCTCACCCCTTTCACAGCACCAAAGTTGCTTTGCAAAAATAGTATCTGGGATACAAAAGGAAAGGCAGATGTGCTTGTGAATGCATCTCACCAAGGCCTGGTCCAGGATCAAGGGCTTTACAAGAACAGAGGGTTGGGAGCAGCTGGTTCCCAGGTCTCTAGCTGTAGACAACAATGAGCTGGTCCCCAACAAGGTCAGTGTCTCCTGGCTGAGAAAGTCCTCACAAGAGCTTTCGGTGGAGGATCTCCCAGACCATCCGCTTCCGGAAGTATGGCATGTGTTGCTGTGGGGACACAGAGACACCTGTAATTTTTATTTCTTTAATCCAGACCCAATCATAATGAACAGACCCTCCCTACTGAAGATTTTCAACTAAAATAGTTCCAGTTGCATTTCTGGTCTTCCCAATGTTTTTCCTACTCATCTCCTTAGAAGTTTTATTAGGCCAACAGTCTCCAGGAATTTTGAGAAACGGTATCTATCAAGAAATCTTTGTTGAACTTCTAAGAGGTTACTTGAGGCCTAAAATAAGTAACTCACTTTTTGGGTGAAAAGTATGGGAACTGTGATATTCAACTCAACCTGGCCTAGACAAGGGTTTATGGTGAGGAAATCTGGTACAGTCATTTTATTTTAATAGTAGAGCTAAGCAAAGAATACATCAAAATAAGCCATGAGCTTGTCTCAACCTTCTTTGCTCTCTGAGGGACCATATGGATAGAAATGACCAATCACATGATAAGAGATGACTAACCAAATGCATCAACAGATAGGGAAGGAGAGAGACTAAGGGGAGCATAACAAACGACACTAGGAGACCAAGCCGTGCCCCTGCTCCAAAACCTGACTGCCAGCTAACACAGAGAAACAGAATGAAACGTCTTCTGGTCTGTTTTCTGTTCTTTAGAGAATCATAGTTTTAGAAGGTTCTGCTGCTGACCAGAATTCCTTAACTATAGGATTATGATATATGGTAACCAAGATGTGGTCTATCACTATTCTTTTCTGTCTGGTGACATGTCACAAGCAGTACCCACCAGTGCTATGATGTGCAAGTTGAACCATGCTAAAGACTAAGGGCAGAGCCCTGTAAGAGAGTCAAGAGAAAAGAAAACATCTACAAGGTGGCCTCGAGCCAATGCAGTCACTGGAAGACCCAGCTCACCTGAGTGAAGTTGATTGGTCTGTCTTTGCTAATGCAGTCAGCATATTTGCAGGCGAACATCCCACAGTCGCTACCATTCATCTGCTGGGGAATTTCCTGAAAGACCAATAACAGCAAAAAAGAATTAACACCTTTTCAATTGCCTTCATTCTTACTAGATTATAAATAAGAGCTAAGGTTTCCCTGAATTTTGAACAAATGGCCCTGGTCCCACTCAGAACAATAGAGACAGCATTTCAGGCCTGCGTACTTAACATTCATCACATAGGAGGACTTTTTAGTCCACCATGGCACCTAGGGTTGTGAAAACGTGTCCCTTTCCAAAGGGCCAATCAGCAAATCTTTCTCACTAAAGCCAAAAGCTTAGCAAACTAGCTCAGCACTTAAAAAATCTTGTGGTTAGCAGTCCAATGCAATTCTACAGTACCACACCACATCAGGACTCCAGATATAGTGACCCCCGTATAGGGTTTCCAAGGCAATAAATCTTCACAGGAGCAGAAAGCCTCATCTTTCGCCCAAGGAGAAAGTTACCTGGCAAACTATTACCAAAATTGCTGTATGTTGCATATCAGTCACAAAAAGTTTACAGACTGGTTCAAGCTAGAGGTACAGTTTGAGCAGTGAGCCAGTTTATTTTTTTATTCAGCAGTGGTATTGTTTTTGTGTTTCTTGTTTAAGAAACCTTACACAATGCCAGGATTGTGAAGGTATTCTGTCTTGTTATATTTTAAGAGTAAAAGCTCTTACTTTTCAGATATGTTAAGTGCCATGGAGTCAGTTCTGACCCATACAGGCCCTGTATAGGGTTTCCAAGTAGTAGCTGGTGGGTATAACCTGTAGGCATATGTATATACCTGTTTATGTGTGCTGCATACATATCTATATAATAAAACAAATAGGGGTCACAGGTACAGAGACTTCCTAGACATATCCTTGTGGGATTGGTTTACCAGCTTAAAAGGCTTGGACCATAGACTTGGGGATAACTTTGTCTTTATGAACTACATTATGCCAATTGACTTTGTCTTTATGAACTACATTATGCCAATTATGGCATAATGTAGTTCATAAAGACAATGTTCCACATCTAGTTTGGTGAGTAGTGTCTGGGGTCTTAGAAGTATGCAATCAGCCAAAGATACAACTACTGGTCTCTATGCATCTGAAGCAAGAGAGAATGAAGGACACCAAAGACTCCAAGAAGACACTAGTCAACAGGACTAATAGCCAACACATGCCACAACCTCTCCTAAACTGAGACCAGGAGAGCTAGATGGTGCCTGGCTATCACTGTTGACCATTCTGACCAGGGACACAATAAAAGGTCCTCCCTAAAAAGGGAAGGGAAATATGAAACAAAACTCAAAATTCCTAAGAAAATGGCCAGACTTACTGAACTGACAAAGACTAGAGGAAGCCCAAGATTATAGCTGTTAAGATACCCTTCACACTCGAAACTGAAACTAATTCTGGAAATCCCCTTTCAGCCAAATGACAGATTGGCTTATACAGTAATACCACTCATGAATAACGTTAGGTGCCATCTAGCAGTCTCCAACTCATTGCAAACTTCTGCACAAAAGAATCAAACACTGCCTGGTCTCTCTCCATCCTCATAATCATTGTTACGTTAGAGCGCATTGCTGTTGCCACAGTGTCAATCCATCTCATGGGGGAGGGGGGAGGTTTACTCTTTTTTTTTTTGCTGACCCTTCACTTTCTGCATGAATAATGTGCTCCCTCGGACAATCAACTGCTACTGTTAAGTGCTGTAGAGTTGGTTTCAACTCATAGCGACCCTGCATAGGGTTTCCATGGAGCAGCTGCTGAGCTTGAACCACTGATGTTGCAGTTCAAGCCAACCCTGCAGTACAGAGCATTAACTCGCAGTGCCACACCATGACTAATTGATACTAAATGGTCAACATTTGCCCAATAGCAAATATGAAATGGCAAGGAAGGGAAGGGATGCTAGATCAATGGAAAGAGAACAACAAACACAATGGAAATAATGAGAATGCTGACACACTGTGAAAATTGTAACCAATGTAACAGAACAACCTGCATAAAAAGTGTTAAGTGGGAACTTAATTTGCTGTGTACACTTTCACCTAAAACACAAAATAAATATTTTATAAAAGTAATAGAAATGAAAGGAACAAATAGATAATATAAAGTTCTGGGAATCCAAGTAGTACAATCCTTTACTTCTCAAATACCCTAGTCTCAGAATTTCCACCTCATCATGATTAAACTGTACCTGGCTTTTCTTGCTGAAGAGCTGCCAGCCATTGGTGTCAAACGCTTCCCTTTTCTTGTCAAAGCTTTCTTGCTTTAGATAATGTCTAAAAGTATTGAGAAAGAACAAGATGAACTATGAGGAAATCGGAGAATAGCTGCCACTTTAAGAATGGAGCTTAAGAGTTCTCAGAAGGAGGGTCATCTGCTCCTCTGAGGAAAATGATCTGTTATGCTGGGTGGGAAATCCTTGGACTGCTAAGCTCCTTTAGGAGCTGAGCTTGCCTCTCACTGCCCCACAATCAATGCCCACTCTGTTGACTCAAGAGGAACATGATGGTTGCATCCGATACTCCTCTATCTACTGTTTCTCCTGAAGAATATGGTTTTTACCCCTTGGTTTATGTGGTTCTTTAGGACTCAACCTAATGGAAAAATGTTTTTCTAACACTATTCATTGTTGTTGGGCTTGATTCTCCTCTGTGAAAATTCAATCCAAATCAACAATTTATGGAGTACATACATCACAGAGAACACTCTTCTCCTTAGTCACCAGAGTGGTACAGTGAGGAATAGGTGTTTTGGAAAGAGAAAGAGATTGGATATGAACAGATTTGCATGCTGGCTCGGAGCCACTAACTAGTTTTATCTGAGCAAATCTAATCACCTCTGTGGGCACTGGTTTCTTCATCTGAAAAATTAAGAAGTTGAATTAGATGCTTATATATAAATAGTCTCTCAACTCTATACATTTTGGTTGTAGTGCCCTCACGTAAACATATTTTTGGCATCATTACAATGTTATTAAATTTTACTTAAACCAAACCCATAGCCACTGAGTTACTCTGGATGCACAGTGACCCTATAATAGGGTTTCCAATCTTTACAGGAGCAGGTGGCCTCATCTTCCTATCTTGGAGTGGCTGGTGGGTTAGAGCCAGGTGGTAAGCAGCCCAACACCTAATCCACAGCAGTATATGGCTCCTAAATTTCACTCATTTAGACTTAAAATATCCATTCTTTCTTAACATAAAGATTTCCTTTATTAAAGTCACCATTTTAGATATCAGCACCTGAGTTTAACAGCTGGAAAACCACAATATATACCTGACACCAAACCTGTCTGTCTTCAACTCCTTACTTACAAGAGAATCTTGCAGGCTTCATTGTTTATCCCACCCATAGAGTCATAATAGGTAATATTTTTCTTTCTAAAATCCACAACCTGGGAATAAGAAAAAAAATCTGTGTTTATAAAGTGAAAAAAAAATTGGTTTCTCAGCTGTTCCCTTTTCTGGGACTTGGAACATTTTGCCAGATTTCCTGGTAAACTATGGCAAGTTAGACTGCTACTATGTAATACACCAGGCTAATCTGCAGAGAGGAAAGAACAAGGGATTATTTACACAGAACTATGGAGGGACTGATCCACTGGAGGCCTTAATAATTTTTCAGAAATTGTTTTCCTGTGTTCAGGTTCTTCATCTGCAAGAAACAACACATTCTGCAGGGAAGCTAAGTTGCACGGTATCATCTCTATATAGTTCAGAAAGATGGAATTACAACTACATTAAGCTGATATACCTTTGTTCCCAGAGCTGTTAAGAAATACTAAAATGCCAAGTACACAAGTCATAATTAGGCAGAAAATAATAATCACAGAACCTGAGTTGACAGCATTATTAAGAAGCTGCTTTTTCTCCTTAGGTCTTGCTTTGATACCGCTTCAACTTCCTGAGACTCCTTTTTACATTTTTCCAGAAAAGGAAATTTTATAGCTTCCTTCAAAGTCTAAGGATCTCCCTCTCTTGACAGGAAGTTAATTGAGCTATCCAATTTTTATTCAACTTACTACTGCAAACTATTACTTTCTCTTAATCCTCAAGTAAAAATGCAGAACTCACTATCCTGTATATATTTCCTTTAAATTTTATCAGATATAAAAGCGTACTCACAGCTAAACACCAGTGCACTCCCAGGTGAATGGGCACCAAAAGGATGTCAACTGAAAATACATCCACTTTCTTCGTCCAACGTTTCACCGCCTGATACCCAGCCGTTTTTAACTTAGTGAAGAAAAAGGTATTAAATGCATGCACACTTGGCAATCCCTTCTCTTTACTTCGTTCCATTAGCATGTTCATGTAGAAATTGATGATCTGTGGGAAGAAATTGTATATATCAGAATAGATAATTAGGTCTTTATGTATGGTTAGTTGCATTCTATGGGGAAAGAGAAATTGCTGTCGTGAATAACATATGCTTTTGTTTCTATTTCAGTTAAGACTTAAATGTCCAAGAGTCTGTCTCATGTCTGATTGATCAAATTCTGACTAGGAGAGAGGAGGGCTGAGGTGGATATAAACAATGAAAAGAGGAAAAGCTGGTATACATGTATGTACGTGTGTATGTGTGTGTGTAAACAAGCAGTTAAATAAGGTTAATTAGTAGTCACTTTAATCTGCTATGACTGAGTAAGCAAATTAAATAGATCCTGAGCTTAGTTTGCTAGAACCTACTACTACTGACACAAAGGTCAAGAGTTCAGTACTTATATGTAGGTCGCCTAATTTTGTACAAAGATAGCAATCTCACTGCCTTTTTAACCTAGTAAGTCATCTTGCAGAGACAAACGGTTTTGGTCTCAAATAGAATGAAGTGCCAGGATAAACCCATCGATGATCCTGGAAACCCACCTCTAAGATGACAGTAGCTCAGCAGTGTTACCTTTACAGAGACAGATACGGATGCAGTATAAAAGCCTACATTCCATGAGACTTGAAAGTAATGTCACAAATATGAAGAGGAAAGTGGCCTCCTAGAGCCTTTAAGATGGTAGGAATCTTTGTTGATTCCATTTAGGCCTTCAATATCAGGTGAGTGAAAGACATGAAAGTGTCTGGTAGGGGACATGTCCAACTCTTTCTGTTAATGAAAACTTGTCTCCTCTAGCAGTGACTATGTCATTTCATCCATGGTTCCTTTAGGTCCAGGACTCCTTGGTACTAAAGCTGGAAAGTTATTGTGCCGGAAGTCATTGCATACTTACTTTATGTGGCCAGCTGAGGCCAAGCCCCAGTGTCTGTCGACTGAAAGGAATGAATGGGCTAACTGATCCACAACTTGGAAATATGACTAAGAAAACAGGCACATTTTTTCAGAATGCTTTTTGGGGATTGGGAAAACGCCCCTGTCCTTTGACAAATATTTACACAGCAGGATGCCAGAGCAGTGAGCTACTGTCCAACAGAAGGTAACTACATACAGGGCAGGCAGCAGGGAGTACTGCCAGGAACACACCAGAGCATGGTCTAGACTAGAGAAAGGGCCTATAGACGAGGATCCCTAGGCAGCTCACTATGAGGTGGGGGTAGTGAAGACTGAAGAAAGACACTGTTCTGCCTGCAGCTCAGAGGCAGGAGCAACAGCAGGGCCAACAAGCTCAGAAGACTCAGGCTGTAAATAACTAGTCTTCAATGATAAAGACTCAAGGCACAACTTGAATAGTGTGGAGTCCAGATGTCTCAAATCTAGGTTTCCAATCTAATTCTGCCCCTGACGTTAATGGTGCTATAGAATGCCTACAGACTTGTGAAGGTAGCTGAAAGACAGTAGGATATACCCAGAAAGACAGATTTCTAGACTGCAAACGACATTCTCCAACAAGAGGAAAATCAGCAAGATAGGACTGATTGATTCATGCAGCATTTTAGCCACTATATCAACCATGCTATGAGGCCAAATCCTTCAATCCTAGGGATGAAATAAATATGGGATGACCTGCCAGTCCCTATAAGCCAGATCTTCTAGAGGGACAGACAGTGTACATACTGTAACAGTCAACAAGGACTCAAGGAGGAGGTGGAGGTGAAAGGAATCAGGGAGCTAAGGACAAACAAGAATATATAAGCTATGAGATAGGTTCATTAGCCTAAGGTGAAAAAAAAAGGAAGGTGATAGATGAGTGCCAGTCATGCTATACTATCATAGCTTCAGGAGGACAGAGTTCTGGGAACCAATGATGTTTAGCTGGACTTACACAGCCTGAGGTCTTCCCTGGCCCCTCACTTTGAGAGGAAGGATTATAAACTAAGAATCAAAACAGCTGAACAGAACAGAGACCTACCATGTTGTCTGTGTCCTTTGAGAATCCCTTTTCGATGGCTTTAGTCTTGTCTCCTACTAAGTAAGGTTTCTCCACTAAGAGGGAAATGAACTTTTCCAAAGTCAACTCTTTAATTCGCTCTATTTAGTGATCTGTGTTTCCCCGGCATCCCCAGCTTGGTGGCCTCAATGTTCCCTCCCATTAACTGAGAATCACATCTGAGAAAGAATTTAGTTCCAAGTTTCTCTCCTCAGTTTCTTAACTATTAACTTTGACAAATGAGGAAAACTGACATAGTTCAGCCAAGATGCAGTCATATTAAAAAAACAAAAACAAGCTAATAATTAAAGTTAAAGAACAAAAGAATCCTACATCTCATCTCATGGAGGAGAGGTGAGAGAAGGGATCACAGTGTGCAAGATGAAAGAGAAGCAGTGATGGGCTGAGCCCCCAACCCCATCCCGCCATGGTGAGAGACTGTCTGCACTAAAGACTCTCTTAGCTCCAAGATGCTGAGTCCCTTTTGAAACAAGGGATGAAAGTAGTAGACCAGGCCTGTGCCTACTGTTTGTCTTACATTTGAGAGCTACTTCCAGTGCTGGCCCACTTGTCACCCTCCCTGGGCCCACACTGCCTCCATGTGCTCCTGATGCCTAAAGAGCTGCCCTTTCTGCTGCCTCACAGCCTTGGCCACCAGCGCCTACTTGTCTATGCAGTCTTGTCTGGACCGGGAATGGGGGGCGGGGGGAGGGTTGTTTAGAGTGTCATGTTTCTTTGTGATTTTTATTTGAAGAGCTGCCAGGCTAAAGCTGAGAAAAGTCTCTCTAGAAGAAAAGCCTGCAATGTTTTCCAACTAAGGACTCAATCCTTTTCCTGCATGCTACCACAATGTCACAAATGACCAGTGCTATTTGTATCTTCCTTCTTGCCCAGTTAAGTCGACCACACTACTGTTCTGTCATGCAGTGAGAAGTAAGACATTTACTAACAGTGAAGTCTTAATTTTTATCCTTCCCAATCTGCTTTAAAAATGTTCTACAAGTCCTTGGCTTCAGTAGAGACCAAGACACCTATCAGGGGAGAACAACCATTTTTTTTCCCAATTTTACTTTTCTAAAATTTAACCTTACCTCCCCATTCTGATTTTTAAATTAAATTTACCCTTGTCAACTACAAAGCCCAAAAAATTAGTGCTTGAAAATTATGGGCCATTCACTTATAAGGCTTGATGCAGTAATATTATGGAAACCAAGAAGACAAGCTTCAGGAAAGCTCGATGTATTGCATCCATCACTCTGAACATATTCACACACAAATTCAAGTAACGAATCCTTAGAATCACTGTTACATTTTTAGATAAAGACAGGCAGATGGTATTGATTTTCATGATAATTAATTATTGCATTCCATGTAACCTTGCATAACATGGTTTTTCAGGGCTAGTTCTATTAAGAAACATTTCAAAGACGTAAGCTAAAATGATGTGGAAGTCAGTGGGTCAGGTTAAGATACACTACAACTTCCATTCTGATCATTTTAATTCACACGTAAAAGCACAAAACATATGGTAGACCACTGGTACTCATGTGTCTATTTTATTTCATTTTGTATTATTTTCTTCTGCAATCAGTTTTTAATTTCCTAAGGAAAATCTATTCTCTGTGCTAGGTTTGTCTCCATGCCCTTACTATTTTACAGGCTGGGTCCCCCTGGTACTGAACACCACACACCACTCAGTTTTAACTACTCCTTGAAAGCAGAATTAGCATATTAAGCTGTAACCACTACCAACTCCCCATTTCCATAGAAGATTTGTGTTCTGAAAGTTAACAATGTCAGACTCTGGGTCCACATCCTGATTCTGCAATGAAAACCGTGTGACATCCCTTACAAAGTTTTATTTCTTAATTCCTCACTATCAGTCAAGTAAGAATACTTTCTCTGTCTCAGTACAGAAGGCTATTAAGATGCTGAATAGCTGAAAGACATCTCTTTCCTTTCAGAGAGGAGGCTTACATAATTAGTTGGCTGGGTTAGTTATTGCACCACCATGTTCAGTCTGCTATGTAGGATTTATGTCAATTCCCTTATGTGAATTCCATCCACCACCACCCCACTACCACCTCAGTATTTGCAATGAGTCTTTCCCTCACAACCTTTCCCTAGCTGGTAAGCTTAGAAATGCTGTATTCAAACAGTCCAATGTTTTTCCATTTTGGAATCAATTGGAATAATTAACATGGACTCGAGAAATATAGCCACCAAGAAGGCATGTCTGCTTGCTACCTGTCCAGTTCAACCACATAAATTAATAGTAAGGTATGATAACATAGAGTCCGGGAAAGAAAACAGAGAAAGGAGATACTGTAATCATTCTGCTTCCCCACATAGGACAGGACATATGGGCTATATAAAGAAGAAAGTGTTTCCTACTCAAACATCTGTACACACAGGTTCCATCTACTTATTCAAGTCTTCTGTAATCTTGTTGTTAGGTGTCGTCCAGTTGGTTCTGACTCAAAGCGACCCTGTATAAGGTTTCTGAGGAGCAGCAGGTGGGCTTGCAGTCCAGTGTTAAATATATGGGATTAAATATATTATTAAAATTAATTTTGCATGTTATTTTTGCTTTTTAAAAAAATTTTCTTAATGTGACTACTGTTGTTGCTAAGTGCTAAGTCAATTCTGACTCATATCAACCCTGTAAAACATTTTCAAAGTTTTAAATCTTTGCCGAAGTAGAAAGTCTTATCTTTCTTCCACGGAGCAGTTGGTGGGCTCCAACCGCCAACCTTGTAGTTGGCAGTCCAGTGCTTATCGTATGGAGCCTCCTGATGTGACTACTAGAAGTTTTTCAATTACATTTGTGGCTTACATTATATTTCTATCAGACAATACTGGTTTAAATCCTCTCTATATTGATGTGATCACTGTCGAGTTGGTTCTGGCTCACAGCGACCTTGGATAGGGTTTTTGAGAAGTGGCTGGTGAACTGAATCGCTGACCTTGCAGTTCATGCGACCTTGAGGTCGAGTGCTTATCCTACGGTGCCATAGCAGTACTCCGATTATTGATTTGGTTTGGTTTAAATTTACTATCTTTCTGTTTTTACTTGTATTTGTTCCATCTGTTCTTTATACCATTTTTCCTCTTTTCCTGTCTTCCTTTAGATTTAATATTTTTTATGATTCTATTTATATCCATTATTGTCTTGCTAACTATAGCTCTTTCCTTTTTATTTTGTTTCGTTTGCTTGCTCTACATATCTTTAACTTATTACAATCTATCTTATACAGGGTCACTATGAGTCGGAACTGACTCAACAGCACTTCACAACATAACCACAATAGTCATGATTTTAGGGAAAAGATGAGGCTTTCTGCTCCCAAGATTTAAAGTCTAGGAAACCCCATACAGGGTCGCTGTGAGTCGGAAACGATTCAATGGCACTCAGCAACAACATAGTAAAGGTTTACTGGTAATAAATTCTTAAAGCTTTTGTTTACTTAGAAAAGTATTAACTCTGCCTTACTGTTTAAAAAGATATTTTCGCTGAATATAGAATCTAGGTTAAAAAAGTGTTTTTTTCCTCAGTACTTCTGTGTTAAAAGGATAGTTTCTGACTGCAAAGTCATTCATACCTTTGTTCCTCTGTATGTAATGTGTCTTTGTTCTTCTGGTTGTTTTTAGTATTTTTATCACTAGTTTTCAGCAATATGACTATTTTATGCCTAGTGTAGTGCTCCTTCTGCTTAAGGTATGCTGAATTTATCTGTCAGTATAAACTACAAAGTTTTCAATTTGTAAAGTCTTCCAGCATTAATTCTTCAAACATTTTTTATGACATTCCCTTCCCTACCTCTTCTTCTGGGAATTCAATTAAATGCTAGGATGCTTGATATTGACATCTCTCAGCTAACAGGTATGCCAATCATCCTTCTAAAAAGGCTTTTATCTGTTTCATCCTGGTTTCTATGACTGTTTTGCCAAATTCATTCATTTCTTCTTCTGCAGTGTCTAATACACTGTTTTTCTTATTCCACTAATTTTTCATTTCAGATGTTACATTTTTCAACTCTAGGGGTTTAATCTGGGTCTTTTTTTGTTTTGTTTTGTTTAATCATCTTCCATTTCTCTTAATAATCTACACTTTGTCCCTCTACCCCTCATACTCAATACACACAGCACCCCAGTAAGCTATGGAAATCACAGGGTTCACTTTTTAATTCTCTTCTCTCAGAGATCACGGTCCTGCACTGCCTGTTAACTTTTATCTTCATATATTCTGTACAGTTTTTTTAGTTGTTTAAATTGAAAGGGTAAACTGGTTCCATTTACTTCACTCATGGCCAGAAGCAGAAGTCAAATCCATTAATTTAAATGTCTAAATTATTTCCACATATTTCTAAATTTACCAGATGCCTTGCATCCTCTAAGAAGCAGAATCATCTGGCCACAAAGAGACATGCAAGGCCCAAAGCAGTCCTCCTCTTCACAGAATTATTAACTCATCTTAAAATTAGAAGAGATTTTAGAAATTATCTATTCTAATAACAAATAACTAATAAATATTCTGTTAAAACCCACATTTAAAAATATTTCTTTTTATTTTTTGTGACTTTCAAGCTATGTTTGCAATTAACCCTATCCTTTAAATCTATCCTCCTTTCTGTAATTAGATATTTTTATTAATAACTTGGTACAGAAAGCCTCATATACAATATCCCTGTTATTGCTGGTCTTTCAGCCTCCTTTTATATTCTTCACAAGGTAGTCTATTCTCCCATTCCATTTTTGAGAAGTTACATTTTCTTATATTAGGGTAAAATGCAATTCTGTCATTTATTAGTTCTTTGATGCTACACAGAATTTAACCCTTCACCCACATATAAATACAAATTATTATATGAAAACACACTGTGGCCTACTCTTCTGTTAGGAAAGAGACCAGAGAAAGGGTAGTTTGTACAGATAACCACAAGACAACTTCTATAACTTACACATTTCACTTCCTAAATCTTATTCCTTGTCTGTAAAACGGTAACGAATAATGTGTCAAGTCACCTACCTTGGATTAAAAAAAAAAAAATCCTACAAAACTGGCAGATTTAAAAAGAAGATAACCGGTTATTAATGATAACTTCTATTTGAGGAAAGGAGAACATGATTTTAGAGATGAGAAATTACTTGCAAAAGAAGACTGAGAATCCACAATTGAGAAAAACAATTAAGTATTTGTAACTCTGGTAGCATAGTGGTTACAAATCAGGCTGTAAAACTTAAGGTCAGCAGTTCGAAACTACCAGCTGTTATGCAGGAGAGATATGAGGCTTCCTGCTCCCATAAAGATTTACAGCCTCGGAAACCCTGTACAGGGTCGCTATAAGTCGGAACTGACTCCATGGCTTATCACCACCACCACCACCACCAAATGGTACCAACACTTATGGATACGTCCTAACACCCCATTAGTATGTTCTCTTCTCAAAGGCAATACTGCAGAAGCTTGAGAAGTGTGGTACTTTGAAAATGGCACTTTAAAAGCCAGTTCTCATCATCACGATGAATTGTGAAGTGGCCTGTCTTTGGCCTGTGGCTGAGATGCCATCTGTAGGCGGTGAAGTCTTTCCAACCTATGTAACGAGGGTCATGCCATAAGGTTTGTTACCTGGCCAGGGGTACTTCCTGTGTGCCACAGAGCATTCCGCAAGTGCTCGCCAGGCCCCGTGGTAGGGTTCACAACTTTCACAGAAAGGCCTGAGTATCCCTGAGCTATTGTGGGGTGGCTGTCCCAGTTGGATTGGGTGATCTGCTTCCACATCACAACATAGAAGCAGCTGCTGGACTGGTAGCCAAACACAAATCCAGCATAGTCATCATCTCTCTCAGTGTCGATGAAGAAAGCACCGCTGAAGTCCACAGGTGAACGTTATTCTCACTCAGAAGGCAGCCATGCCTTACAAAAGTTAGGGATAGATGTGACAAGGATAAAGTAGACAAGGAATCTTTCCTTTCCCTTGCCTCCTCTAAATAATATAATTTCCATTAACTTTGCTTATTAAAAATTCAGCCTCTCAAGGGCCCAAGGAATGGAAAATAAATCCTGATGAATGCTGCCTCTGTAAGGGATCTCAATGAGGAAACTGCAACCGAACAGCAAGACCTCATCTCAGATGCTGCTCACTGCTGCCACCTAGAAGCTTTCAAATCATATACAACAAAGGTTGCCATCAAATTGGAATAACTAAACCCTCCCTTCTAGGAATGACAGGTCAAAGGAAAAAAAGAGGGGATAAGAAACCACAGATGGAGCTCTCCAAATCAAATAATACAGAAACCAAAACCAAAACCTGATTATTGGATCCTTTTGCCTGTCCTTCATTTTTATTTTGCCCTTTGATTTGGTGAGCTCTTTCTTCCCTCCTCTCCTATTATCTGATCTTGTAGGATAAGGTCAGTTTGAACAAGGCTGGTGGTTCAAATCACCCAGCTGCTCCTCAGAAACTCTATATAGGGTCACTATGAGTCGGAGCTGACTAAATGGCACTTAGCAACAATGATCTGATCCAATGTTCTCTCACATTTCTGAGCTCAAACAAGGGTTGTTTTGTTAAGTGCCATCGAATCAGTACCGACTCATAGCAACTCTGTATAGGGTTTCCGAGGAGTGGCTGGTGAGTTTGAACCACCAACCTTACGGTTCAAACCGACCTTGAGGTTGAGTGCTTATCCTACTGTGTCATACCAGGACTCCAAATAAGGTTAGTTTCCCCTAAAGCAAGACTATCAAACTGTGCCTTCCTACTGTTCTTAGTCAAAGATACTATTCAGGGAGTTATGAGCTTCTGAAACTTGTATCTGATAAACATAGCAATGACAAAGAGAATAGGGCTAATCCAGCTGGTCTTGAAGAAAATCAACTTACTAGACATGACATGTTGGCTCCAAAGTTCTATAATCCTGATCTAAAGACAGAATTCAATATAAGATTCTGAGACAGTACGGTATAATAGATAAGATCCAATGTTTGGGTCTATTACTTACTAGCCGTGTGACCTTGCAAGTTTCCCTATCTGTTAAACAGAGATGATTTAACAGCATATAGAGTATCATGCCTAATATGAGGTAAATATTCAATAGATGTCAGCCAATATTGTTATTTGGAAGGTTTACAATAATAAGAAATATGCACCTACAACATGGAATGCTTACTGTACTAAGTCTAAAACTTCTCCAGAGCTGTGAAGCTCAGTATACCCCAATTAGGCAGGCATGGATTCTCTTAGTGAGGCTAAGAAAGAAGGTACTGAGGAGATGGCCAACCAGTCTTCTTCTACCATGAAAAAGTTCTTTAGCAAAAAACAGCTTCCTACTGGTTACGGAATAGGACAGATCAGTTTAAGGATTGTAGTAGTCAATTGACCTGCAGGGCAGGTGCCTTAAAGAGTAAGAATACCAGTGAGTGGACACTGTCTCCTTTTGTGTCCAAATCTTTTAACTCAAGAAAAGATATATTCAGTGGTTCTTTAAAGTAGATAAAAAGCACTTAAGAAGTTTGTTAAAAATTTATTTCTCCATTATATTCCCCCATACTTGTTGAAGCAAATGGAAAAGTCTATGAGAGATAATTCTGATGCAGATCATCCAAGGACTACACTTTGAGAAACAGTAAGCTAATGCCTTCATTCGTTTCCATTTAGTATTCACTTACCTCATCATTGAGCCAGTTTAGATGATTTAGAGTTTGAATATCTTTGCGTGTAATGGTTAAACGGAAAGCTTCACTGAGAACTTCATCTTGATTCCCATTACGAAAAACATTCTTTATTTCTTTCTCCATTTCCTAGGGAAGCAAAAAATGTCAAGAAATCAACATTGCATGGCCTCAGGCAAACTGAATTCCTCACCAAGCTCCATACCATGCCTATATTTATTACTAACCAACTATTCACTTAACTTCTGACTAACATTTCTGTTCCCTCCCCAGTTGTTGTTGTGTGCCGTCGAGTTGATTCTGACCCACAGCCACCCTGGATAGGGATTCTGAAGAGCAGCTGGTCTTGCAGTTCAAACCAACTTTGCAGTCCAGTGCACTAACGCACAGCACCACACCAGGGCTCTCCTTCCCAGCAATCCCCCTGATGTTACCTTCCAGTCCATCTTGCTTGCCCTTCTCTTCTTCAGCATATTTGGACCCTTGTTTCTTATTAATTCTAAGATCTGAAATAACCTATTTACCATCAAATAAGCTAATTATATTTTCTGTTTTATATTTTTGGTCCAAATGACAGAATACATATATTTTTTTTAAAGCGTAAAATAGGAAATATGGAATCCAGCATAGCTATTATAACTACGTTATGTTCACTAGTTTTTCAAAAAGATGTATAGATTAAGGAACAAATTGTTTTAAAATGTATACATATTTTCATGCATTTTCCGAATTTTCTACAGTTATCTTTTACTACTTTAAGTTTTTTTGAAATGTATTCGTAGCAAGCCTGAGCTTACCTTTTAATGTCAAAGTATTGTACATGTGCGTTAAGTCAAAATGGACATGAAATGCAATTTTATTGAGTTCCATTTCACTGAAGTAGCTAAAAGCCACCCAAAATTCTTTCATCAATTCTCAATAATCCTTTAAAAGTAAAGGTAAAACTGGCATATAATACAAATGAAGGTAAGAGTATGTATTAAAGTTTTAGTACTATGTGTTTTATTGCTTTTGTTTGAAATCTGTCCTAAGTATTCTTTCTAACTAGAACAATTGCTAGTAGTGTCAGAACTGATAGTAGCATATTACCTGTGTAATTTCAGGAAATTCATCTTCACTATCATTTACTTTATGACCCTTCTTTTCTGTTTCTTGGACAATCGTGACAGGGATCTCCTTTTCAAGAGGTACACGAAGATGCAGTTCTACCGAATCATGTACTGAATGTTCCTGCAATCGCTGAAAGACAGAACTTCATGGTAAATGGGATAAAAGAATCTACTATTGGTCTTATGTAAACTAAGTAGTACTGACTAGCTAGGCAAAGAAAATATTATCACTTATCATGCAATGCTATGATATGATCTTGCAATTACAACAGCTTTGATCCCAAATTCAGATAACTTTGCAAAAAAGTTTCAACTTAGATATACGCTCTTTAAAATTCCATCCCAATTTTGTTACCTGATTTTGAAGTTGCAATGCCAGTGCTTTCTGCTCTTCAATCTGACGCAATCTCTCCCGTGCTCGAGAATCGTAAACACTAGTTCTAGGGTATGAAAAGAACAACGACACAATGTAGACAACTCTCTGTCTCAAGCAAAATGCTGATGCACTGTGAGCATTCAACATAAAGCGCACATATAGAAAGTCTAAAAGCCTATGCTAACTTATCCCCACAATTATATTTTACCACAAAGGGAAACCACATGGTATTTTAATTATCCCACTCTTCTCACTTTTAAAACATTAAAAGTATCAGTTGGCTGCTAAATGTTAGTGGCTTATTTTCATGGATATTTATGATTGTGTAGTCCTTGGTTGAACATCCTTCTAAGAGCATAGAGAAAGTGAAGCTTCATTTCAGAAATCTAAAAATGGGAATGAACTCCAAAGGAAAAAGTAAAACAAGAGAAGATACTACTGAGTAATTCAAACATCACTGAATTTATGATTCAAAAGAAAAAATAAGTTGTTGATTTCTTTTAATTCACTAAGAACAAGAAGCTGGATAAATCTAAGTGAGTTCCTGAAACTTGAGAAACTAAATGCGTTCCATAATTTTACAAACTCTGAAATCATGAATAAGTCTATAAATTAGTTTTACCTAACAGGAAAAACAAGGGCATTTGTTTTCTTTTCTCCATAATAGTTAACTTAAGATATTTCTTTTTCCAATTCTCTTTGACTTCAACAATTGTAACAGATTTAATAAACCTAAGCATATAAATGTCACCAATAGAATTTAAAAAAACCCAACAACTTAAAATATAAAAAGATAATTCTTAATAACTAAAAAAAAGCAAGATGATTGGCTAATTGTCTGATTTCTTCTAACTGAAAATGAAATGACAGACAGGGAAAAATGACACCAAAAATAAGTAACTTACAATTCTTTGATCCACAGCTCAGCCTGGAAAAAGGTAGGACTATGGGTGAGAAAATAAAAAGGTGACAAATGAGCAAAAGGCTTATGAGAAAATACCAATAACTTCACCAACAAAGCCAATGATTTAAATTGTTTATAAGAATGCTATATAAATTTGAAATAAGTAAAAGGTCCTTAAATTACACAAAATAATTATAACTGGGACCTAAAGAAACACAAATATGAGTCATTTATAGACATATTAAAAAGATAACCCAAATTTGAGCCGAGAAATTTAACAAAGCTCCCTACCAGCATGAGACAAGCATTACATTAAAAAGTGCATCATTTATCAAAATAATAAGAACATTACTCTTCCCAAATGATTCAGACTGACAGATTGGTTAATCAAATCTTACGGGTTTTTAGCAACTTCTGAATGTCTACTTAATTCAAAATGTATTGACCTAATCATAATAGATACAGAAAAAACCCAGCCCTCAGAATAAAAGCCTGTTGCTGCTGAGTCGATTCCAATGCAAAGTGACCCTATAGGACAGTACAGGAAAGAGTTGTTGGAGCAGCTGGCAGATTGGAACCACCAACCTTGTGGATGTAATCTTTATGGAAACAGATTGCCAGGTTTCTTCTCCCTCAAAGTAGGTGGTAGGTTCAAATCTCCCACCTTTCAGTTAGCAGCTGACCACTTAACCACTGCACCATCAGGGCTCCTTATCCACAGAACGCTGCTGTTGTTAAGTGATCTCACGTTGGTTCTGACTAACGACGACCCTGTATAGGGTTTTCGAGGAGCTGACCTTGAAGTCAGCAGTCCAGTGGTTATTCTACAGTACCGTTACAGACTTCTCTCCACAGAATGTTGTTGTTGCTAAATGCCATTAAGCTGATTCCTACCCATAGCGACCCTGTACAGGGTTTCCGAGAAGTAGCTGGTGAGCTTGAACCACTGACCTTGCAGTTCTAATCAACTTTGCAGTCTAGCGCATTAACCTACAACACCACACCAGGACTCCGTTTGACATGCAACATTGCGAAGTATGAGTATTCCAGAACACTTAATTGTGCTCATGAGGAATCTGGACATGGACCAAGAGGTAGTTGTTCGAATAGAACATGGAAACACTGAATGGTTTAAAATTAAGAAAGGTGTGTGGCAGGGTTGTATTCTTTCACCATACTTATTCAACCTGTATGCTGAGCAAATAATCTGAGAAGCTGGGTTATATGAAGAAAACGTGGCATCAGGATTGGAGGAAGACTCATTAACAACCTGCGATATGCAGATGACACAACCTTGTTTGCTGAAAGTGAAGAGGACTTAAATGTTTACTGATGAAAATCAAAGGCCACAGCCTTAGGTATGGATTGCATCTCATTGTGAAGAAAACAAAAATCGTCACCACTAGACCAATAAACAATATTCTTATCAACGGAGAAAAGACTAACGTTGTCAAGGACTTCTTTCTTCTTGGATCAACAATCAACATGGAAGCAGCAGTCAAGAAATCAAACGACGTATTGCATTAGACAAATCTGCTGCACGAGACCTTTTTAAAGTGTTGAAGAGCAAAGATGTCAGAGCTTGAGGACTAAGGTGCGCCTGACCCTAGCCATGGTATTTTCAATAACCTCATATGCATGTGAAAGCTGGACAGTGAATAGGGAAGACCGTAGAATTGATGCTTTTGAGTTATGGTGTTGGATGAGAATTTTGAAAGTGCCATGGGCTGCCAAAAGAACCAATAGGTCCATTTTGGAGGAAGTGCAGCCAGAGTGCTCCTTGGAGGCCAAGATGGCCAAACTTCGTCTCTTATACTTTGGACATATTGTCAGGAAGGACCAATCACTGGAGAAGGATATCATATTTGGAAAGGTGGAGGATCAGAGAAAAAGAGGAAGACCCCCAATGAGATGGATTGGTAAAGTGGCAGCATCAGTGGGCTCAAGCATGGCAACAATTGTGAGTTTGGCCCACGATCAGGCAGTGTTTTGTTCTGCTGTGCGCAGGGTCACTATGAGTTGGTACCGACTTAATGGTACTTAACAACAACAACAACAACAACAACAACATCCACAGAATAGTCCGTATCAAATGGCTAAAGAGTAAGTGAACCAAGGCAGAAGAATAACAACACAACTCCATCTCTAGGACGAGAGGTCAGTTCCATTTCATGTGTCTCTTGCTAACTCAAGTGAATAATGCATAGCAGAGTCCCAGGAATGTTAATTGTTCTAGTGCTTCTCAAACTTACTCCTTCATTGTAAACTCCTAACTGAGGGATTTCTCACAGAAATATGCATAAAAGCAAACATCTTTCGAAAGAAAACTTCCAGATACATAAAACAAGCTGACAACAAATTAGGAGTTAAGAGACCTGGACCTTTTGGTTGTTTTTCTGGCCTTGAACAAGTCACTTCGCTTCTCTGGGCTCTAGTTTCTAGATTTGTAAAATATAGAGATTAAAGTTCCTTTTATTTCTTAAATCTCTACAATCTGCCCTTTGTTGCTGTTGTTGTTAAATGCCGTCGAGTTGGTTCGGACTCACAGCAACTCTGTACAAGGTTTCCAAGAAGCAGCTGGTGGGTTTGAACTGCTGACCTTGCGGTTCACAGCCCAGTGCTGACCCTACAATGCTACACCAGGAGTCCATTATAATCTGCCCTAGTGAGGTATATGTACCAGGGTTTAGCAGGCATCCTTTGCCTCTTGACCTACTTTTGAAAAATACGCATTCCCAATCATTCTTCGAATGGAACTTGGGAATGACAAAGGTGTTCTATTGCCTCTCCCCGTTAGTGAGGTTAACGAGAGATTAACGAGAGAAGAGCACATGAGGTGTGCCCCTCACCCAATTTTCCTGCTTTCTTTTCCTTATCACCCACCTGGAATACAGGTTTATTTGTTCATTATTTGACCCCCACCCTTCCACACAGCTCCAACGTAAGCTTCTTGAGTGCTTACATTTTTTGTTCACTATAGTTATCCCCGGTGTCTACCTGTATCTGGCACACAGTAGGTCCTCAGTAAGTATTATTTGTTCAAGGAAAGAGTGTGTAATAGGAAATGACACTTGGACTAGGAAACGAGGCTTGTATCATTTCTAAGGTGCTTGGACTTGCTTCCATGTCTGATAAATTGCTTTTGAAGGAGTTTAATGAAAATTCATTTTAGACACATCCCTCTGACTGCAGCATGGTAGATAGGCCAAAGAACAAGGTAGAAAAATGGATTGGAGATCATGTGGTAAAAGATGAAATGAAGGGCAAAATAGAGGCAGGAGGCAAGAAGCCAATTAGAAAGTCATTAAAAGAATTCAGACAAAATATGATAAATATCTGTATTGAGGCAGTTTTTACCTTTTAATTATGTAACTCTTATTGGTTGTAAGGAAATTGTGATTGAAGACAGGGAAATCAATATGTTAAGAATGATGGTTTTCCAAAGTTTACCTTGGCGCTGGAGTCTGGGAATCTTTCACTTTGAGTAAAATGACAGAGTCTGATCCTAAACAAAGAAACAAAGACACTTCATTACTATCAGAATTCCACAGTTATACAGTCTAGATTAGATGTCTATAGTTCAAGCTCCTATATATTTTGTTAAAGTCTATTCCACACCAACAAAGCATAGCATATACAGATAAGATGGAAGAAAAGGGAAGCAGGTCCATTTTCACTGGAACCAGAAAAAAGTCTTAGTGAAGACCCTGCCTCACAAATAAGGCAGTCACTGTAAAATACAAGCATAGATATCCTCAGCATCTACTCCTGGGCTATGCTTGCTCCCTATGCGTCCTCTTTCTGTTCCTAGGGAACAGGAACATGCCAAGATTTCCGATAGTGCTTTATTTCATCAACTACCATAAAACTGAATACTGAATGAAGTCTTAGAAAGAGAGCAGGAGGGAGACAGAGAGAAAGAGATAAAAAGAGAAACAGAACTTAAGGAGAAATAGCAGTCTACAGAAAATGTGTTTTAACATCCCATCATTTATTATCTGCATGAAATACTCTTCAAAAACAGGTACCATGTCCTTCTAAAGTGCTATGATTAGAATCTCATTTAGTATACTTACTAAATGGTACAAGAAAGTAACTAAATAGTATAATCTACTATATTATAGATTGTATCTAAGCATCTGAATAACAAGTTATTTCTGGAATTAAAAGGTTCTTGGTCTTTTTTTTTTTTAAGGTAGTTATGGATAGGTTTCTGGGATTAATAGTTTATTATTATTTGTTAATAGCAGTTCTCAATAAATCACCTGAGAAAATTCAATACACGTTTTCATAATTATGGGTAGCTTTATAATGATTTATAACCATTTACAACAACAAAAACTTATTCCCAAATGAGAATTTTCAGAAAGCGAGTAAAGGATTTAAAAAAAAATCCAAACAAGCCGAAGGATGAGGAAAGAGCTTCCGAGACTGGCATTCCATCTGTCAAAGATCCCTAAAGTCTAACCATCTAATCTAAAACTTGTATTTAGTTACATTCCATAAACATACGCATAACATACACCTAAAGATGCGGAAAACTAAGGAAACAAAAAACCCTATCATAGCAAAACCTTAATTAACTGAAATGCTGCTAGGAAACGGATTATTGTTAGCTAAAACCTGGAGAAAGAACTCTGTTTCCAGAACTTTATGACAACCATTCTGTGTAGATTTATTATAACATAGTTAAGTACTTTTGTTTCAGTGCTTACTTGATATTCAAAATCTCCTAAAATTTGAGACTACCTAATTTTCACTTTGGAGTCCTGGTGTGGTGCTGTGGGTTACTGCGCCAGACTGCAAAGCCGTTTGAACTACAAAGTTGGTAGTTCAAGCTCACCAGCTGTTCTTTGGAAACCCTATACAGGGTGGCTATGGGCCAGAATCAACTCGATGGCACTTAACAACAACAACAACAATTTTCACTTTGGTAAGATGGAGGGTCACAGAAAAAGAGGAAGACCCCCAACGAGATGGACTGGTCAAGTGGCAGCATCGATAGACTCAAGCGTGGCAATAATAGTGAGGTTGGCCCAGGATTGGGCAGTGTTTCATTCTGCTGTGCATAAGGTCGCTATGAGTCGGTACCAACTTGATGGCACCTAACAACAATTGTCAGTATTCGTAATAGAGAAACTGTTGACATTATTGGCATGAATGCACTAACTTTAAAAAGACAGGAAGTCAGTTTTTCAAATGAAATATTATATTATATCATTTGCATCTTTATGTATAGAAAAAAGAAAATTATTTGTATTTTTAGTTTACTCATGGTCTGGTTAACTAAATTATATGTGTCTAAGTTACCTTATATGCTAATTGTTATACTTGCATTATAATCTTGCCTATAATTCACCTAGATCCAATAGATAGGAAACTGGCTATTAGGATTAAAAACGTATTTTTATGACACCACTTTTACCTTCAGATTGTGTATTTGAAGCTGGTAAGTTATCTGGCTGATGTGGAAGAGAATGGTGATAGTGGAGTTGATGGAGAGGATCTGAATCTTTGGATCCAAATGCAACAGTTTCTGGGGTGTAGGAGGATAGGGGATAAAAACCATGGGATAGTTGTTCCTGGGTATTTAAAATGCTGGCTGATCCAGATGAGGAAGTATCAGAGCCAATGATATGAGCTGCACAAGAATTTCCATTTCTAAACAGTGGGTCTTTCAAAGTATTCTTACTGGAACTAAGACATCGAGACCTACCAAGAGAAGAATATTGTGTCAGTATCAAATAACAAATTATAGAACTAAGTTCATTTGAAATATGTTTCTGTGACTTACAGGTGTAAGGGAAAATGTGTTGTGGGTTTGGCTACTGAAAACTGTTTCCCTGTAACCATCTGTAGCAGCTGTCTGTAAATCTCTTTTTCTTCTTCTTGAACTGTCTATAAAAGAAAAAAAGAAATATCTTAAACATAGCAAATGAGGCATTTCCCAAAGTAGGTTCCTAAAAGCTCAAAGCTCAAACAGAATCCTGAAGAGAAATAAGAATTATGGTATATTAAGGTTATTCTAGAAAATTACAAAGTGTATATAGAGAACTTGAATAACACAACATCAAGCAGTATATTTTGGAAAATTATGGCGCATATACATAAATAATAGAGTCCTGATGTGGCACTACAGGATAAGCACTGGACTGCTAACCACAAGGTTGGCAATTCAAACCCACCGTCACTCCTTGGGAACTCTATACAGGGCCACTATGAGTCAGAACTGACTTGATAACACTCAACAACATACATATATAAAATGCAGAGGAGCTGTAAAATATGAAACCAGAAGACCAAGAAGCAATAAATTTTTGAGTAAAATGATAAAGAACTCAAGAAATAAAATGTTTGAGAACCTCTACATTAGGATTCCAACAAAACCCTTGATTCCTGATACCTTCCAGATAAAGCACAAGGAAGTAACCAGACATAATTAAGATCAGTGAGAATTAGCTATCTTATTAACAGTTTTCTACTCTATCCAATTGTTAAGAGTGCAGGTATTTTTCAGTGATGGCTTTTTATTTATTATTCTATAAGCCCCCAAACCTCACACATCACAGTATTCATCCTTTCATTGACATAAACATGTATCATACACCCGTCACTAGAAACACTGCATTGAATAAAATAAGACCCCTGACCTTGTAGAGCTTACATTACAATTTAAGGCACTGACAAACAAAAACTGGCCAGGAAATATGAAGAAAAACTCAGGGATAAGACAACAGAAAATGATGAACTGCCATATAGAGTTTCCAAGGTTAAATCTTTATGGAAGTAAACTGCTACAGCTTTCTTCCACAAACTGGTCGGTAGTTTAAAACTGATAACGTCATCAGATACCAGTCAAGTGCTGAACCACTGTTACACCAGAGCTGTTAATACACACAAACCCCCCACAAATCATTTTCCCCAACAAACGTATCTTTAAAGAAAAGCTTCTCGCTGAGCCTAAAAAACCTCACAGAATCATCAAATAACAAAATTAACAGGAATAAATGTTCTTAGTTCTGAAAAAAACGATCTGAGGGCTCATCAGGCTTGAAATTTTCAGTTTACATACATTATACAAAAACAAACTCAACATGGATTAAAGACCTAAATGAGAATCCCAGAATTATGATATGAAGGCCATCAATGAAAAAATAGGGACAAATTTAAGGGCACTAATTCAGGGAATACACAGACTACAAA
>NW_006408595.1:14681487-14685131 GCF_000296735.1 Chrysochloris asiatica
GATTAACTTTTCAGTCTAGGAGCGGAGGTCCCTGGGACCATCAAGGGAGAAGAACAGAGAACGGGACCCTACCCAGAGAAGCTGTGATGCCTGATATGGAGGCAGAGACAATGACGTGGAGAGATGGAGTAGCTGGGGACTTTAGACACAGAGAGGGAGAGGGGCTGCGTGCTGACGACCCAGGAAGCAGGCTTGTAGTGTATACCCTTTGGTTGACTGATGATGCATGGAGGGGATTGTAACCATGGCAATTAAACGATATACAATAGGATAAATATAAACTAATGTTCTCCCATGTAAACTATCACATAATTCACAATAAAACATTAAAAAAAATTTTTTTTTCAGTTTAATTTATGGTACAAAAAAGAAATTACAGAACAAAGGCTAAGAAATTCTTGCTGTTCTACATGTTCATTTCAGGGTCCCAAAGATTTATCTTAAAAAAAAAAAACAGGTGCAAGGCATGTATCTTTTTTGGGCTTTTAGTAAAACAAACAAAAAACAGTGCTACACTGGCTATGCTACATTCTATTTAGAACCCGTTCAGTTGAATAGTAAACAACTCTCAGAAGAATCTATATAGTAACTGACTTTCCCATAAGAAAATCACTAGAAACTTCAAACACAATTATTTTTAAAAAAGTATCTGGTAGTAAGGAAGTAAAAGGAAGATATACTTCTTTATTCATTATTTATTAAATGGTTTTCTACTGAATAAACAAATTAGGAAATTAAGTGGAAAGAAAGCAATGATTAGATAAATGTTAACATAAAGGAAATTGGCTAATGCTATAATTTAAAGACTAATGAAGGACCTAGGAAGTTTTTAAAAGTATAAAGTACTGAATTCTATTTATGTTTTAATGTGGCAGATTCCTGCATTCAGCTCATCTTTCTGTTATGTGGCTTCATCAAACAACTGAATTGTAAAATTATAAAAATTTAACAAGAGCACAAAATGAATTTTCATAAACTAGTAAATTCTTGTTACAAATTACACAAATAACTTTTTTAACTTTTTATTGCAAATTGAGTGAAGGTTTTATAGAACAGCTCATCAGTCCCACATTCAACGAATTACATACTTTCTGTCAATACAATGATTGCGATCTATTCCATATCCCTTCATTAACAATATTTACCTCAATTCACTTTATTTTTCCCTCCCCCTACCGCCATATGCCTTGTAACTATCATAGAATGTTTCATTTAGCAACAAAATCTTTTCTTAACTTTTTATAACAGTGGTGTCATGCAGTATTTGTCCTTTTTACACAAACAATTTTATAAACTATCTCACTAACTTTCATTTTAAAGTAATAGCTTTGTACCATATATATCTTGCTGCTGTTCAGTAGCATCAAATAGGTTTTGTTTGAATCAGAGCAATCCTGTATAGGGTTTCCAAGGAGTGGCTGTCAGTTTGAATTGCCAACCTTGTGGTTAGTAGTCCAGTGCTTATCCTACAGGATTCCATACCATATATATAAAGTATGAAAAGTATAGAATTCAACAATTTTTGTTTCTAAGTCCAAAATTCTTTGTTTCTAGTAATATTACAGAATATTTAATTAAAAATTTTAAAATTTAAAAAAAAGGAAAGGACAATCATCAGTGCCATTTATTAAGTAAGTCCAATATTTTAACATGTTGTTCTGTAAGTTTCAAAGGAGCTTATCTGGAAGCAACATACAATTGAAAAAAAGAAAACTACTTCTGTTTTAATCATTTAACATTTTTATTGTTACTTGTTGTTGTTACGTGCCGTCAAGTCTGTTCCAACTCGGAGCAAGCCAGTATAGGGTTTCCAAGGAGTGGGTTGGTGGCTTTGACCCACCACTTTGTAGTTCAAACCGACCTTGGAGTCCAGTGCTTATCCTACAGCACCATACCAGAATTTCCTAGGATTTTCTCTTTCCCAAACAGAGACTGACATCCTCTGAATAATGGAAATGCTCTACGTCTGCCTTGCTCAATATGGCAGCTGAGTCACACGAGCACTTCTAACGTAACTCATGAGACTGAGAAACTTAATTTTTAATTTTAACTTGAATTAGGGCACATTTAACTAGCTGCATGTGGTTTTAGTGTTATCTTTGAAACAGTGTTGCCCCTAAAGCCTATTCTGCATAGTCATCACATGCACATTTCTAAATTTTTTTCTTCTTATGTTTTCCTCCAACCCCTATAATATTAGATGGAACAGTGCAATGATGACATATTTATTAATTTTGTAGATGCAGTCATTATTCTTCAAGCTGATGGGAAAATCTATCATTAAGATGAATACAAAACAAAGGGAGAAAATTATGGCAACTGAATAAAAAAAATAAAAATAAAAGACATAACGACATGATTGTTGTTGTGTTAAGTGCCGTAGAGTTGGTTCAGACTCATAATGACCCTGTATAGGGTTTCCAAAGCTTTAAATCTTTGCAGGGGCAGAAATCAACACTGGGAACTCATACAAAACAGCCTCATCAAAAGAATAAAAAGATAGTTTTCAGACTTGGAAAAAAATCTTCCAAAATGACATGTCCAATAAGGGTCTAATCTCTAAAATATATAGAAAATCTTCACAACAGTAATAGATAACCTCAGTTTAAAAAAATGAGCAAAGCTCATGAACAGGCACTTTATCGAATAAGACATTCAATGGCCAAGAGACAACTGAAAAGATGCTCAAGGTCGTTAGTCATTAAACCCACTGACATGGAGTCGACTCCAACTCATGGACACTCTATAGGACCAAATTACGTTTCCAAGACTGTAAATCTTTACCGAAGCACAAAGTTACAGCTTTTTCCTATGGAATAGCTGGAGGGCTTGAACTGCTGGCTTTGACCATCTCATCCTGGCTAAATTAGCACTGATTTAAAAACAAAAACTTAACAACAAATGTTGGCGAGAATGTGGGAAGATTGGAACCCTTACCCATTGCTGGCTGGATTATAAACTGGCATAACCAACAATGGATAATAATATCACTCTTTAAAAAAAAAAGGACTATGTATACTTTCATAGCAATACTTTTTTGACTTACCCAGGTATACAGAGACCAATGTTCAGGGATGGGTCAAGGGAGAGCAGTGAGGAATCACTCTCTAGACTGTAGACACTTGTTGTTTTTGGTGATGGAAAGGTAGCACAAAATGTGGATGTAATGAAGACAGCTTGAGCAAAGTAAACAATACCACTAAGAAGTGCACAAAAGAAAAAGATGTTTATGCTAAAGAATGTGACAAGTATAATTTGACAATAACAACCAAAAAGAGTGTATAGTCAAACACAAAGAGGTTTCAAACAATTAATGGAAAGACAACAGAAATTTTCCATAAAAATTTTTAAAACACCTTGTATGTAGGTCAAAATGGATGTCAGAAGAGACTCTGAAACTTGCTCTCCAGTGTAGAGATGCTAAAGTAAATGGAAGAAATGAGGAGGTGAACAGAAATTTCAAAGATTAGCTCGAGAAGATAAACCCAAATATTATAATAAAATGTGCAAAGATCTGGAATCAGAAAACCAAAATGCAAGAAGATGCTCAGCGTTTCTCAAGCTGGGGGAACTGAAGAAAAAAATTCAAGCCTCAACTTTCATTATTGAAAGATTCTCTGGGCAAATTATTGAATGATGCAGAA
>NW_006408595.1:14686382-14691524 GCF_000296735.1 Chrysochloris asiatica
CCATGGGCTGCCAAAAGAACCAATACATCTGATTTGGAAGAAGTGCAGCCAGAGTGCTCCTCAGAGGCCAAGATGGCCAAACTTCATGTCTCATACTTTGAACATATTGTCAGGAGGGAACAGTTGCTAGAGAAGGATATCATGCTTGGTAAGATGGAGGGTCAGAGAAAAAGAGGAAGACCCCCAACGAAAACAATTGGCCAGGTGGCAGCATCGATGGACTCAAGTGTGGCAACAGTAGTGAGGTTGGCCCAGGATCGGACATTGTTTCGTTCTGCTATGCATGGGGTCGCTATGAGTCGGAGCCGACTCGATGGCACCTAACAACTACAACAACATGTAGGTATATAAGAATATATGTGCATAGGTAGATACAAATGAATACACATTTGTGTAGAGATAATAGTATCTATGTGTACTTGTACATACAGCTATGTGTGTGCTAACATATATGAGAGGACACATAGATACACAAGACTTTGTTGACATAACCAAGTATCTGGTTAGAATGGCTTTCTGGGCTGGAAGGCTTACAACCTTAATTTTATAGGACATCTTATCAACTAGATTCACAAAATTCATGTTCTGCATCCTAGTGAGATGAGTAGCATCCTGGGGTCTTAAAAGCTTTCACACAGTCATCTAAGGTACAACTATTGGTCTCCATTCATTTGGAGCACAACAGAAAGAAAGAAAGAAACCAAAATCTCAGAGAAGAAACTAGACAACATGAGCCATAGCTTATCCACTCTGAGACCAGAAGAACTAGATGATGCCCAGCTAATACTACCAACCATTTTGATCAGGGCCACAATAGTGGACCTTGACAGAACAGGAGAAAACTGCAGAACAATACTCAATTTTTCAAAGTCAAGACTTACTGGAACAGTTGAGAATGGAGGACTGACTCCCTGAGACTATATTCTTGAGATACTCTAAACCTTGAACCAAAACTATCCTGAGGTCACCTTTTAGCGAAGTAACTGATTAACGCACAAAATAAGGATTGGTGCATGGAGGGAATGCAACCAAGTAATGTAGCAAGTCTATGATTTATTGAATTTAAAACTGAAGGTCTGCTCTGTAAACCTTCACTCATTCACAACAAAAAGTTTAAAAAAATGCAATTGTGAAAAATGTAACTAATGTCACTGCACAGTTTGTGTCAATATTGTAAAATAAGAACTTCATTAGCTATATAAACTTTGCCAAAAACATAAAACATTATTTTTAAAAACATAAAGAAATGATAAGTATGTCATAAATGTTATGATAGTGTAGTATAAGATTGTTGTCAAGTTCTGACAAGTCAGTTCTCCAACTCACTGCAACCTTATATAGAGTTGCTGAGGCTTTAAATCTTTGAGGGAGAAGAAAGTCTCATCTTTTTCTCATGGAGCAGCTGGCGGCCTCAAATCATGGAACTTGTGGTTTGTAGTTCAATGCTTCTTGTATGGAGCCACAATGCTCCCCATGTTGTTGTTAAGTGCTGCTGAGTGGGTTCCTACGCACAGCGACCCACGTACAAGGTTTCCCAGGAGCAACTGGAGAGTTTGAACCGTCAACCTTGTGGTTCAAACTGAATTTGCAGTCCAGTGCTTATTCCACAGTGCCACACCAGGACTCCAAACTAATATTTAGAAACACAATAATATGTAACTCTAGTAGCGTAGTGGTTACGAATTGGGCTGTGAACCGCAAGGTCAGCGGGAGAAAGATGAGGCTCTCCGCGGGAGAAAGATGAGGCTTTCTGCTCCCTTAAAGACTTACAGCCACGGAAAACTTGTTCAGGGTCACTAAGGGTTGGAAATGACTCCAAGGCAGGTACAACCATATTTTGTACTGTGCAAATTATATGCTATATTACATTAATAGAATTGATTTTATTTTCCTTTGGGAAAGTACAGGACCTTAAAGAAAATCTTACTCTATAAAACAAAAAGATGTAAACTGTTCAACTGGTTCTTGATGTTTCTTTAATATTGAAGAAAAAAATGTTCCTAGTGAGAGAAGCAGAAGCAGGTATTTAATAAAGTCCAGCTAACAGTTTTACAAAAGGAAACAAGAGTATAGATAGGTTTAAAAAAGGAGATAATTTTTACAAAAACAAGCAAGCTGTTCGCCTGGGAGCCATCAAGGCAAGCCATCAAGTCGCTTCAGGACAAACCCCCTTCTAAGACCAAAACTCAAAGGGAACACACAAGCAGGCTTGTAAGCTTGCTGGTGACCATGTTGGTTTACTTGTTAAGAGGAAGTGGAAGAAAGACAGTAATGAAAACATGAGCTGAGCTTGGCCATCTTCCAAAGATGCCTGTCGACCTTGAAATCAGAGAGAGAAGAGGAAGGGCTGGTTGGTCCAAAGTTTGGGGAGACCTGGGAACCAGTGAGCCAATGAACACTGACCTAGCCACAGGGGCTAGAGCTGAGCGTAAACTGTCTAGTGGATACGAAGTAGGGGAGATGCACAAGAATGCCCAAATTTGCAGATAATACCTATTTTACCTAGCTTGGATGACTTGAATAAACTGCTACAATTTGATGAACTTGGCCTTACCTTATAGATGTAGCAGCACAAAATACCAACCAAGAGGGAAAGAATCTTTACAGCAAGGATCTATTTCCATCCCCTCTGCATATACGGTTGAAAAGGATGGGCAACTCAGACACTGGCTACCTAAAATGGTGGAGGGGGGGGGGGGGGGGAGAACGCTATAAAGGCACAAAGTGACTGGCTTACAAGTTTTAAGAGGGAGTTTAGTTTCAGACTTTGAGGGGGGAAGGTAGAATCCCTACTGAATAGTTTTCATCTTGTCTAGACAGCACTTAACAACAATAGATGGGTATGGTGAAAGAAGATGGAGATAGGATTCTTTTGATTCAATAGTAATTGTTATCATGACTAATTGCAACTGTCACAATTGTAAAGGAAGAAGATGTGTAACAAAAAGAGGGGAGTAGTTACTTATTACAGTCCAGAAACAGAGGATTCTAGGACCAGCAAGAGGGAAGAATATGAATAGAATGTGGGACCTGATCCAGAGAACAGCGATACCAGAGTCAGAGGCAGAGATGATGGCATGGAGAGAAAGAACATCTGAAGACTCTAAACTCATGGAAAGAGAAAAGCTGTGTGCTGATGGGCAGGGTGCTGGTTTGCAAAATGGGCACTTTGGTTATTTCAATGATTATATATTCCTGCATGTTTTTGTGTACATCAAAAAAGGGGATTGTAATTACCAAAATGAAACAAGATGTGATTGGCTGAGTGCAAAACTGATAATCTGACATGTAGACTATCACTCAATTCACAATAAAAGTTTTAAATAAATAAATAAATAAAGGGGGGGTAGAGGAAGGATGAAGGTAGCAGGAGACATAGGGAGGAATATAATAGTTAAAGGGAACAGAAGTCAATGCTGTTAATTGTATACGGAGGGGATTGCAACCATGTAGTCAAGCAATATATATGGTTCATTGAATGCAAAAACTAATGATCTGCTCTGTAAACCTTCACTCAATTACCAATAAATATTAATGAAAAAAAGAGGAGACAGTTTGATGTATAAAAAACCATTCAAGCAATACTGAAGATTAAGTAATACCTGCTCTCTAACAGGAATAAAAAATAGTAAGAATAATAAAGTACTGCTAAAATACCTCTAAATACTTTCTTCACAACAGATGACAGTACTCTAGAATTATAATTCAGAAAGAAAATGACAGAAAGACCAAGTAAATGGAATGGTTAATAAGCATATAAAATCAGAGGTATCAAATGGCTGAGCGGAAGGAAAGACCCTAAACTTCTTGTTGCAGGTTTTTCTTACCTCTTCTGCTGTGCTAACATGTCGTCTCTGAGTTTTCTTGGGACTCAAAAGGTTTCGACGACATGAACCACTCCAAGATGGACTTGGGACAGGCTTAATAGGAAAAGATTTTTCATATGCAGACACATGGCAGTGATGGTTTGACTTTCCCATAAAAGCGTTCGATAATCCACTTAAAAAAATAGAAGAGTTTATGAGAAGAGATAAGAATAGCAAGGTAAATCTACTTATTTTCACTTTCAAAATAATAAAAATAAACAATGAAATGTGTCCCCTGGGAGAAAAATATGTAAGAAATTATACAGTACATAGTCATATGGGTTGCTGCATCAGGCTCTGTGTCTCAAAAGATCTTAGCTGACCAACCAACGAAATTATTTAACACTGTTGTAGTCCTTGAGAAGCCCTAGTGGCACAGCGGTTAAGGTCTCAGCTGCTAACCAAAAGGCCAGCAGTCACTCCAGAGAGAAAAATGTGGCAGTCTGCTTCTATACAAATTACAGTCTTGGAAATGCTATGTCCTATAGAGTTGCTATGAGTTGAAACTGACTCAACAGTAACAGGTTATTTTTAATTAGATCTATAATTTATAAGTTACTTTGGTAAAGAACCATAAAGATATGTGGTATAACAGAATGATTATGACTAGACATCTTCAAAAAGCTGAGTTTCAGAAATTTCAAACGTACACATGCACTTTCTGTCTTCTATTCCCTACATCCCCCTACTCCCAAATCCTTATGGAGAGAATTAGTTCAAGGTTAAATATGCAAAGATGAATAAAGTTGAAGACTTTTTAGAAACTCAAGTTTTAAACTAAATTTCAGAATTTCCTGAAAGCCCAGCAGAGGGCTCCCATCATTCATTAAAATCAGTCACAAGGCTTTGCTAGGCTGCACCACTCTCAGCTACTTCTGGCCTCCCTACTGACCTCTTCTGAAGGAGAATTTCTATTCTCTCTGCTAACCTCAAGGTCAGCAGTTCGAAACTACCAGCGGTTCCGCAGGAGAAAGATGAGGCTTTCTGCTCCCATAAAGATTTACAGCCTCAGAAACCCTACACAGGGTCACTATGGGTCGGAATCGACTCCACGGCACTTAACAGCAACAAATATATAGGGGCTGTGGTAGCATAGTGGTTACAAATCAGGCTGCAAACCATAAGGTCAGCAGTTCGAAACTACCAGCTGTTCCACGGGAGAAAGATGAGGCTTTCTGCTCACATAAAGCTCTGCAGCCTTGGAAACTCTGTACAGGGTGGCTATGAGTCGGAACTGACTCCACAGCACACAGCCATCATAATATATAATATATAT
>NW_006408595.1:14691637-14731524 GCF_000296735.1 Chrysochloris asiatica
CAGAATAGACACTACAGCACTTAACAACAATGCCCTAACTAATGGGAAAAAAATGTCTGTGTGTGAAATTAAAAAGCCAGCCTTATTTCTAAGGCTAACTAAGTTTCCTCTATGTGCTCTATTTCATCTACTAATATCCAGCAATATAAGTTTAAGGTATTTATTGAACATAATCATTTTCTTTTTCCTTTTTTGGATGAAAACTAGGAATAGAGATAAACACCTGACCAGGTTGATTGGTGGTGGTGGGGATGTATGCTACCGAGTCAGTTCCAACTCATAGCACCCCTATATAGGGTTTCTAAGACTTTAAAGCTTTACAGAAGCAGAAAGCTTCATCTTTCTTCTGTGGAGCAACTGGCAGATTTGAACTGCTGACCTTGTGGTTGGCAGTCTAGCTCATAATCCACTACACTACCAGGGATCCTTGACCAGACTGATTACAATGGTCAAAACATAAAATCAATTCTTTAAATCAGTTCAAGTGGTATGTATACAAATGAAATCAGACTAAGTCTACAGAAAAACTGGGTCCTGGTATAGCACTGTAGGATAAGATCTGAACAGCTAACAGCAAGGTCGGTGACTTAAACCCCATATAGGGTCACTGTAAGTCAGAACCGGCTTAACACACTTAAAAACAACATATATGCTCTCCCTCCTTAGCTCTTCAAACTGCCATGGTTTCTGTGGGAAAGGAACAAGGACTCAGAATCTCAGAACAGACTATTCTCTTAGCTGGTGCCTTATACGACTGTAACCACGTCCAACACTGCATTCCAAAGCAATGTGGCATATCACCATGTCTCTCATAGAATAGAGAGCCCAGGCTCTGCTGACAGTAAAGTCTGCAGTAAGGGATGGTGGAAGCAACTAAGAAAAGATGACAAGGGCAGAATAATTCATTTGGTGAACATATAATGGTGTCTTCGCTCATGTGAGAGCCTGTAGTTAAGTGGTGGCTTCTTTGCTAGTGATGTTGTGCAGACTGATCTGGATTTTGGTCTTAAGATTCATATAGTCATATTAATCCTGAAAACTCCCACTATACTCAAAACCACCAAAATTCCCCTCAAAAGTCTCTCCTCTAATAAGTTTTAACTATCAACAAAATCCAGCATCAAGTTATTTAGATGTTACACTTAAAAATGGATGTTCACTATCTCTATAGTTTAAAGTTGAACAATTGTGTTCCTCTTCCAAAATGCTAATGTATAACTATCTTACAGTTATTTTCGTATATTGAAGAAGGGCTTGTGAAGGAGACAGATAACTTACCTTGAGGTCTTTCGGGTTTCGAGGAAAATACTTCGGCTGTTTCTTGATTTTTGTGAAGTTGAACCTGATGCTGCAGTGGAATTTCTCCATTGGCCATTCGCACTCTGGCCAAAAGTTCTTAAATCACCTGAGCCAAGAAAACTGTCTGAGGAAGGATTGTCTAAAAGAAAAAAAGTTTGAATAAATTAAACAAACACCTAAAGCTGGTACCTCATATGACTGCAACCATGTCCAACACTGTATTCCAAAGTAACGTGGCATATCACCATGTCTCTCATAGAAGAAAGAGCCCCGTCTCCACTGCTAATAAAGTCTGCAATAAGGGAACTTCTACAAACTAGAATTGATTCAGCCATACTAACCTGAACATTGAAGAAGGAGCTGAAGCCTGCCACAGCCATGTGCCTTATCTGCATCAATGTGACTCCGTGGTGTCCACCAAAAGTCAACATTTTACCCCAACTATATCTTGCAAGCACTCCCAGGCCTGGGCCTGAAAGAAGGTAGGCCAGACCAGTAAGAAACCAGGTGGAGGGCCAAGGAGAATTTAATTCAAATGAACAACAGTTATTGCTTAATAAGCAGCTGGTGTCACTTTCTTTTTGTTAATACCACATTCATGACTTAGGGCTTTCTCTAAGAGAAGAGATAACCTAACTGCTGCTTATTCTGGTCAGCTTATGGCAGGAATGACCCATTTCATGCATCTGGTTCTGGTATGATAATCTTCAGTCATAATTATCAGATATATCGATACTTCGATGTTTATTATGGCAATCAGAGTAAGGACTTTATTATTTGAATCTTTTCATGTGATTATTTACAAGCTGAGGATACAAGAATCCCTTGAAGTTTCAGCTAGGAGTGGGGGGAAAAATATATACATATATATCTTCTTCTCCCCATTAGCAGTATCAATTTAAAATAGCTGCTTTATAACAGCTTAAGGCATATGTTATGAACTATGAGAAGCTTCCAATAATTCTCTATTTTCTGAACCTTTACTATAGAGATCATTTGAGAATCCTCTTCCAAAGCATGTCACCACAAAAATTTGCACAATATTGTGTATTTGTTATTTAATAGATTTAACATATCCTTTGATACTCAATCCAAAAAGTAAGGTAGCCTTCGCAAATGTTTTGCACTGTGTTTTCAAGTTGGTCAAAACATCAGGACTCCAGGACGGTAAGGTGGGAAATCAGCAAGCAGAGATGATGTTAGTAGCAGTTGATTCATCAATGGATGAACCCAGTCTAATAATTAAATTTACTTTTATAACTTTTTCTGTGTAATCAGTATCTGTGCTTAGCATCTAGTACTATTATTTTAAAGGCAGAGACATCAGGCTAATGAAACTAAGCTTCATTAAAGGATCAGAAAATTATTTTCTTTAAATGGAAAGTAATGACAATATAAATCTTTGTCTCACATTTTTTGGCTAAGATTTCATTAGGGAATCATCCATCCAACTAGAGATGTATTTTTGAGGAGCAAGTCTGCTAAGAAATCCCATTTACTCTGGCAGGTGTAAATCTGAGACTAAGAATAAGCCAGAATAACCTTAACAGAACTTGACAGAGGCTCCGTATACATTTAAAATGTAAGGACAAAGCATAAAATTAAGTTTAACCCAAATAAGCCAGTTCCATCGCCATTCAATTAAATCACTGAATAGTCTTCTACTGTTGATGTGACCAAGAAAAGCTACAAAGGGACACCAAGAGGGGCCTGCAGGTATTTTCTTAGTGAGTTTAGCCTGGAATTTTGTCATCACTAAGAAATCAGAATTACAGACGTCATAAATAAGATTACTTGTATTTGCTCCATGGGAGAAAGATGAGGCTTTCTACTCCCGTAAAGATTTACACCCTCGGAAACCTTGTACAGGGTCGCTATGGGTCGGAACCGACTCAACAGCACTTAACAACAACAACAACATACACAAAACTAGAAGGAAATAAACCAATAAATTATGCTCGTGGCTATTTTTCTACACACTTTCTACATGGAGTAGGCAATATTTTCATGGGCATAATAAACTTTATATTAAAAAAGAAAAGCATGTCAGGCAGTCAATTACTATGAAAGTAAACATCAGGTGCTCTTTTTAACTTTAGGATTATTGCTTTATATAATTTTTACCTACTAAGTGCCCATTTTTCAGCCTAACTTAACATATATTTCAAAGTTATGGCATTGATGGAGTCCTAGTGTGGTGCTATATAAGCATTGGACTGTATATTCACAAGGTTGGTAATTCAAGCTCACTAGCTGCTCCTTGGAAACCTTATGCCTCTTGCTATGAGTCAGAACCAACTCGATGGCACTTAACAACAACAACATGGCATTGATAATGATTCTAAGCATGAGCAAAATAATTTATTTTCATCTAAACTTACTTTTCTATTTAATAAACAAAAATTAATTTTGTTTTCATTGTGCTCTTAAGATCATAAAGCTTCACCATCACTGTTATTAAAACTGTTGCATTTTCTCTGCTTTTTAAAGAGCTTCTTAAAAATCAGTGCTTTTAATAGTCTAGCCTGAAATGGATTGAAAATCAGAATTTTAAAAATCTTGATGTAGAAAGGCAGTTCCAGTAAGTGGAAAGCGCTACACGATGTGTCTACAGTTTATGCGACATTCCTATGTTCATTTCCATTTTGGTGGAGAAAAAGGTAGCAGGGTGACAGGAGACAAACACCAATATAGTCAGAATCTGGAGACCAAAGCAGGAAAACTTAGGACCTACATCTAGCCCAGTCAAGAGGTAAGGCACAAGATGACTGTCCACTGAAACTAATTTGAGAATCAAATTGAGAACCATTAGAAAAGAATATATCCAATGGAGATAGCAGAGACAAAGTTCTGCAGGACTTGCAATGAACTGGACTGAATGTGGCAAAGGAAAAAAGTTTTTACAAAATACAATGTAATCAATGTCATGAATTACACAAATAGAAATTATTGAAATGATGTATCTTTTGCTATGTGCCTTTTCACTAAAAAAAGTAAGAAAAATTAAAAGTACATGTAAAAAGTAAGACTATCATTAAAGACTTTATTATAAGAAAGATATATACAGGCCCCTAACATACAGCACAGGAGCTTTGGTAACGTAGTGGTTACGAATCGGGCTGCGAACCGCAGGGTCAGCAGTTCGAAACTACCAGTTCAAACAACCAGAGTGCTCCTTGGAGGCCAAGCTGGCTAACTAAGCTTCGTCTCTCCTACTTTGGACACACTGTCCGGAGAGAACAGTCACTGGAGAAGGATGTCATGCTGGGTAAGGTGGAGGGTCAGAGAAAAAGAGGAAGAACCCCAACGAGATGGATCAGCCAGGTGGCATCACTGATGACGTCAAGTGTGGCAGCAGTAGTGAGGTTGTCCCAGGATTGGACACTGTTTCGTTCTGCTGTGCATGGGGTCGCTATGAGTCGGTTCCGACTCAATGGCACCTGACAACAACATACAGCACACTAAAGACCGAAGACCAGAAAAGTTGTGGGATGACATCAAAAACATCATACTCATGTAAGGCAGCAAAAAGTCATTGAGAAGACAAGAAAGAAGGAAAAGGTCAAAATGGCTGTCAGAAGAGACACTGAAACTTGCTCTCCAGTGTAGATATGCTAAAGCAAATGGAAAAAATGAGGAGGTCCAAGAGCTGAACAGAAAATTCCAAAGATCAGCTCAAGAAGATAAAGCCAAATATAACAATAAAATGTGCAAAGATTTAGAATCAGAAAACCAAAAAGAAGAACATGCTCAGCATTTCTCAAGCTGGGGGAACTGAAGAAAAAATTCAAGCCTCGACTTTCATTATTGAAAGATTCTCTGGGCAAATCACTGAATGATGCAGAAAGCATCAAGAGAAGATGGAAGGAATGCACAGAGTCACTGTACCAAAAGGAAATGGTTAATATTCAACCGTTTCAAGTAGATGCATATGATATCAAGAGCCAATGATACTTAGGGAGGAATTCCAAGGTGCATTGAAGGAAATGGCAAAGAACAAGACACCTGGAATTGATGAAATAAAAATTGAAATCTTTCAAGAAAGTGAGGCGGCACAGGAGGCACTCACTCATCTCTGCCAAGAAATTTGGAAGACAACTATCTGGCCGACTGATTGGAAGAGATGCATATTTGTGCCCATTCCAAAGAGAGGAACCCAACAGAATGGGGAAATCATTTGGCAATCTCTTTGACATCTCATGAGAGTAAAGTTTTACTAAAGGTAATACAGAAACAGCTACAATCATACACTGACAGAACTTCCAGAGGTTCAAGCCAGATTCAGAAGAGGCCATGGAACAAGGGATATCATTGCTAATGTCCAATGGATCTTGGCGAAAGCAGAGAATACCAGAAAGATGTTTACCTGTGCTTTATTGACTACGCAAAGGCTTTCGATTGTGTGGATCATGACAAGCTATGGACAACATTAAGAAGTATGAGTATTCCGGAACACTTAATTGTGCTCATGAGGAATCTGTACCTGGACCAAGAGTCTGTTGTTTGAACAGAACATGGGAACACTGAATGGTTTAAAATTAAGAAAGGTGTGCGACAAGGCTGTAGTCTTTCACCATACTTATTTAACCTGTATGCTGAGCAAATAATACGAGAAGCTGGGTTCTATGAAGAAAAACGTGGCATCAGGATTGGAGGAAGACTCATTAACAACCTGCAATATGCAGATGATACAACTTTGCTTGCTGAAAGTGAAGAGGACTTAAAACATTTACTGATGAAGATCAAAGACCACAGCCTTCAGTATGGATTATATATCAATGTAAACAAAACAAAAATCTTTACCACTGGACCAATAAACATTCTTATCAACGGAGAAAAGACTGAATTGTCAAGGACTTCATTCTTCTTGGATCAACTATCAACACTCACAGAAGCAGCAGTCAAGAGATTAAACGACGTATTGCATTAAGCAAATCTGCTACATAAGACCTTTTAAAAGTGTGGAAGAGCAAAGATGTCAGCTTGAGGACTAAGGTGTACCTGACCCAAGCCATAGTGTTTTCAATAACCTCATATGGATGTGAAAGCTGGACAGTGAATAAGGAACATCATAGAAGAATTGATGCCTTTGAGGTATGGTGTTGGAGGAGAATACTGAAAGTTCCATGGGCTGCCAAAAGAACCAATAGATCTGTTTTGGAAGAAGTGCATGCAGAGTGCTCCTTAGAGGCCAAGATGACCAAACTTCGTCTCTCATACTTTGGACATATTGTCAGGAGGGAGCAGTCGCTGGAGAGGGATATCATGTTTGGTAAGGCGGAGAGTCAGAGGAAAAGAGGACGACCCCCAATAAGACGGATTGGCCAAGTGACAGCATCGTGGCAACAGTAGTGAGGTTGGCCCAGGATCGGGTAGTGTTTCGTTCTGCTGTGCATAAGGTCCCTATGTGTCGGTACCGACTCTATGGCACCTAACAACAACAACAACAACATACAGCAATTTAAATTCTAGACTGTTAGAGAGTAATGCTGATCATGCCCAAATCTGAATTCTCTGCTAATAAACAGGCATCAATATGGCTTTATTCACAGCAATTATTCTCTACTCTTCATTGTGTATACAGTAATTATTATAAAATAATTTTCTTTTTCTAAGAAATACTGCTCAGAGGAAATAAAACTTAAGTGAAAGATTTTGATATAGTGAACAACTTGTAGTATGAGGATAAACACAGAAAAAATGTAACTCTCAAGAATTGTATCATTGAGTATAAAGTCAGGAATGCCATATTCCACAACATGAAGATTTGAGATGATCTACATATATCCTTTGTGACTATCAAGGAGCTACTGAAATTAAAAAGAAAAAGGATATACACATATTAACATGTTGTTATTGGTTAAGTGCTGTTGAGTTGGTTCTGATCCATAGTGACCCTGTATAGGGTTTCCAAGGAACGGCTGGTGAGCTTGAACTGCCAACCTTATTGTTCAAACTGACTTTGCAGTCCAATTCATTAACCTGCAGCACCACACCAGGACCCCACATATGTATGTATATATGAATGGTCTTAGCTCATATTCTCTATAACAGCTGTAAGTGATGGCAAAATAGCAGGGCAACCTAAACCATAAGGAGAATAATGAAGCAAACAAAGGCAATGTCCATTATCCCAAATCAGAAACCCTTGTGTTTTCTAATTTAAAATAATTAGGAATTTGGGAACGATATCCTGACTACTATGTAGCACTTCCTAGTGTAGAAGTAATCAAACAAAGTGATATTATGTGCAGTGATATTCATCTGTCTAAATATCCATTTAGACAGATAAATAAAGGCAAAATAAATAAAGAGCTTCATGTCAGTTCATGTATGTTTTGTCAAAAAATGAATTCAGGTCAGGTTAGGTTTTAATACCTAAATGAAATGAGAAAACATTTGTTTTCAAGGTTTTTATGGAATTCGAAATTATGTAAGAAATTGTGTATGCATATTTCAATTCCCCTGATTATTAAACATACACAGAAAACTATAAATACAGAGAATAGCATAAAACAGATAGGAATGCATGCATGTGCTGCATCATACAATGTATGCCATGTATGTACAGAAATGAAAATTCCAAGATGCCACAGGAGTTGAGTGAAGTAAGAACTGAGTCATAGTAAAGGGAGTTTGAGTGTAATTTTGTACATAATTATTAAGCAACTATTTTAAACTAAAAATATATATTCTATGCAATAGTAAATCAGTGTATGAGATTACTGACTTGCCACGGGAAATCAAAGTCTGAGTCCAACAGGAAATAATACTGATCTGATTCCATTACCCACTCAACTGCCCTTGCTCTAGAACTAATAATGAGCTTTCAAACCATATTTCTGACTCTCTGCTCATGTAAAAGTTTATTCAATGGTAGTTACTATCTGAGAAGAGTAACTTTTTTTATATACAAATTATACACATACTATGTGGAAGCTACTGCCCACCCAAGGATAGGGAATCCAGTGCCGAGGGTAGATAAAGTACCACCCACTTAAATGACATTTTAAGTATAATATAAATCTAAAAGAATATCATACTAACTTCTTTTTAGGGGAGGAGATCTCATCTTGTTGACAAAGAATCCTGAGGAAGCCAAATAACAATTAGAATTATTTGCATTTCATAGTTATCATCTCAATTTATCTTTGTAAAAATCCCAGTGGGCAGGTTTAATCCAATTACTAGTATTCTCATTTTGTGAGGCGACTGAAGCATGAGGAGTGAAAAAGATATGGGAAGACCTATGACTCTTTAAGGAACCCAAATATCGGTATTCTTCCTGAGTCATACTACCACAAAGTTAACCAAGAAAACTTTTTGTTTCTTGAGATAGAGGCAAAAAATCATCACGCAGGCCAGAGGACACGAAGAGTTGAGAGAATGCTGACTTCTGCCATCATGGACCACAAGTTGAATAGGCAAGCCCTGGAATATGCAAGCATGGCTGTGGCAGGTGCTAGACAGAAACATGTATCTAGCATGTTAACATTTCCTGCCCTAATGGAGGGACAAGCTTTGCTAGGAATAAAGTTTCAGGTTTAATGGTTTCAAGCAGAACAGAAATCGGTAAACCCTGTGTTTTAAATCAATGATATCACACACATTTTTCTTTCTTTTAAAAAGGCTACATTGCTTTCTTATAATGGTTTTTGTTTGAGACTAGATCAGCAAATTTTTTTTAACATATTCACAAGAAGCTTACTAAAATGATGTTTTAGTAGAGAAAGCACCATTTTGCTTTTGACCTAGAGATGACAAAGATAATTTGCTAGCAAGAATTTTGAAAGGTACAGTGCTTTGACTCCAAGTAACGTGTCTTACCTGAGTAATAATTCGGACTATAAGCTTCACTTCCTGTAGAACATGTAAACAATCGGTCCAAATTGCCTTGTGTGGAAGGTAAAATCTAAGCAAAACAGATTTTTCTTAAATCATATTTTAGAAAATAACATAGGAAACATATCATTAAACAAAATTATGATATATTTCAGAACTCAATATAATAAAATCATATAAACTATGTACTAATAAGAAAGGAAAACAATTGATTCAGGATTCAAGGGGGAAAACAGGTAAAATAATCTACCATGCAATACAATTTAAAAAGTGCTTGTTATAAAAATTAATGTATACTTAGTGTTTCCTGCTCTGAAAGTCACTTGTGACATGCAACAAACAGGATGAGAAAAATCAACCTGGTTTAGAGACAGTTTAACCAAGAAAGGTGCTATAGTCCTAGAACAAATCTGGAAATGTATGTCAACATATTTAGTTATCAAAATGATTACAGGATGTGAGTACTAGACATTAAGCGCCTAGAGGCCAGAGGCCGAGGATCCTACACATCTTGCTATGCCTGGAACAGATTCACACAGCAAAGAATTACTTGCAACCTTGCTACTGAGAAAGACAATTCTGTAATGGTGTTTTTCCAACTTTAATATGCATATACATCAGCTAGGGATATTGTTAAAATACAGATTTCAATTCAGAAGCCTGAGAGTATGCATTTCTAACAAGCTCCCAAGTAATCTCTATGTTGCTGATCCTAGACCACACTTTAAAAAAAATTAGACTTTGAACCCTAAGAAATCTCAGAGATGCTGGATATTTACACAAATTTCCTCCCATTTGGTGTGCAGCAATTTAAAGACACTGGAGTCCTGGTGTGGTGTTGTAGGAGGAACACTGGACTGCAAGGTCGATTTAAACCACAAGGTTAGTGGTTCAAACCCACCAGCCACTCCTCAGAAACCCTATACAGGGTCACTATGAGTCAGAACCTACTTAACAACAATATCAACTTTAAAAGAAAAGAGCCCTGGTGATACAGAACTTAAGCAATAGGGTCAGTAATTTGAACCCTTCAGTGGCAATCTGCTCCTGGAAAGAATTACAGCCTAGGAAACCCTATGGGACAGTTCTATTCTGTCACCTGGGGTCACTATGAGTCAGAATTAACTTGGCAGCACACAACAATAACAAGTTTAAAAGAATCCATTTGTGCATTGATAACTGTAGTATTCCGAGAAACCAGCAAGGGTTTTCTAGTGCATAGTGTTCTCAAAAGGAGCTCTGTTACTGTAGTGAGTTACAAGTTGGACTGCTAAACACAGGTTAGCAAGTCGAATCTACCAGCCGCTCCTTGGGAGAAAGATGAGGCTTTCTGCTACTTTATAGATTTGTTGTTGCTGTTGTTAAGTACTGTCAAGTCGCTTCTAACTCATAGTGACAACATATAGGGTTTCCAAGGAGCAGCTGGTAAGTTTGAACCGCTGACCTTGTGGTTCGCAGCCCAGTGCTAATCTTACAGGAGTCCTCAGAAACCCTACATGGTGTTGCTAAGAGTCGGACCCAACTCCATGGCACATAATCACTACCGTTGTTCTCAAAGAACTCTTACTTAGCCTGGCTCATGTCTTTATATATACAACAGAATTCTAAACACTAAAATTCTTGACTCTGATAAGCATACATATACGCTTGTACTTTTGAGCTGGAATTTAAACGCCATCAGATAAAAACATAAGATGTTGTTACTGTTAAGTGCCATAGAGTCAGTGCAGACTCATAGTGACCCCGTATAAGTCAATATAATTAATTAAGGGAAGAAAACAATTCCAAACCTGATGGTCAGAAAGGGAGAGCTGGTCCTCTGGTCGAGCTGTCTGTGGCTGGAGATGGGCTGTGACTGTGGAATTGTGAGTCACTAAAGCGACTTCCCCAGCATCCATCCTCATCCTGTCAGCAATATCATCTGGGGGAAGAGTACAAAACACTTCAAGTCAGAGAATTCTTCTATAACTTGTTTTCCTATGACTCAATCCTTTTACCTAACATGATCCCCAAAGAACTCTTCGGTCAAATAAAATCCCTCCCTTATAACTAAGCATTGGCAAGAAATGCCACTGCCAGATGCAGAAATGGGCTCACTGGGAATTGATTTGAGAGCAACGACTAAACACTTCAAAAGCTGTGAAAGTACTAAAACAGCTTAATTCAAAGTTTTTAAAAAATTGAAATTTTCCTGAAAGAAGTTTTAAGACACCTTAATAGTAGAAAACTTTTAAATACAAAAACATTGGAGGAAAAATACCACCACTCAGAAACAAATACTATTAACTTTGGCTTACTTCCTGTGTTAAATCAAAAGATGTTTTAAAAATTATTTCGCTTGAAGATTTTTTTCTAGATAATAATCATAAAGCATAATTTATTGATATAGTTCCTAAAACAGAATAGCTCAATCACTGTAATCTTACTTTATAATAGTTTTATGATACATCGATTACTATAAAAGAGATACAGTAAGAAAAAAATGAGTCAATGCAACTCAATGATTTACACTGACATCAGTAATGAGAGAAAATGGAAACAACCAGGAACAAAGAAAAGATAGACTAAGCAAAAAAACCCAAAAGCAAAGAGCAGGCAAATGCGATCTTAAAATTTAAGTTAAAAGATGACTATGGGATGTTAGAATAATGATTTTTCCATCTTTTCTCAAATTGACTACTAGTCCTGACCTTACATTGTTCCCTTTACAGATTATAAAGTATTATGAATGAAACAGTGAGAAATGTTCCAATCACAATAATTCTCAATGCTGTTACACAGAATTTGTAAATGATATTAATCAAATTAGTTATCATATAGGCAGTATACCAAAATATACAAGAATGCTGGAACACATTGCCTGGGTTCATATCCTGTCTCTTCCAGTTGTGGTTCTCTGACCCTAGTCAAGTTTCTTAATTTCTGTGTCTCAGTTTCCTTGGAAATAAAATAAGGATAGTAAATAGTACCTATTTTATAAGTACTTACAGATATCTTTGTGGGGAAGTTCTAAGAATTCAATGTGTGAGTATATTTTAAGTGTTTTCACTAGAGACTGACAATAGTAACGTTTGCTAGTGTAGAACTTCCTTTTTTATACAACAAATTAACAAAATACTTCTGAATGGCTCTATAAACAATGTCCCAACCAAAAGAAAAGCGTATTTAGTATACAGCATTAGGTAATTAGAATCAAGATCTCCCTTAAAAGTATTATCCAGTGAGAGCATGGCGAGAGAAAGCAGCTGAGGACTCTAAACTCACGTCAACAGAAAGGCTGTACTGGGAGTCAGATGCTGGGGGCCAGGGGACAGGCTTGCAAAATATGTCCTTTGGTTGTTTAAATGAGGTATATTCCTGAGAGTTTTTGTGTACATCCCCTCCCCCCCCAAAAAAAAAAATAAACAGAGGGAATAGTAAAAAAAAAAAAAAAAAGGAATTATTCAGCATAAAGATACAATATTGAAACTGTCAGAAAAACCCATACTTGAATCACAGCTTGACTAATCACAGAAACAGGAACAGGATTGAATGGCTACTTCATTGTTAGCCTTACCCATTGCAGGTCTTTTCACATCACTGACTTTAGCAAAATATGTCCTGTAAAAGAAAGAAAACAGAAACGTGACATACTGAAGTATCTCCCTCATACAATTACACAGCAGGAAGCCACTCATTTCTAGTACCTGTTTGTGGTCCTAAACCAAAAAAACCCAAACCCACTGCCATCAAGTCAATTCCAACTCACAGTGACCCTATCTATATAGCCTCATCTTTCTCCCTCAGAACAGCGAGTGGTTTGAATCACTGACCCCACGGTTAGCATCCCAATGCCTAACCAATAGTACTATTAAGCCTCCTTATTTGTGTTCTTGCTGTTATTAAATGCCGACTCATTACAACCCTATACTCATAGGGCTTCTGAGGAGTGGTTGGTGGGTTTAAATTGCCAACCTTCTGGTCAGCATTCCAGTGCTTATCCTTCAGTGCCACAAAAGAACTCCAATATGTTCTTGGTGGTGATGGTGGCATGCCATGGAGTTGGGTCAGACTCATAGTGACCCTGCACAGGGTTTCTGAGGCTGTAAATCTTCATGGGAGCAAGAACGCCTCATCTTTCTCCCGCGGAATGACTGGTAGTTCTGTGAGGTTAGCAGTCCAACTCATAATCACTAGGCCACCAGAGTTTCTTGGTGGAAAAAAATACAAAAAGAAGAGTTTGTTTGGTGGGAAAAGACTGAAAATCAAAACCAACCAGAGGTAGTTCCAAACATTTCTGCAACCTGTGCTACACAAAATAGCAATTCCAGACTATTTACAAAGTCACAAAATATTAAAGGGATAAGAGAATTTGGAGATTGAATCTTTGGGAAATTAAGTGACTTGTATAAGGTCATAAAGTTAGTAGTGACTGGGCTGGAAGTACAATCTAGAAATTCTCTCCAATCCATCGCTCTGCTAAACTATTTCATAAACAAGTGATACATCTTGTGTTGGTCCTATAAAGACTTGTTTTTCCCTACGTCTTACTCTGTGGCCAATTCTAAAACTGCTGAAATTCTGAAGACAATGAAGGAATACTTTATAGTTGTGGTGAGTATTTTCTCCATCATTAATTAAACTGCTACAAACCAAAGTCCTTATGCCTATATGAAATTACTTTCTCCTGTAATGCACCCACTTTTCCCAGAAAAATAAAATTAAAAGCCTATGTGCTTTGAAATAGGTTAATCAACATACTTTGGGCACACAAGCTTCTTGGCAGATTTCCAAGAGGAAGAAAATAGGGATGGCAACAGTCACTCACACACACACACACATTTTGAAAAAGATTGAGCACCTCATCAACTAGCTAGCAATACCAGAGTTTCAATCTATTCGAGACTGGATCATGATAACAGTCATTCTTTTTGGTCCCAATAACAAAATGCACAAAAAGCAAGGCTACATGAATTTTTCTGGCATAGCCACAAACTAAGCAGAGTAATTATCTGACTATCTAGCCTTGCCACAAAGCATACCCCAAGTCTTAGATTTAGGCTTCTAATATTATTTCCAATTTCATCAAAGGCTTCTATCTGGAAAATGTCCAAGATAGTCTTTCCCCTCTTTCTTTTCTAATCAAGCAGAGTTCCCTGTGTCCCAGATGTAAGAAAAAGAAAAATCTAATCAACAAATAAATTAACTGTGGCTATTCCACATTTCACTTGTACAGGTTACTCCTTAATTGTCATCTCTGGACTTTTTGTTACATTAATAAGAGTGCAAATTGAAAGCCTGCATTTTGTGGAGATGAAAGTGAAAAGGGAAGCAAACTAGAAATTCACAGAACTTTAAAGATTATGTTCAGAGGTTAAACAACTTGTCTGAAATGACACAGATGGGACAAATGGGTACAAGAATCCAGGTATCTTAACTCTCACACAGTGTACTTCCCACAAACATCACACACCTTCACATACACTCGCAAGATGGAAGCAATCCATAACTAGCCCTTGTTGGTGTTGTTTTGTGCCGTGGAGTCGGTTCCAACTCATAGTGACCCTGTACAGGGTTTCCGAGGCTGTAAATCTTTACACGAGCAGAAAGCCTCATCTTTCACCCGTGGAACAGCTGGTAGGTTTGAACTGCTGACCTTGCGGTTCACGGCCCAACCGGAACCACTAGGCTATAACTAGCCCTGGGGAATCCATATTAATTTCTATTTTAAATTATTAAAGCCCCACATGTATATTTTAATATAAACACCAAAGGGCTTCAAAAAGTTCAGGGGAAAATTCTATTTTCTTTTAATTCCATTGTTCCATCAATTTTTAGATGCCCCCTTGTACATCCAGCTTCTGGAGTGTGCTAATGATACTTTCTTTTTGTCAATTTGCAATTATATTGTGAAGAGGGACATTTTAGCTCAAGGTAACCTTTGGTGTCATCAATGAAAATATTTCACAATCTTGACAGTATCTGAGAAATGAATCAATGAATCCAAGTTTAAAAGATTCTGTCATTTCAATCTTCAATTTTCATTCATCATGTCCTATACCACAAATGTATTTTGCAAGAGTAAGACTTTTTTTTTCCTTTTGAGAAAAGTACTCTAATAATGCATTTTTTAGTACACAATGGTCACTTAACTTGCTGAATGAATATAAGCAGCTATAGGCATTTAGATGAAGTCAAGTTAGGTAATAGGGACTCTACAAAAACATGGCACAGTCCTGGCTGCAACAGAGTATGACAAGTCTGGTAAGACATTAATAAGTGGGCATACATTCTAATAAATAATTTTGAGAGATTGTTTGAGGTTATGATGAGGTTACATATTGAGGAAAATACATACTGTATATTATCCAGGACCAAGATGCGGTTAGGATCATTTCTGACTTGTGAAGGATGTGAAAATGATCATATGACTCACCCTGAGTGCTGGAAAAGCATTATGCATATGGCCCAGTTTCTACTATCCCATCATGTATTTGTTTTTCATGCTTTAAAATGTAACTACTCCCCATTAGACTCTAACATCTTCAATGTAAGGTTAAGTATTCAAGGTCTTTCCTGCAACAAGCCTTAGCTGTATGCCAAAGATTTGCTGAGTACTGAGTATAAAAAGATAAGACCTGCTCCCTGCTGCTGCAAAACTTCACTGGCTAGTGGGGAAGCCAGATCCACACACAGATACTTACAGTAAGACAATAAAGTCAGTGCAATTAGTAGAAAGTAAGGCTATCCAGGAAGGAGCTCTGCTACTGTAGTGGTTATGTGGTTATGAGTCAGGTTGCTAACCTCAAGGTCAGCAGTTTGAAACTACCAGCAGCTCCAAAGGAGAAAGATGAGGCTTTCTGATCCCTCAGAAAACCCACTTCACAGCACATAACCACTACCATCCACACCACCCAGGAGAAGGAAAAGAAGGACTTCAAAAGCCGTACTCAAGAGTTGCATCACCTCAGCTTGAAGTAGCAGAACCTGTATTCTTGCACTCCCTCTAGACTTAACTCATCAAATGAGTGACATCAGAACCAACCTCTCAGTCAGAATTCACTGCAATCAGGTAAAAATAACGAAGATTTTCAAGATAAAATGTAATGAGGCTTCCTGAAAAAAGGAAGGCAATCTCTAAACTGGAAAGATCAGGGATTATGCTTAAATTTTCACTATGAACTGTAATTTTGTTACCATATTTGTGTACCACATTTCAACATGAGTCAGTCCTTAACACAAATCATCTTTATGAAAAACAAAGATTTAGAAAATGTCGAGATCGATTCCATCCAGAATATACAACTGGAACAAAGACCCTAAATCAAATTCTTGGTAGCCTTTATTTAAAGGCTTTATATAAATTCTACAAGAATCACCACCCCCAAACAGCACAATAAAAAACATGAAGTGAAATGGCTTTTAACAAGGCTGCCTAGAAAATGATAAAAAGGGAAAGTTGTAGCCAACAAGATAGTGGAAATACTGCAGAGGCACCGATAAACAGAAATCACCAAGCTCAAGACAAGAGAAACTGGGCAGGCATCCAGAGTTCACATTAGGGTACACCAAGAAAGAAACAGTTGGAGGAAATTACCAGGAGGCGATGAGCCAGGTAAGCAAATGGGGCAGTAAAGGGGATTTTTAGAAACTGGACAGCAGAGTCCAGATGCCTCTTTCTGGCACTAGCGATATCACGTCTCAGGCGGATAGCACAGGTAAGACAGTCGAGGAAATGTTTACGTGAGATGCAGTAGTCGAGAAAGATTATTCAGGTCTCAAAGAAGTCGGGAGTTGAAGAAGGTGTGACAGGAAAGCTGAGCTTCCCGTCGAAAACAGGTCTTCACAGAAGCCCTACTCTGGCGGGAAACTCCCGGAACCCCAGGCGGCCTTTTTCCACAAGGAGGGTCGGGCGCCCAGATGGAGTGTGCGGTACCGGCGGGGCTTAGGGGAGGGCGGCGACCTCTCCGCAGTCCAGGAGAAAGAGGTCTGAAGGGACGGCCTCGGAAAGACTAACTAACTGCCGGCGGCCAAAGTGTGGCCGGCGAACAGGAGGGAGGGGGACGGTCCCAGGGGGGCGGGGCACAGGGAAAGGCGCCGGACCCACAGCTGTCTCCACTTCCGCCCAGTCCCGTCCAGGCCAGCAGACCCGGTCCGGCACTGTCTCCCGGCCCAGGCTCCCTCCATCCTTACCCCTCCCCCAGCTTCCCGCCGCCACTCACCGAACCGGAACCGGCTGCTATGCGAAGGTGTTTCCGGTCGGGCGCTGAACGCAAAACCCGGGAACCGCCACGAACCGGAAACGCCTCCACATCACCGGAAGAGTCACTCGGTGGTTGCAGAGGAGGGCAGAGTGGGACCAGAGGTCAAAGTGCAAAATTGAACGCCTGCGCGGTGTGGAGGGTGCTGAGAATTCCAGGGAACATCAAAGGCTGTAGTCATAATTTTCTTCATTTTCTTTTAATTTGGGATTTTGGCTACTTCGTTTTCGGAATACTGATAGTGCGCCATTTGTCCTGTGCATTTCTCTGTTCCCTCGGCCTCCGTACCCGCCGCAATCTGGTTCCGCACGGCGATTTTTGCTTACGCCTTGGTTTCCATGGTAGCTTTTCGCTTTGACTCTCCGTCGTCTTGAACCTATGACTTCCTGGACTGATGGGGAGACCTAAGAGCTAAATCGAGTCTCAGACTATACCCTGCTTTGTTGAAAATCACAGAACGTTAGTGCTTGTAGGGGTTATTGGAGATATTTTAGTTTTATAGGTTCAAAGAAGTGAAGTCATTAACCAAAGTTACAAAGTCCATGGCCAATCTGGGACTAGGAAAGCGTTTCCTAACTTGCAGTACAGTGTTCTGCACTACATCATGCTTAACTGACCATTCAGCCATTTGGGGTGGGGGAAAGCAGTTTGGTAAGGCTCAGGGAACTTATAGAAACTTCCAGAGAGGTATCAGGAAAGCATAGGGGACCCACCAAAACCAAATCCACTGCCATGGTGTTGATTCTAACTCACTGTGACTTGACAGAACAGAATGGAATTTCTTCATGGGGATTCCAAGTCAGCCGCTCCTTGGAAACCCTGTACAGGGTCACTATGAGTGGGAACCGACTCCCAATGCTTAACAACAAATCTTTATGAAGCAGCTGGTGGGGTCCAACCACCCATCCTATCAAGTGGTTAGCTGTCCAATACTTAGCAACTGTGCCACCAGAGTTCCTTAGGAGACCTGCCAAAGTTACACTTTCCTGGGAAGAAATAGAAAAGGACCCACTAGTCTGTGACCTATGAAGGATTAAATGATCCTCAGAAGAAATACTATTTGCTTATTCAAACTGTTTGTCAAATCATCCTCAATTTAACTGTCCTCTGGTCCCACACCCAGTCTAGCTATTTGGAAGCGATGCATCTGAGTAGTCACTCCAGACCCAGATGAGTTCAGAGTTGAATAAGAGAAGCCTTTGGTGGCCCACACAGATTTAAATATTCCAGCAGCTAGGAAAATAGGATGTCTGATGATTTCAGTCGTCTGTATAGAGTATCCTAGACTGTATATCATTGCAGAAGCAGAAAACTTCATCTTTCTCCTACAGAGCAGCTGGTGGGCTCGAACCGCTAACCTTGTTGTTTGCAGTTCAATGCTTATCCTACAGAACCACTGTGCTCTCATAAGCCCTAGTAGAATTGGACATTGCAGTTTTGTCAGCCTTAATCATTCTGTAGATCTGTTATCTGGATTAAATTCTGTCTCTGTTTTTAGGGAACAGCCATGCGTAAAGAGGAATTTCATCTGAAATTTTTCATGTGTATGATTCAGTCTCGTCGGTTAGTCAGGACACCTCAGCACTCAGGTATTAGTGTCTCTTGATCAGATCACAGTAACAGGGAATGGGTCCTCCTGCAGGAAGTCTCAATATAGCACTTGAAACTTACTAGTATTAGTATGGGTTTCAGGGGTCAATTGAGCATTCCCAGTATTAAAAAAATATTTGTCACCATGTCTTTTTCTTGTACAAGGTGAGCTTTTGGCCTACTTTGTGGGGCCATGCCCTAGGCAGATAGGGAAAGCCAAGGATTTGATTGGGAACAGGAAGTAACAGCCCATGAGTTTGATTTCTCTGCCCTTTTTGAATTGTTTCAATCTGCCTGGGATTCCTCTCTTGGAGCCCTTGTTGCCCTGTAATTGAAACTCAAAAATATGATAAGATAAATCAAGCTTTAAAGAAAAATGTGCCCTTCATCCCAGGCTCAGAGTATCTTGTATGGGCCCTGCATTTCCTCCATTTGTGTTGTAGCTGGAATAGCAGCTTTCTTAGATAAGATAGTTTTTTAGAAGCAGCCTCCTTTCTCTAATTTTTCACTGAATTTATGAAAATAAAGTCCTGGACAGTTGGGAGCCATAGGGAGAATGAAAGGGAGTAAGGAGCATTCTCCTCCCCGGATCCTACCTTGAGGGTGACCCACAGCTATTGTTTCCCAGCTGGGCAAGTGTCAAATTCCAGCATACCTATACAAAAGCCACCGCCAGAGACAGACATCTTGAAGAGTCTAGACACTATGGATGATCCTGACACCGTGGATGGCATACCTATTTTGAAAAATGGTGAGGCATGTGAGTAAATAAGGGAAAGAGTTTGGAAAAAAGTATTGCAAAGTAAAAAGTTGATGCATAGCTTTGTAAATTGGGGGGGTGGACATACCAAAGTTGAAGTGTGAGTTACATTGTAAAGAAAAAAGTGTATATGTGCATAAGAGGTCACCTGGGAACTGTTGAGAGGAATAATTCTCAGTGAAGAATAGCTTGATTTATTGTTGTTAGGTGCTGTTGAGTCAGTGTTGACTTATGGTGATCTTATGAACATCACAACAAAACACTACCCTGTCCTGGGCAAATCTCACAATTGTTGCTATGCTTGAGCCCAACCATCTCATTGGGAGTTGTCCTCTTTTTCGATGATGCTCCACTGTACCTAACATGATGTCCGTCTCCAGGTACTGGTCCCTGCGGATAGTATGCCCAAAGTATGAGGGACAAAATCTGGCCATATGAGGGACAAAATCTGGCCATCCTGGCTTCCAACAAGCCTACTGGCTGTACTTTTTCCAACACAGATTTGTTTGTTCTTCCAGCAGTGCATGATACTTACAATATTCTTCTCCAACACCATAACTCAAATGCATCAATTCTTCTATGGTCTTTTTTATTCATTGTCCAACTTTCATAAGCATATGAGGCTATTAAAAATACCTTGGTTTAGGTCAGGCGCACTGTAGTGCTCAAACCCACATCTTTACTCTTGAATATTTTAAAGAGGTCTTGTGTCTCAGATTTTCTTGACTGCTGCTTCCATGAGTGTTGATGGTTGATCTGAGCAAAATGAAGTCTTTAACAACTTCATTCTTTTCTCCATGTGTTTTACTGGTCCAGTTGAAGTTATTTATTGGTCCAGTTGAAGTCCTCTTTGCTTATAGCTGTATTTGTTGTTGTGTAGTTATGTGCCGTGGAGTCGGTTCCGACCCATAGCGACCCTGAACAGGGTTTCCGAGGCTGTAAATCTTTGCAGGAGCAGAACACCTCATCTTTCTCCCGCGGAGCAGCTAGTAGTTTCGAACTGCTGACCTTGCGGTTCACAGCCCAATTCGTAACCACTACACTACCAGAGCTCCTTCTCACTGTATTTAGTCAATACCAAACTAATGGCTTCCTAAGAACTATAAACTACTGAATTGGTTTATTCTACTGTCAGCAACCGTGATATATAAAAATGTTAAACTTTAAAAAGAGATTAGATTAATGAATTATATGTGGCACTGAAGGATAATGCACTGGACCACAAGGTCAGTTTGAGCCACAAGGTCTGTTCAAACTCACCCAGCCACTCCTTGGAAACCCTATACAGAGTTACTAAGAGTCAGAACTGACTCGACGGCACTTAACAACAACAACTATTTGTAAGGAGTCCTGGTGTGGCTCAGTGGGCTAATGCGTCAGACTGTAAAGTTGTTTGAATTGCAAGATTCAAACTCACCAGCTGCTCCTTGGAAACCCTATACAGGGTGGTTGTGGGTCGGAATTGACTTAACAACAGCAACGGCTATTTATAAAGCCATTTTGCTAGACTGAGTAGGAGGTGATAGAAGGATCTAGTTACTTTCTTGGTCCTTTAGGATCTTACAGTCAAGGATGGGATAATATGAAACTATGTGTAAATTAAAAACTTGATGACTTTGGTTTAAAAAGTTGAATTTTAAAAGAAGATGCCATAGAGAAGTCAGGACAGGAGGAGCTGGCTGACTGCTTTGGCAGAGCCTCACTGAGCTCCAGCATGGTGGCAAGGCATCACAGTCCAAGACCCAGTCCTATGCTTAAGTGTTGCTGCATAAACTCAAAGTTAACTCCGTCTTGCTAGAGTACCCAGAGTCAACCAGACTCACAAGAAAATTATGTATGCTAGTATTCTAATTTACTCAGCTATTGTAGCAATTTGTATCTTTATATATATGACAACACTGTGTAGTCTTTAATCAGACTGGCTTTGCCCATGCAAAAAAGAGGAACAAGAAGTAAATTCATGTGTTAGCTTTGTTCTATTTCAAGAATTTATACAGACTATTTCTTGTTTTCCTTTATGGTACCTGTTTTCCCCTATCCCATTTTACCCTATTCCTCAGACGTTGACTGCTCTAATGACCGTTTAGACTTGCTTCTCTGTTTTGAATTCAGTTATGCACAAAATTCTGATGTTCATAACTGGCTTCAAGCATATTATAATCAAGCTTTTCAAAACCAAAGACAAGGAGAAAATCCTGAGAGCAGCTCAGAAAAAAAACTAAACATTGCCTACAAAGGAGAACTAATACGACTAAGCTCTGATTTCTCACGCAGACAAGAAAACCATGGGATGACATATATAAAACCCTGAAAGAAAAAAATTATTTACCCAGCAGAATTGACCATCAAATATGATGGTGAAATTAGGACATTTCCAGATAAATAGAAATTAAAAGAATTTGCAAGAACCAGACCAAGCTTACCAAAAATATTAAATGGAGCTCTTTGGACAGAGAACCAACAACACCAGACAACAGCTTGAGATTAACATACATGACAAGATCATCCAGAACTCAGCCCAGATATAGAAATATGCAAAGTAAAACAAGACTGAAAATGGGTACAGGGCAGCTCATTATTTATTATGGTCCTTCCAGCCAAATTCAGTTTGAACCATGAAGTCAACAACTCAAATTCACCAGGCACTCCTTGGAAACCCTATACACAATAGCAGCTAAATTTCTCTATTTTCTGATATAGTGTAAACCCTAGCCTCCATGCCTGTGATATAGACCCATTTTGAAATGAGTTGCTAAGGAATACAGATTAAGGTGGGGCTAAGGAGTAAAGATTACAGTGGATCTAAGTATTAAGAATGCTCCCACCTTAGCAGAGGGTGTGACCCAAATCACCACCCTTTGTTTCCCTTGCGGGCATGGTCTGATTCCAATTTATAAGACTGCTTTGGAAAAGCTTGCTCTCTTGCCCTGGATCTTGCATCTGGCTCATGATGTCTGATGTTCATGAACTTTCGGCCCATCACCTGACCTGATTCACCAGCTCCCTCAACCTCAGCTCCTGAGACTATGTACAAAGGTAAGAAGAGTCCTCTAGTCTGATCTCTTAACTATGGATTTGGGACCCTAGCTTCCACAATTTCATGAGCCATTTCTTTTGACAAAATTGTGTGTTTTGTGGAGCAGTGCAGCGTGTTGTAGAACCCTGGGACTTGAGGGAAGGGAAGAGTGGGGATTGTTATCAAGGACGATGGAGGGGTGTAACATGTCAGAAAAATCAAGCAGTTGGAATATCTTTAACCTCCAACTCATAGGGACCAACTATGTGTAAAAAACAAAATTAAAATTTTAACTTTTTTTGTGAATTGAGTGAAGGTTTACAGAGCATATCTTCAGTTTTACATTCAACAAATCTTACACTTTGCTTCACTACAAGGTTGCAATCCCCTCCATGGACAAACAGTTAACAGCAGTTACCTTTATTCACTTTAACTATTGCGTTCATCCCTGTGTCTCCTACTACCTTCACCTTTCCTCTGCTAACCTCCCTCTTGTTGTATATTGCCTGTTCTGTCACCTGTGTTAACATGTGTCTACCTTCTGTTGTAAGTGCTACTGAGTCAGTTTCAACCCATAACAACCCTGTGTTGGGTTTCTGAGGAGTGGCTGGCGAGCTTAAACCACCAACATTGCAGTTCAAACTGACCTTGCATTCCAGTGCATTAATCCTCAGCGCCACACCTACCTTCTAGCCCATGAGCAATTTTCTGCCCAGCCCCCCCCCCAACATCATAGATTATTTCTTTTATCAAGAAAACTTTTTTTTTTTTTTTTTTGGTAAAAACAACTTTTTACAACACTGGTCTTATATACAATGTTTGTCCTTTGTGATTGACTAATTTCACTCAAAGGAGCTCTGGTAGAGTAGTAGTTATGAGTTGGGCTGCTAACCTCAAGGTCAGGAGTTCAAAACTACCAGCTGTTCTGTGGGAGAAAGATGAGGCTTTCTGCTCCCGTAAAGATTTATAGCCTCAAACTCTATACAAGGTTGCTATGCATTGAAACCGTCTGGATGGCACTTAATAACAAGAGCATTGTGTGTATATGCCCAAGTTTGTTTAGCCATTCTTCTCCTGATGAGAATTTAGACTGTTTATGTCTTTTTGATATATCACTTATAGATAGCATATTGAAAGATCCTGTTTTCTTACCCATTCTGCTCTTTATGTCTCTTGACTGGATCACTTAATCCATTAATATTCAGTGTAATTATCAATAGGTATGAATTGATTGTTGTTATTTTTCTGTGGTTTTCTTTTTGTGTGTGTGGTGCTGCTGGATTCTTTGTTACCATACTTTTCTATGCTGAGTTCATTTTGTTTGTGGGTTTTCTTCGCATTTTCATTCTGTTGTGTTAATGTTTACTAAATCTTTCCTAGTCTCATTTTTTACTTTGATGTGCAGGTATATTAATTTTGTTTGAGGTTATCCTGTAATTGATTAATTTTTCCCCTTAAAACAGTTTGTCTTGAAATCTACTTGACTTCCTTGCTATTTGGAAGTTCTGTATCTACATTATTCCCTCTTTTTGCTTTATAGTTGACTTCATTATACATTGATATTTCTGGTTCCCTTTTTTCAGTCTTGTGGGTTTGTCTTACTTTAAATCTTTCTAGATCTGGATTGAGTTCTGAGTGATATTATCATGTATGGTTATCTCAGGTTGTCATCTGCTATTATTGGTTCTCAGTCCAAAGAACACCCTTTAGCATTTTAATTTCTGTTTATCAAGATATTTGAGGGACAGCTTTCTGGGTATATGATTCTTGGCTGGCAATCTTTTTCTTTCAGAGTTTTGTATATGTCATTCCATTGCCTTCTTGCTTGCATGTTTCTGCTGAGAAATCCGAGTTTAGTCTTCGTGGTTCTTCTTTGTAGGTAACTACTTGTTTTCCCAAGCTGCTGTAAGGATTCTTTCCTTGTCTCTGATTTTGCAACGTTTGATTATGATATGTCTTGGTGGTTGTCTTTTGGGATCTATCATTCAGCTTCTTGTATGCTTATCTTCTCATCTTTCATGATGTTAAGGAAGTTTTCTTCCAACAACAGTTTTCTCTATGCTTGTCTTTTCTAGAATTCCAGTCACCTGAAACTTGTTCCCCTTCATGGTATCCCACATAACTCTTAGGCTTTCTTCAGATTTCTTTTTTTTTTCCCCCCCAGATTGTTCTTCTAGCATACTAGTATTGAGAGATTTATCTTCAACTAGCATACTAGTATTGAGAGATTTATCTTCAAGTTCACTAATTTGGGCTTCCATTGCTTCACATCTACTCGTTAGCCCTGTTAATATATTGCTCATGTCTGCGATCTTAGTGTTAATCTTCAGAATTTCTAATTGCATGTTTTGTTTTATTTTAAATTTTGCATTTATTTTGTCTGTTCTTCTAGTGTATTCCTGAATACTTCTAAAGCTTTTATTGTGTTCTCCTTGCTTTCCTTGATCTATCGATCTTCTGAAAGTATCTAATGATCATTCTTTTTTAATTCTTTTTCAGTTAGTTCTACTACCTTTTCTTCCTCAGAATCCTCTGACTCGGTATTCTGGTTATTTGTTTGAGCCATTCTCTCTCTCTCTCTCTTTTTTTTCCCCATAAGCTAAAATTGTGTGTTGTCTCCAGGGCAATGTGGGATTGTCGTTTTTTGTAAAAACAAGTAGTGTCATTGTTGGATCTGGAGGAGAGAAATCTCTGGGGGATTCCTGCAGTTCAAAAAGCTCAGTAGGTGGCTGTGGAAGGGATATGCCAGCAGAGTTCCTGGTCTTAGATGTAGTTCCTGTTGGCTTTGGTATTTTCTATATTCAGAGCACTCAGTCTGGAAGTAGTTCATGGGGTCTTTAGTGGGGCTGGTTTCAGTGTTTGTTAGGACCACAGGGAAGTAGTGAAGCATGACTGGTTAAATGCTCATCTGGTAGCTAGCTCTGTGGGTTTTGTAGGCCTGGAGCTGAGCCCATCTGAATCCAGGCACCAAAGCAACATAACGGTGTGGCTCCCAAGCCACATGTGGCTCTGAACTGAAGAAGAGCATCTGTGCTGGGGGTGGATGAGGATGGTAACTGGCCACACACTTCTGGTAATCAAGGGGATGTAGTGACCAAGCAAGGAGCTCTGGTAGCGTAGTGGTTACGAATCGGGCTGCGAACCGTAAGGTCAGCGGTTCGAAACTACCAGCCGCTCCACGGGAGAAAGATGAGGCTTTCTACTCCCGTAAAGATTTACACCCTCGGAAACCCTGTACAGGGTCGCTATGGGTCGGAACCGACTTGATGGCACTTAACAACAACAACAGTGACCAAGCAGAGATCGCCCCTTTGTGGTCAATCATGAGAATCTACTCTGCCAGGCCTCCATCTGCTTGGAAAACAGTATGGTGCTTCCTCAGAAAGTTAGAAATAGAAATGCCTTATGATCCAGCAATTCCTCTACTTAGTATGTATCCACAACAATGAGCCATACATGAGTGGTTATATGCACACCAATGTTCATAGCAGCACTATTCACAATAGCAAAAAGATGGAGATAGCCTAAGTGCCCATCAATGGAAGAACGGATAAACAAACTTTGGTACATACACACAATGGAATATTATGCTACATTGAAGAATAACAAGGAAGCTGCAAGTCACCACATAACATGGATGAACCTTGGGAACATTATGCTGAGTGAAATTAGTCAGTCACAAAAGGACAAATATTGTGTAAGACCATTATTGTAAAAGATTTAAGAAAAGGTACCCATACTAGAAGAAAAAAAAAATTGTTCCAGAAATATTTATTTATAATGAAGACAACTACAAAGCAAAACAACGGAATAGTGTAGATACAGAACTTCCAAATATGAGGAAGTCAAGAAAATTTCAAGATAAAACAGATTATTTTAAACTGGGAAATAAATTAATAAATTACAGGGTAACCGGGAAAAAAATTAATACACCACATCAAAATAAAAAAGGTGAAAAACAGATTTAGAAAGCATTACAATGAAGAAATTGAAAATAAAATCCACAAATGAAATGATTTACTCACTGCAGAAAATTACTTGAAATAAATAAACTAGTAGCACAAATAAACACGGCAAAATGACCACAATTATTTCATAGCTCTGGTAGCACAATGGTTACAAATCAGACTGCGAACTGCAAGATCAGCAGTTCAAAATTACCAGCTGTTCCGTGGGATAATGATGAAGCTTTCTGCTCCCATAAAGATTTGCAGCCTTGGAAATCCTGTACAGCGTCGCTATGAGTCAAAACCAGCTCCACAGCACATGAGCCACCAGCACCATTGGTATTACACTGAACGTCAGTGGATTAAATGTACCAGTCAAGAAAAAGAAAGTAGCAGACTGGATAAGAAAACGATCCTTAAATATGCTGTCTATAAGAAGCACACTTTACAAAGTCAAGAATACAAAGCATGGAAAATATGTATAAAACAAACTGCAATAAAAAATGAGCAGGAGTGGCAATATTAATCTCCAATAAATTAGACTTTAAGACAAAAGCCAACATAAGAGACAAAGATTATTATAATATGATTAAAGGCTCAATTGAACAAGAGGACATAATCATAATAACTATTTACAATTCCAATGAATTCAAAATACATAAATCAAACTCTAGTAGAAGTGAAAAAAGAAATAGACAACTCTACAGTAATAGGAGACTTTTAATGAAGGACAAAATAATTACAAAGAAACTCAACAAAGACACAGAACTAAATAACACAAGCAACCAGCTTGACCTCATAGACAGAGCACTCAGCCCAACAACAGCACAATATACATTCTTCTGCAGTGCCTATTCCCTATGGAACATTCTCTAGGTAGACCATATGTTAGTCCACAGAACAGACCTCTGAAAAGTCCAGGCCCAGATGGTTTCACTGGTCAACTCTACCAAACATTCAGAGAAGAGCTGGCACCAATTCTACTCAAATTATTCCAGAATATAGAAAAGGATGGACAGCTCCTGAATTAATTTTAAGAAGCAAGCATTTTGTGATACCAAAACCAGGCAAAGGCATCACCGAAAAAGAAAATTATCAAACAATATCCCTCATGAGCAAAAATTCTCAACAAAATCCTAGTCAGTAGAATCCAACAACATGATCAAGTGGAATTCATACCAGGTAAGCAGAGATGGTTGAATCTTAGGAAAACAATTAACATCATTAGCTCTGGAAGTATAGTGGTTACGAATCGGACTGCTAACCTCAGGGTCAGCAGTTCAAAACTACCAGCTGTTTCGTGGGAGAAAGATGAGGCTTTCTGCTCCTGTAAAGATTTACAGCCTCAGAAACCCTGTGCAGGGTTGCTATGAGAGGGAACTGACTCCATGGCACATAACAACAACACAACTATGCAAAGTCGGTGATTCAAGCTCACCAGCTGCTCTTTAGAAATCCTATACAGCATCTCTATGGGTCAGAATCAACTCGACGGCACTTAACAACAACAACAACAACCATGTAAAAAAATGAGAAAAAAAATTGATATAATTGATGCAGAAAAAGTATTTGACAAAATCTGATACCCATTACTGATAAAACGCTCAACAAAATAGGAATAGAAGGGAAATTTCTCAACATAATTAAGATCGTATATGCAAAATGGAACTGCCTAAAGGGCCCTTAAGAATAACAGCAGCAATACAAAACCAACAGCCAACATCACTCGGAGGAGAGAAACTGAAACCATTCAACTCATTGTAGATTCAGCAAAGTGCCAGGATACGAGATCAACATTCAAAAATCAGTTGGATTCATTTATACCAATAAAGAGAGCTCTGAAAAGGAAATTGGGAAAGCAGTACCAATTACAATGTTGTTGTTAAATGCCATCGAGTCGATTCCGACCTATAGCGACCCTGTATAGGGTTTCCAAGGAGCAGCTGGTGAGCTTGAACCACCGACTTTGCAGTTCAAATGACTTTGCAGTCTGACGCATTAGCCCACAGCACCACACCAGGACTCCACCAATTACAGTAGCCATCCCAAAAATGAAATGCTTAGGAATAAATCTAACCAGAAAAACAAAAGATCTATACAAAGAAAACTAAAAAACACTACTACAAGAAACCAAAAGAGACCTACAAAAATGAGAGAATATACCATGCTTATGGATAGGAAGATTTAACATGGTGGTGGTGTGCTGTGGAGTAGGTTCTGACTCATAGCAGCCCTGAATAGGGTTTCCGAGGCTGTAAATCTTTATGGGAGCAGAAAGCCTCATCTTTCTCCCCCAGAACAGCTAGTAGTTTCGAACCCTGATGTTAGCAGCCCGATTCATAACTACTACACTACCAGAGCTCCTTAAAATAGATGATTGGACCCTCCTAAAAACTAGATATTTATGTGCATCAAAAGATTTCACCAAAAGAGTAAAAAGAGAGCCCACAGACTGGAGTAAAAAAAAACTGACAATGACATATCAGACAAGGGATTACTGTTTAAAATTTATTGAACATTTCAACACCTCATTAAGAAGAAGGCAATCCAATTTTAAAATGGGCCGAGGACATGAATAGACACTTCATTAAAGAAGACATTCAAGAAACATGAAGAAATGTTCACAATCACTTGCCATTGTTGTTGTTGTTAAGTACCATGGAGTTGGTTCCAACTCATAGTGACCCTGCACAGGGTTTCCGAGACTGCAAATCTTTACGGAAGCAGAAAGCCTCAGCTTTCTCCCATGGAACAGCTGGTAGTTTCAAACTGCTGACCTTGAGGTTAGCAGCCCGATTCGTAACCACTACGCTACCAGAGCTCCTTTTAGAGAGATGCAAATCAAAACAACGAGGTATCACCTTACTCCAGCATCAATAACAAAGTTCAAAAAAACAGAAAACATCAAATGCTGGAGAAGGTGTGGAGAGTATGGACTCCTACCCTACTGGTGGGATTGTAAAATTATACAACTATTTTGGAAAATGGTACGACGCTTTCTTAGAAGATTGGAAGTAAAAATGCCATTATGATCCAACCATCTCTCTACTTGATATTTATCCTCAAGAAATAAGAGCCATAACATGAGTAGATATATACATGCCCACATTCATTGGAGTATTACTCAAATAGCATAAAGATGAAGAGAGCCTAGATGCCCATCAGCAGAGGAATAGTTGAACAAACTTTGGTAATACACACAATGGAATATTATGCTATACTGAAAAATGAAGAATCTGCAAAACACCACATAACATGGAGGAACCTGAAGGACATTATGCTGAGTGGAATTAGTTTATCACAGAGGGACAGATATTGTATGAGACCACTACTGTAAAAAATCAAGAAAAGGTTTTCATTCTATGATGGTTACCAGAGGTAGAAGGGAAGGGAGAAGAATTCACTGGGTAGAGTGTAGACATTTGCTAAATTGGGTGATGGGGAAGGCAGTTGAAAATAGAAGGAAGGGAAGAGAAAAGGAGATTACTTTCTTCTAATTTGTTTTTTCTTTCCTTTTCAAGTACGGAAAGGGAAACAAGATTTCAATATTTTCTCATTGAAAAAGAGCGTGTAAATTATTGTCATTTGAAACATGAAGGTCAGGTTACTAAGGCAGCATCTTCTGTGTTATTATAACATGTTTAATACAGGACAGTCTGCCTTCTTATTCCATTTTAATAATTTATTTTCTCCAATAACACGGCCTCTATAATGGTGAATTATGATATTCAGAAATGTTTTCAAAGACTTCCTTGTATAATAAAGTAAAAAAAAAAAAATTCAGTTCAATTAAAGGGGATAAGGAGCTCTGGTAGCGTAGTGGTCGAATTGGGCTGCTAACCTCAAGGACAACAGTTTGAAACTACTAGCTGTTCCACGTGAGAAAGATGAGGCTTTCTGCTCCCGTAAAGATTTACAGCCTCAGAAACCCTGTGCAGGGTCACTATGAGTCGGAACCGACTCGACAGTACATAACCACCACCATTTTATAGAGATACATTATTATTTATTGTATGTATTCATTGCTTATGCAGAACAATGTCTGGCATATAGTTGTTGTTGTTGTGTTAAGTGCTGTCAAGTGGATTCTGATTCATATTGACCCTGTGTAAAGTTTCCAAGGAGAGGCTGGTGGCTAGCTGTCCAGTGCTTAGAATTAATAAACACTGAGTTGAAAGATGTATCCATGGCACATTACCACCACCACCACCATAGCCTTACTAGGCCTTAGTCCCTCCACCAGAGGGCATGAGCCTCATCAATCAATACAAATAAGCAACGAGTGCAAACAAAAGCTGAGCTTTTTAAACTTGCAGTCTTTATATCAAGTCCATCAAAAGGTGAACTCACAGTGAATATAGATTCTCTCTGACAGCTGGAAAAATCAAAAGACATATTGCATTAGCTAAATCTTCTGCAAAAGACCTCTAAAGTATTAAAAGAGTAAAGATGGCAGTTTAAGAACTGGGTGTGCCTGACCCAAGTCATGATATTGTGAATCTCTTGAAGTTCATGCGAAAGTTGAACATTGAATAAGGAAGACTGTAGAAGAATTGATGCATTTGAATTATAGTGTTGACAAAGAATATTGAAAGTACCTTGGATTGCCAGAAGAACAAACAATCTTGGAAGAAGTACAGCCTGAATACTCCCTAGAAACCTTAACTTCAACACAATCATCATTAAACACAGACCTCCTGATCTCAGACTTCAAGGTCCTACTTCACAAAACTTGAGTCTCATGAAGCTGAAACTAGGGTTCATATAACTTCAACTGAATTGCAAAGGACATTGAGTGGGGAAATAGCTTTGCAGTTACTCTTTGACAGTCAAAAAATGCAAGGATACCAGTAGACCTGTGGAGTACTTGTGTCATCTTCCTGTTATTATTGTTGTGAAGTGCCGTCGAGTCTATTCTGACCCATAGTGATCCTGTATAGGGTTCCCAAGGAACAGCTGGTGAGCTTGAACCGCTGACCTTGCAGTTCACACAGCTTTGCAGTCTTGCGCATTCACCCACAGCGCCACACCAGGACTCCTTGGTTAATATGTTGCTGTTGTTAGGTGCCATCGAGATGTTATATGTTCTCTTGGGACATGTACTCTGTCTGGGAAATGTATTCAAGTGTTTCAAAGTGTAATCCTTGGACCATATGGTACCACCCTGTAGCGAACCTATGTAGGGTTTCCGAGGAGCAACTGGTGAGTTTGAACCGCCGACCTTGCAGATCAAGCCGACTTTGCAGTCCAGAGCATTAACCCACAGCACTACACCAGGACTTAACTAAACAGTTGTTTTCCTTATTATGTGCGGTAAGATACTAGCAGATCTAAAGTGGTGGAGGGCCACCTTCTTCCACCTCCCTTCTGCTGAGTCAAACTCCAGTTCTTCTACTTCCTCTTATCTTTCCTCCTCCTCAAATTCTACCTCCTCTTCAAAATACCCTTCTTACTCTGCTCTTGCAAACAATTACAGCCTTAGCAACCCTATACAGGGTTGCTATGAGTTGGAACAGACGGCACTTAACCACAAAGTGGAAGTCTTCCAGATTAATTTACACATTTTTTTTTTTTTCTGTTTCATGTCATCATTAGCTTGAAGTAGCAGTCTTCTTGTTACCTATGGTTTCTTCTCTGAGACAGTTTTCTCAGGAAGCTGATCCTAGTTGACATAAATGAGCCCATGGGAGCCTTGTGAACTTTGAGTCATACAAGGCATTTTCTTGAACCTCCACAGCTTAGAACAAGGGTGCTCAAACTTTCGCATGCTTAAGAATCACACAGAAGGTTTGTTAAAAAGCTCTGGACTTCATCCACCAAGTTTCTCTTCTGTAAGTCTAGGGTAGGGGTCCTGGCGCGGCACTGTAGGATAAGCGCACTAGACTATTAACTGCAATATTGGTGGTTCAAACCCACTAGCTGCTCCTCAGAAACCCTGCATAGGGTTGCTATAAGTCAGAAGCAACTCGACAGCACTTAACAACAGCAACAGGTGTAGGGTGGCGCCAAAGGAGCTTTCGTGGCATTGTGAATTAGGTGTTGAGCTGTTAACCGCAAGGTCGGCTGCTCAAACCCACCAGCCACTCCATGGGAGAAAGATTAGACTCTTCTCCCTTGGAAACCATAGATAGGGTCACTGTGGGTCAGAATTCACTCTATGGCTGTGAGTTTGGTTTTGGTTTAGGGTGAGGACCAAGAATTTGCATTTCTAATAGTTTCCAGGTTATGTTTCTGCAGGCCTAGAGCTGAGATTCATTGGTTTAAATCAACTAGGGCATATCCAAGAAACTCAGCCTGCTTATGTTAAGTGAGGTGGAATAGTCAGACACATTGCCTGTGTCAGAAATTTTAATACCAGTGGCTTGGTCCACTATAAGGTCATATTCTGTCTTCAGGGATCATCCTCTCTCAGCTAGAGCTAAAGGTGACTCTCCAGCGCATAGAATGGTTTTATGCCTATGCCCTGGGTCTGTCCTCATGGACCTTAAATTCTAGTGGGGAAAATGGATAATAATAAAGAGTTTATTAATAAGATAGTGATGAGCTGAGATTCAGGGGTTGTGTTGACGTGACCAGGGCAGATAGATAATTTGCTGTGTCAAAGAATAGTGCACTGGACAATAGTAAACCAAGAGGAATAATTTATTCTAACTGCATTGCAATAGAGGAGATGTTGTTGTTGTTGTTAAGTGCCATCAAGTCGACTTACAGTTCAAACGGCTTTGCAGTGGTGCATTAACCCACAGCGCCACACTAGGATTCCAATAGAGGAGATAGACCAGAGCTAATTCTGAACTCAACTCTGCTGAGACATAGGACCACCGGATTTTAAAGCTCTGAGTGGGCTACTGGACACTTGCTGAAGTATGTTAAGGGGACAGATCACTGGAATGGGAATAGGTGAGGTGAGTGATTTCCTGAGTTTGCAGTTAGGACTATTTGGTTTGGAATGCTTTCTTTTGTGTAATTAGACCACCTGGGTTCTGAAAGTGCAAGGGGATAGAGATTCCAGATAATTTAAGGGTTGTTGTTAAGTGCCATCGAGGGGATTCTAACCCATAGCGACCCTGTACAGGGTTTCGGAGGAGTGAATGGTGAGCTTGAACCACCAACCTTGCAATTCATACCAACTTTGCAGTCTAACACGTTAACCTACAGGACTTGAATAAAGCAAAGAGGACTTAAAATACTGACGAAGATCAAAGACTAAAGCCTTCAGTATGGATTGTACCTCAGTATAAAGAAAACAAAAATCCTCACAACTAGACTAATAAATAGCATCATGATAAATGGGTTGTTATGAGTTGAAACTGACTCAATGGCACTTAGCAACAACAATAAATGGAGAAAAGATTGAAGTGGTCAAAGACTTAGTTTTGCTTGGATTTACAATCAACACTCATGGAAGCAGCAGTCAAGGAATCAAAGGACATATTGCATTAGGTGAATCTGCTGCACAAGACCTTTGTAAAGTGTTAGAGCAAAGTGTTACAGTCAGTTTGAGGACTAAGGTGCTCCTGACATAAGCCATGGTATTTTCAGTAGCTTCATATCTATGTGAACATTGGACACTGAACAAGGAAGACTGTAGAAGAATCATTGCATTTGAATTATAGTGTTGGAGAAGAATATTAAAAGTACCATGGACTGCCAGAGGTAAAACAAGTCTGTCTTGGAAGAAGTACAGCCAGAATGTGCCATAGAAGAGACAGGATGGCAAGACTTTGTCTTTCATACTTCAGACATGTTAGCAGGAGGTTACCAGTTCTTAGAGAAGGACATCATGCTTGGTAAAGTGGAATGTTGGTGAAAAAGAGCAAGACCCCTAATGAGATGGATTGATAGCAGTGGGCTCAAGCATAACAATTTGAGAATGGCTCAGGACTGGGCAGTGGTTTTTTTTTTGTTGTTCTGTTTGTGTATTAGGGTAGCTTTAAATCAGAACCAACTCAACAGCACCTAACAGCAACAGCAAGGCTGGGGAAAGAAGGGAAGTTCAGGGAGATAAGGCAGGAAGAAGCCTGCCTAAAATTTAGTCCAGCTGAAGATAATGTTTAAACTGTCTTGATCAGTTTCAACTAGGAGACTCCTATCCAAATGCTTCAAAATGTTTCATAACATCAACCCAACAAGTCATTGTGACCCATTTACTATTTTGATTCTAGGCTATCTTGGGGTCCTCTGATATGTTTCCTGCCTCACAGTTTGCATTTTCTCTTCTCCCTATCTCAAAGCTGCCCTGTCAGATCTTAACATGGTTTTTGTCCTTGTTAGTTTAGACTTCTTGCTTTATGCCATCTTCTTGACCAGGTTTTTCTGGTCTACCCTACGTAAGACGGAGTCCGAGTGTGGCACTGTAGTATGGCCACTGTACTGTTAACCACAAGACAGGCAGTTCAAACCCACCAGCCATTCCTCAGACATCCTATACAGGATTTCTGTATGAGTTGCTACGAGTCAGAATCGACTCAATAGCACTTAACAACACAACAGTGCTACATGTGATAGTACTCTTGATCTGTTTATTTGCCCTGTTTTACTCATTTTTATTCAGATCATTCATTACTAACTTGTCCGTTATCTGCTTTCCTCATTAGAGTGTAAGCTTCCTGAAGACAGGCAGAGGTTTTCTTTTCAATCCTGGATCCTCTGGAGCCTAAAATAGTGCTTAACATGCTCAGTATTTGTTGAATGAATACGTGCCATCTGTAATATGGTATTTCCTGTTCTCCTAGGTTGGAGTCATACTTGGGTGTGCCTAACCTACTTCTTATTCCTAAATGTCCTAGAACAATGTCACTAACATCATCATCATCATATTAATACAATAGCCTTTTCATAGTATGACACCCGAGTGGTAGTGAATGTATGCAACAATATAGCATACAGCATCTTCTTAGTTGCCCTCCTGTCTAGACCAGCTTAACTATTGGTAAAAGAGACCAACACGAACTACTCCTCTACATGGCAGCAACATTTTATCCTGGTTTGGAGGGTGCTGTTACAAGCTCTGCATGTCTTCCTGGACCTATGGACTATTTATAGAGTCTTGTGTAGAGTGGACTGAGCAGATCAACCAGTCATTTTGGAATACCTCAGCTGCTCTATTCAAGTAGACTACTTGTCTAAATGCTACGGAATTCATATACTTAAATCATTGCTAGAGACATAAGCTAGAGTTTACTTCCTTCTCAAGATGTCTATCAGAGCATCCCAAGTTCATCAGTTCAAACCTAGACTATTTCAGCTTTCTCCTCTGGAGGAAGGGACCAAGGGATGCTTTTCCAGCCCCATGAAACCAGACAAGCAATGAAAATAATCTTGGAATGAGTACAAATTCAGCCTGGCTGCCTCAAGAATGTGTTGGCATTGCATCTTATTTGACTACCTAACCTGCTGCTTCTGCTATGATCCCTGCTCCCCTAGCTGATGAACTGTGCACCTTGCTCCTCATACTTGCCTGAGGCACCCTATCTTGTATGGTAGCATTTAGAATTCTTTGTCAACCCACATTTCCTCAATTACCATATTGTATTCACCTGCAGGCTTCTTGCACCAAGGTCCTGCCCTGCTTTGAAAGATACTTCTCAACCTGTCCAATTAAAAGGATGGGAATTGGACATAGACTTTTTAGAATGGCCCAGATCTTAGACATTCTCTTCCATCAAGTTATTTATCCAAATTTTGATTCATAAGACATGTCAACCATAGCTAGCATTCCCCTTCTAAGGATTAATTCCTGGGTAACTATATTTGAAATTAAATGTTGCTTCATGAACAGAAAATGATGAAAAGGGATATTATAGTCTTGTAGTTTAGGATTAAAGTGAAGAAAAATCTATTTTCAAAGAGCTATCCTGTTTCAGAGTTCTGTGGTGATGCCAATGGTGAAGCACTCAATTTAATTAAACAGTTAGTAGTTTGAACTCACCCAGAAATGTGTTGGAAGAAAGACTTGGCAGTCTGCTTCCAAAATATTCCAGCCATTGATAACCCTCTAAAGCAGAGATCTACTCTGACACACATGGGCTTGCCATAATTTTTTTTTGTTTTTTAATGTTTTATTGTGAATTATGTGATAGTTTACATGGAAGAAAATTAGCTTTACATTCATCATATTGTATATCGTTTCACTGCCATGGTTACAATCCCCTCCATGCATTATCAACCAACCAAAGGGTATACCCTGCAAGCCTGACCCCTGGTCTTCAGCACACAGCCCCTCTCCCTCTTTGGTTCTAAAGTCCCCAGCTGCTCCATCTCTCCACATCATCATCTCTGCCTCCATCTCTGGAATTACTGCTTCTCTGGGTAGGGTCCTGCACACCGCTCTTCTCCCTTGATGGTCCCAGGGACCTCCGCTTCTAGACTGCAAAGTCAATCACTCCCCTCCTTTTGCTATAAAATGTCTACCTTTACATTTCCAAACCTCACAGCCCATCCTGATAACAATTATTCACTGTTGTATCACAAGAGACCTATCCCCATCTCCTTTCATCGGCTCCGCCCAGACAGAATGGATACTACTCAATGGAGATTCTACCTTCCTCCTCGCCCTCTGGATCTAGGCACCCTCTTGAAAGCTTGTAAGCCAGTCTTCTTGCCTACCCTGTGTAAGGAGGTGGTGGGAATGATCCTTGCTGTAAAGATTTGTTCCCTCTTTTGAGCTACTGCATCCATAGGTGTAGGTCAAGTTCATCAAATTGTATCAGATTGTTTTTTTTCCCCCTCTTCTTTCTTCTTCTAGTTGACCTCTGATCATCCAGTCATTGAAGCTAGGTCAAGTGGGTATTATCTGCAAGTGTGGGTGTTCTTATGCATATGCCCTCTCTTCTTCTCAGCTGAACACTTCACTCTCCATTCTAGTCCTCTGTGGCTATGTCACTGACTCTGGGCCTAGGACTCCCCAGGTCTTGCCACACTGCTGACCAACCAGGCCTCCACCCGGGTTCACAGGAATCTATTGAACATTGTAGGGCTTAGCACGCAGCTTCATTGCTGTTTTTCCCTCACTTCCCCTTATCAGTGATGAATGTGGTCACCAATCAGAACGCATGTCTGCTTGTGTATTCCCATTGAGTTTTAGTCTTGTAAGGGGGTTTGCCCTGAGGGGACCTGACCACTTGCCTTGATGTCTCCTGAGCGAGCAACTTGCTTGTTCTTGTAGTAATCATTCAGACTGCCATTATTGTTTTGTATTTTTCCTGTAGGTCTTTCTTTCAAGAAGTATCTTATGTTCTTCTAGCTGCTCCAGACTGATCTGCTTGTCCTTTCAAGTGGAAATTTCCCACCTCAGAAGATTCTGGATGTGGTTCAGGATTCCACCTATGGTCTTATGTAATACAGAGGCTCTGTAGGAAGCTTCCTTCACTGTGCACTTTGTAGACCCATTTTAGGTATTCCAATTAGTTATAGGCAGAAGACAGACTTAAAAGCTTTCTATGGTGATATTTCTGACTATTCCTATCTCTCCCTGTCAAGTGTCTATTTTATAATGGCATGCCAGGGAAACAAAGATTCAAAAGACAGCCAAGCATCTTAACATTTTCCCTCCCTTTTGCCAATTCCAACATGTGTCAATACCTGTATCCCAGAGCCCTGTTGTTCCAAGGTTGTGCATACAAAATTATTTACCTCTGTCCCACTTAGCCTATGCAAACCTGCCTAATTGTTTTCCCATCTGCCTTGTTCTTCCATTCCCCTCTCCCTTCTTGTGTATTACCCCCCTCCCTAGCACTTAAACTATCCTGTGTCTATTCCCTGACGTGTGCTCCACCTTCCTCTCCTTCCCCTCACCCTGCCCCCCTCATCCTGGTAACCAGGAAAGAATCTCTCCCCCTTTAGTATGGGTTCTTTTTCTTAGTTTTTTACAGTAGTGGTCTTATGTAATATTTCTCCTTTTGTGACTGGCTAATTTCACTCAACATAATGTCTTCAAGGTTCATCCATGTTATGCGGTGGCTTGCAACTTCCTTGCTATTCTTCAGGTTAGCATAATATTCCATTGTGTGTATGTACCACAGTTTGTTTATCTATTCTTCCGTTGATGGGCACTTAGGCTGTCTCCATCTTTTTGCTATTGTAAATAGTGCTGCTATGAACAGTGGTGTACATATATCTACTCGTGTTATGGCTCGTATTTCTTGTGGGTAAATGCTAAGTAGAGGAATTGCTGGATCATAAGGTATTTCTATTTTCAACCTTCTGAGGAAGCGCCATATTGCTTTCCAGAGAGGTTGGACCATTTGCCATTATTTTTAGTCCCTTCCTATTTCATCATAGCATCCATCTCTCTATGGATACAAGGTGCTGGAATATGAGGGAACTTCAGCAAGTTTGTGGAAAAGTGGAATTAAAAGATAGTGGAATTTTCCCACAAACTTTTTGAAGCCCCCTCATACTTGTGTACCTTGATGTCTTTCCTTTAAACAGTACTGAATACACACTGCTAAATTGTTACTATCCAGGTCCCTTCCCCCAGTTTTTAAGAAAAAAACTCCATTTTGTTGTTAAGTAGTTGTTAAGTGCCATTGAGTTGGTTCTGACTCATAGTGACCCTATATTGGGTTTCTGGAGGGCTGCTGGTGGATTTGAACCTTTTGATTAGCAGCCATACTCTTACTCACCAGTTCACCAGGGCTTCTACCTCAGCTGTAGGCAACATTTATCTAGTTTCTGTCTTTGTTGATTTGCCTAGTATAGACATATTTCATATAAATGGAATCACTCAATATGTGCTCTAGAGTGAATGCCTTCTTCCATCCAGCATGATGTCTTCAAGGTTTATTCCTGTGGAAACGTGCTGCCGTGGAGTTGACTTCACATTCAAGGCAACCCCATGTGTAAGGGGATCGGACCATTGTGATCTGTAGGCTTTCAGTGGCTGACTTTCACAAGTAGATCACCAGGTTTTTTTTCTGAAACCTGTTCAGCATTCTAGCAACACACAAGCCTCCACAGTTAGACAAGTGGTGGCTGCACTTGAGCACTGAACCAGCACTGCTCTCTGTCGAGGCCCACGTTGTTTGTGCTGTCAAGTCGGTTCAACTCACAGCAGTCTGTGTATGGTTTCATTGTCTCAAGAAGAACAGACCAAGATCTATCCTAAAGTACAATGCTGTCTGCAAAAGAATAATATCCATATGCTTAAAAGGAAGATGAAGTAGCTCTGGTAGCATAGTGGTTATGAGTTG
>NW_006408595.1:14738955-14740231 GCF_000296735.1 Chrysochloris asiatica
CGGAGTGTGGGACCCTACTTAGAGAAGCAATGATGCCAGAGATGGAGGCAGAGGTGATGATGTGGAGAGATGGAATAGCTGGGGACTCTAGACCCAGCGAGGAAGAGAAGCTGTGTGCCGACAGCTGGGGGACGGGCTTATGGGGTGTACCCTTTGGTTGTTTGATGATGCATGGAAGGGATTGTAATCTTGGCAATGAAATGATATACGGTAGATAGGATGAATGTAAAGTTAATGTTCTCCCATGTAAACTACCACAAAATTCACAGTAAAAACTTAAAAAAAACCCCAAAACTAAAATACTTAAAGATTATAGCCTAGGCATGGTTGTTGTTAAGTGCTTTCGAGTCAGTTCCAGCTGTGGCTGATGGATTTGAATTGTCAACCTTGCAGTTAGTAGTCCAGCACTTATACTATAGTGCCACACTGGGATTCCATCCTAGGCATTAGTAAGCTGAAATTGACTGGTATTGGCCATTTTGAATTGGATCATCACATATGGTCTACAATGCTGGTAACAAAAAATTATTGTCAAAAAGAACATATCAATATCTATCCTGAAGTACAATGCTGTCAGCAAAAGAATATTATCCATAAACTTACAAGGAAGACCACTTAATACAACTATTCAAATTTACCCACCAATCACTAATGCCATTCTGCAGTCCAAAGTCGATCAAACACGCAATCAAGATGCTCTCATAATTACTGTCGAGTGGGTATGACCTCTTTTAAAGTGTTGAAAAGCTAAGTTGTCAGGAGGACTAAGGTGCATCTGACCCAAGCCATGGTATTTTCAGTAACCTCAGATGCATGTGAAAGTTAGACAATGAATAAAGAAGACCATAGAAGAATTGATGTATTGTAGCAAAATACTAAAAGTACCATGGGTTGCCAAATGAACAAACAAATCTGTGGTGGAAGAAGTACAGCCAGAATACTTCTTAGAAGCCAGGATGGCCAGACTTTATCTCTTAATACTTTGGCCATATTATCAGGAGGGACATCATGCTTGGTAAAGTGGAGGGTCAGCAAAACACAGGAAGACCACCCCCAACGCTATGGATTGGCACAGTGGCAGCAACAATGGGCTCAAGTGTAGTTGGCACAGGACCGGGCAGTGTTTTGTTCTGTTGTACGTAAGGTCGCCATAGGTTGGTACCGACTTGTCAGCACTTACCAACAACAACTCATAGCGACCCTGTACAACGTTTCCAAGGAGCAACTGGTGAGCTTGAACCAGCGGCCTTGCGGTTCAACTGGCTTTGCAGTCTGG
>NW_006408595.1:14740331-14802208 GCF_000296735.1 Chrysochloris asiatica
GTTTTGTTCTGTTGTACGTAAGGTCGCCATAGGTTGGTACCGACTTGTCAGCACTTACCAACAACAACTCCTAGCGACCCTGTACAACGTTTCCAAGGAGCAACTGGTGAGCTTGAACCAGCGGCCTTGCGATTCAAGTCGCCTATCCAGTCCAACACATCAACCAACAATGCCACACCAGGACTCCACCAACAACAACACTAGTGAGCTATGCTTATCATAGAATGGTCAACCATGCAAGACCAAAAGAGCAGCTTTTACCCAAGGACAAAATTCAGATGGATTGGGAAAGGAGGAGGAATGGAAAGAAACACAGGAAGAAGTGGGATAAGTGATGGTTACATTGAGGGGATTGCAATCATTGAAAAGAAACAAACTGCGATTTGATGAATGTAAAACCGATGATCTGCATTGTAAACCTTCACTCAATTCACATTTCAAAGATAATTTCTGCAGTACATCAATAGGGAACTGCCAACAATTGAGGCTGGATTCAGAAGAGATCATGGAATGAGTGATATCATTGCTGATGTCAGGTGGATCTTGATTGAAAGCAGAGAATACTGGAAATATGTTTAACTATGTTTTATTGACTATGCAAAAGTACTGGACTGTGAGGATCATAACAGACTATGATTTCAAAGAACAGGAATTCCAGAACCACTTAATTGTGCTGAAAAAGAAGAGGATACTAAATTGTTTAAAATCAGGCAAGGTGTGCATCAGGACGTTTCTTTTCACCTTACTTATTCAGTCTGTATGCTGAGAAAGTAATCAGAGAAGCTAAAATATATGAAGAAAAAAGTAGCATTAGGATTGGAGAGAGACTTGTTTACAATCTGTGATGCAGGTGACACAACCTTCCTAGCTGAAAGTGAAGTGAGTTTAAGCACTAATGAAAATCAAGTAAAGGCTGTAGTTTACATTAGGGTTTATTCTTTGAGTTATAGAACTCTGAGGGTACTGACAAATAAATGCTCAATGTCATGGACTACCATTATAATACCATACAGAATAATTTCACTGATCTACAATCTCCTATTTTCCACCTATTCATCCCTGTCCTTCTCCACTCTCTATCTCCCCAACCTCCTGGCCATCACTGATCTTTTTACTGTCTCTCTAGTTTTGACTTCCAGAATGTCATATAGTTGGAATCATACAATATGAAGCCTTTTCAGACTGGGTCCTTTCTCCAAGCAATATGCACTTAAGGTTCTTCCGTATCTTTTTGTAGCTTGATAGCTCAATTTTAATGATTGAATATTATTCTACTATGTGGTTATACCATCGTTTGTTTATCCATTCACCTTTTGAAAGACATCTTGATTGCTTTCTGGTTTTGGTAATTATGAATAAAGTGCTATAAACCTTCATGTGCAGGTTTTGTGTAGACATGAATTTACCTCATGCAGGGCATTGCTGTACATGCTCAGGAGCATGATTGCTGAAACCTATGGTTAGTCTGTGTTTAGCTTTGTAAGAAACTGTCAAACTGTCTTCTAAAATGACTTCCATTTTGCATTTCCACCAGCAATGAAAGAGAGTTTCTGTTGCTTCACATCCTTACCAGAATTTAGTCTTATCAGTGTTCTGGAATTTAGCCATTCAAATAAGTGTATATGGAGTCCTGATGAGCACTGTAGGATAAGCACTGGACTGCAAGGTCAGCGCTTCAACTCACCAACCACTCCTCTGAAGCCCTATACAAGATTGCTATGAGTTAGCACTCAACAACAAACAACAAGTATGCAAGGAGCTCTAGTAGCGTAGTGGGTTAGGAGTTGGGCTGCACTGCAGGGGAAAGATGAGTCTTTCTGCTCCCATAAAGATTCACAGTCTCCAAAACCCTATCCAGGGTCGCTATGAGTCGGACTGAGTAAGTAAGATTACTGCAGGATGGAGGGGAGGGGAACCCTGTGGAGCAGGTCTAGGCTGTAACAAATGGGTTGCTGTGAGTGGTAATTGACTTGACAGCAATGGACAAGATTTGGTTTTAGTTGAATGACCTTTGATCCTAAGCATCTTTTCATTTGCTTATTTTCCATCTGTGTATCTTCTTTATTACTGAATTGCAAAATTTCTTTATATAGTCTCACTACCAGTCCTGTCTCTGATTTGCATGTATTTTCTCCCATTCTGTGGCATGCCTTTTCAATTTCTTGATGCTATCGTTTGCAATTCAAAGTTTTTCAGTCTCCTTAGCCCATTTTATCTCCTAGTCACTTGCATTCTTATTGTTTGCAGCTAGAATGTACAGGGAGAAAAACAAAAGGAAGCAATAGGTAGAAGGGCAAGGAGAAGAGAGATAATAACTGGGAAGCCCAAAGCAAAGGCATGGGTGTAGCAGGGAAGGAGTGAAGAGGATCATATTAAAGATGTGTCTCTTAGCTAGGGTGCATTTTACCCAAATCCCCAGGGTGGCTCTTGCTTGCTACATTGCCAGCAGATATGCTACCAGACTCCTGCACCCCCTTCTGCTACAGGCTGTCATGGCAATGGTACTGCAGGCTGGTACTCCCAGCACTAGCTTTTGTTTTCTCTGAGGTGGTGGTGGTTGTGTGTGGTGGAGTCCATTCTGACTGGGAGGGACCCTGTGTAGGGTTCCTGATTTACGGGAGCAGAAAACCTCATCTTTCTCCCTTGATGCGGCTGGTGGATTAGAATTACTGACCCTGTGGTTAGCAGTCCTATGCATAATCCTGTATGCAACCAGGACTCCTTTTCCTAGAGAGGAAGGTATTAAAAATGTAGAGTTTGTGAAGTCATTCTGACCACACCGGACCCATTGCTGCTGTGATGGAGTAGAACTGCCCCATAGAGTTTCCAAAGCTGCCATCTTTAGGAAGCAAATTGCCACAATTTCTACCACTGGTGGGTTTGAACCGTCAGCTCAGTTCTATAACCACTGTACCACCCGGGTTCCTTGAGGTTAAGAGTTCAAAGCAGGGACTCATGTTTCATTTATCTTTAAATTTTTCAGCACCCAATACAATGCCTGTCACACAAATTCCCAATAAATGTTTGCTCCAAGAGTGACAGAGATAGGGAACTGAGTAGGTCCAGGTTTTCAGGTCAGTTGCTGAAGATGCTTGAGTACAAGTAACCTCAGGCAATCTGAGTTAGGAGAACGTTTTCTTTGCTGAAAACAAGGAGAGCCGCTAAATATCTTCAGATTCCTGTTGCATATAGGAGCCAATGGCTCCCGAATTAGATATGAGGATCCCAGAACCATCTGGGGAGTGAAGCAACTGCCACCGCCTTATCCGAGCGGTGTTCTTAGGGGGAGGAGGAAGAGGAGGAGAAAGGAGAGCAGGAGGAGGCGGAGTCTCCTTGGCAGCATCTGCTAGTGGAGGTTGGGAAGCCTCTCCTCCAGCCCCCTCCCTTGTGGCCTCCACCTGGCTCCTCCCCGACTTCGCCAAGCTCCCCTCCCCCTTCCCCAAGGACAGTCTGCGAGGAAGCAGCTACGGAGGAGAGCTGAAGACTGAAAAGGCAAGAGGGGCGCCGGCGTAGAGAGCGAGGGGGAATGAAGGGAGCGTGGTGGGAGTGAAAGGGCGTGGAGGAGGCGCTGGGGAGAATCTCGAGGTGCAGAAAGTAAAGAGGTGATACGGCGGCATCAAAAGCTGGAGCCGAGGGGGGGGATGGGTAAGGCAGTCGGGAAGCATTCCAGACCCTTGGCTAGCCTCCTTCTACTTGTCATGCACAGTACCATGCCCCGAGACGCGGGATGGGTGGTGCTCAGACTGGGAAGCCCTCGGCTGCTGCTGACCCCGACCCCAGCGTTCACCAAATTCAAATCAGTGCACCTAAGATGCTGCTGCCTCTTTGTATTTCTTCCTCCCACGTGTGATTTTATATTTATGTATGTTTTCATATGTGTGTCACGATGTCTGTAAAGGATGCCTAATATATATGAATCTGCGTGTATTTCTGTGTCCTGTGCTTTAAGAACTGTCTTAGAGATGCCTGCGACGAACACAAGCTGTTTTTTACAGGTCAGCCCTTGTTGAGTTTTTCCCCTCACCGAAGCCTCCGGGGTGGAAGGCCCCCTGTTGTGGGCTTCTACCCTCGAGGAGCTCCAGGAGAGAGCCAGAAGGAAAAACTTCTCCCAGTCACTCAGTCTTTCTTGAGAACAGCAGAAAATTGAATGAGAGTTAAATAGGACAGTGCCTGTGTACATGTGTGTTTGTGTTTGTATTGCGCTCACTGTCAGTATATGAGTTCTGTTTGGGTCTCTGTGTGTTATTAGAAGTCCAGACAATATGGAGTTGTGTCTGTGTGTTAATAGAAGTGGAGAGGACATGAGCATATTTTTAATCGTTCATATATTTGACTATATTTTGTGCTGTTCATCACTTTATTAATGTTTTAAACGAGAATTTATTGAGCTCCACTTATGTGCATAGAGTTTGTGTAAGAGTTTTTTAAAACAAGCTTGGTCCCTGCCCTCGAGTTTCAGTTTAGTTAGGGAAACTGCATTAAAAGCCATTAGTCTTGGGGTCAGATAGTAAAGATTGTCTCTGCAGTCGGTTGTAGAACAAAAGCTGACAATAGAAGAGTGAATGAGAATGATTGGGCTCTATTTATGGCACATAGAAACTTGAATTTTATGTAATTTTCACATGTCATAAAGTTAACAAATGTTTTCAACCATTTACAAGTCAAAGTATTGCTACAGAATGATAGAAAACCTTTAAAAAAAAATCAAAGTTGTTGTTTCTTGACATATCCTTCTGAAGGTGGTGTTTCCATCTCTCTCAAGTTTTCCTCAAAATATAGTCTGCATTCTTTAATTCTCAGAGACTCAAATCATGTGTCTTTTAAATGCTCTTTGAGTTTGGGGAACAGAAAGAAGTCTGAAGGACCAAGATCAGGGTTCAATAGGATAAGGTTTCTCAATGAAATTCTCAGGCAGCCCGTGCTGTCCACAAAGAATGAACAGGTGCAGTGTTGTGATGGGAAAAAATTCCTTGGTACAACTTTACTGGTCTTTTACTCACCAATGCAATTTTCCATTTTCTTAAAACTTCGTCCTAACAAGCCGCCTGTGATCATTCTGTGTCCATCCTTCAGGAAAATCTATCAAGGTTACCTCTTTGGGGTCCCAAATATATATTCTTCTTAACCTTCTGAACTGACATCTCTATCTTGATCTTTTTTTAAAGTTTTTATTGTGAATTGAGTGGTAGTTTACATGGGAGAACATCAGCTTTACATTCATCCTATCATATTTCATTTCATTGCAATGATTACAATCCCCTCCATGCATCATCATTTAACAGCATTTGCTTTCATTCCCTCTTTTTTTGGATGTGCACTGAAGCACTCAGGAATATGTAACCATTCGAACAACCAAAGGGGGTACCCTGCAAGCTTGCCCCCCCTGGCCGCCAGCACACACAGCCCCACTCCCTCCTTGATTCTAGAGTCCCCAGCTGCTCCATCCCTCCACGTCAACGTCTCTGCCTCCATCTCTAGCATCGCTACTTCTCTGGATAGGGTCCTACACTCTGCTCTTCTCCGTTGATGGTCCCAGGGTCCTCCTGCTCCTGGACTGCAAGATCAACCACTCTCCTCCTTTTGTGACAAAATGTCTACCATTACATTTGGAACAATCACAATCAGTCCTGATAATTATTCACTATTGAACCACAACGGTCTGATCCCCATTTCCTTTCACCAGCCCCATCTAGACAGGTTGGAAACCACTCAGTGGCGATTCTACTTTCCCCTACATCCTCTGAAACTAAGCTCTCTCTTGAAAACTTATAAGCCAGTCACTTTGTGCCTTTATAACCCTCCCCCCCACCCTCACTTTTGGTAGTCAGTGTCTAAGTTGCCCATCCTTGTCAACCCTGTGTACAGAGGGGGTGGGAATGATCTTTGCTGTAAAGATTCCTTCCCTCTTTTAAGCTACTACATCCATAAGAATGGGTCGAGTTCATCAAATTGTAGCAGATTACGCTTTCTTCATCTTTCTTCCTCTAGTGAGTTCTGATCATCCAGCTAGGTCAAATGGGTACTACCTGCAAGTATGGGCATTCTTGTGCATCTCCCCTCACTTCTTATCAGCTAGACACTTCACTTTCCACTCTAGTCTTCTGTTTGCCTTCTGTGTGCCCCTCAGAAGACACTACTTTGCACATTTTTTTAAGGATGTTAATGAGACAAAGACAAGTGTATTACTGTGAGAGGTTGCCTGCAGCTATCCACTGATTGCAGACACATGTTTAAGCACATTTTGTTTACAATAAGCCCATGTATGTTGTTGTTGTTAATTACTATTGAATCGGTTCCAACTCATAGCAACCCTGTATAGGGTTTCTGAGGAGCATTTTGGTGGGTTTTACCCACCAACCTTGTGGTTAACAGTCCATTGTGGACCCTATAACACCACACCAGAATATGTATAAACTAGAACCCTATTTTTTTTTTTGAGAGTGAGGTTTTCTTTATTCAATTTTGCAAATCTGGCACCCAGCCCTGTAGACATGGGCAGACACGCCACATGGCCCTCCACAAACAGTTTTTATTCTTGTCCCCCCAAAAGCCCCTCCAGTTCCAGTTCTCCATATACAACTCTATGATACATCCCATTTTTCCTCCCCCCAGAGAAGCCAAAATGGTTTGCCCAAGGTCTTAATGGCTGTATTTTTATTTAAATTTCCTAGTCACAGAATAGCCTGCTTAAATCCACAATCTGTCAGCCAGGTCTTGCTATCACATAAATTCCTGAAGATGGACCACAAGAATTATTTCTCACAAATCCTCCTCTTTTCTATTGCACTTATTGGTCTCATCTTCATTTATTCGTCTTAAATCTTCATAAAGTACAATTTCTGGGTGTCCCTAAGAGTACAGCTAACTGTGCCTATATTAGGTTGCATCATACTTAAGCCTGACATAAACACATACTAAAACACGTACAACCGAAAACACACTTGCCCCATTTTCTCCTTATATATCACAAATGAAAAAATCATAAATATCTGATGCACATATAAATGTCCAAAGCCAATCTCCAGCCCATAGGCACACAGCCTCATTCAGTCCTTGGGCCTAGAGTCCATAGCTGCTCCATGTCACCACTTCTGTCACCATCTCTGCTGTCTGTCACTGCTTCAGGCAGGGTTCCCAGGTTCCACTGGTGCTCCTCTTTCTTGATGTCCTGGATTGTCTGTTCCTGAAATGACAAATAACTATCCCCTCTTTTTAGTTACATATTTTCTACAATTACAGTTCTGACCATCACAACTAATACTGTAATTGAAATAATACAATCTCATCAGCATTATTCCATACCCTCTTTCGCCAAACATATCAGGAAAATGGCAAAACTAGTCAGTGGGGATTTTCCCTTGACCCCTCATTCTAAAACCAAGCACACCCTTGAAAATGTGTCAAGTCAGTCATTTATAGCAATTGTCGTCAAGTGCTGTTGAGTCGACTCCAATCCATAGCAATCCTGTATATGCTTTCCAAGGAGCAGCTGGTGAGCTTGAACCGCCAACCTTGCAGTTCAAACGGCTTTGCAGTCTGGTGCATTAACGCACAGCGCCACAACAGAATGTTGTTTTTGTTAAGTGCCATTGAGTCAATTCCGACCCATAGAGACCCTGTATATGCTTTCCAAGGAGCAGCTGGTGAGCTTGAACCGCCAACCTTGCAGTTCAAACGGCTTTGCAGTCTGGTGCATTCACCCACAGCGCCACACCAGAATGTTGTTTTTGTTAAGTGCTATTGAGTCAGTTCCGACCCATAGCGACCCTGTATAGGGTTTCTGAGGAGCCGCTGATGAGTTTGAACCACCAACCTTGGAGTTCAAATGGCTTTGCAGTCTGGTGCATTAACCCACAGTGCCACACCAGAATAGTAATGTCTAAATTGCCCATACTACCAATCCAGTCCACCACAAAGACCTGCATGTTCCTTGATTTGAAGCCTCTTTCATTCTGATTGGAATTTTTAGGAACTGCATCCATAAGCAAAAGTCCAGTTCCTCACATTGTAGCAGCTGATGCTTCTCAGAGTATTAAACATGTTGATATTCATCTGGTCAGGTTCTAGTCAGCTCAACAACCCTAGCCATCCAAGCTAGGTCAAATGAGTACCAGCTGCAAGCTTGGGAGTTCACACATACCTTCCCGGAACTTCAAAACAATCAGCTTTCCCTCTTATTGCATCTCAAGGTCAATGGTGCATCAGCAAGCATATTGCTGGCTGGTTCCCTTCAACTTTCAGGCCCTAGTAAGGGGTTTTCTTGGATGGGACAACTTTCCTTGCCTAGAAGCCTTTGAAACTCAAAAATGCCAAACTCCTTTTTTTTAGCTTGCAAATCTTCAACAGTTCTGGGTGGATGTGCATATCTTTTCAAATGCAAATATCTCAATTCTAGTTCTGGCTCAAGATACCTTAAAGTTCTAATGAAGCCAATCAAGTGTAGGCCAAAGGCCAGCTTACAAACTTTCCATAATCATAATTCCCAATATTCCTATTATGCATTTTATAATATTTTATTTTACAATAATAAGCAGGAGAAGCCAATCTTCTTAAGGTAATCAAACACATTAACCTTTTAAAACACTTAAAGTTCCCTCCACCCGGGACTAACTCCATATGGCCTTGAGCCTTTGACAAGGTGGATTCCAGTAAACCCTAGCCTTAGAAGCTGCCCTCTAAATGTAATATTTTTTAACTTACTCTCTTAAAAACCTTTGCTAGCTTCCGTACAAAATATGTCGAGGGCTGGATTTGGTCAGCAAGCTGTAGTTTACTGACCTCTTATCTAACCATTTTCTCAATGCACAAGAAGCAATCAAAGTAATAGTGCTAAAAGTGAATGATCCAGCTCCAGACAGTATGTATCTATTTGGATGCTATGTAGTCATCTGTGGTCACCTGTGAATGAAGGCTTCGTAGGGGCACATTAGGATTGACCTTAAATGATGGAGTGATATGCAGTGATGTACAGGTGTCAGTGAAGCAGAGAATTCATGGGAACCAATGCGTACACTACAGCCAAGGGCTAGATGGTAGCTTTGGATGCCAAACCAAGTTGCTTAACTTTTATCTGTCAAAACTGACTATACGTACGTTATCTGGGACTCTGTCTCCTAATAACAGTACGTGTGTTTGTGCATGCATGCTTTTATGTATCTCATTGTATATATTACTAATGTGTATATGGCGCTGTAGGATAAGCACTCAACCACAAGGTCCGTTTGAACTGCAAGGTTGGCAGTTCAGACTTACCAGCCACTCCTTGGAAACCCTATACAGGGCCATCATGAATTGGAATTGACTCGATGACACTTAACAACAACATGACATTTAATGGAGTCCTGGTGTGGTGCTGTAGGATAAGCACTGTACCATAAGGTCAGTTTGAATCACAAGGTCAGAGGTTCAAATTCACCAGCCACTTCTTGGAAACCATGACTCCACAGCACTTAACAATAATAAATGTCCCCACAAGCAGCTTCCCTGATTTCCCAGATGTGGAGCAAAAGCTTAAACTGCTATTCACTTCCTGTCTCTGTGAAACCTCCCTCCATGGATGCCTCAGGGGTTTATGACCCTTTTGAGTCTCTGATTTCAGAGTGGATAAGGGAGAAGTAGCAATTGATTTGGATTGGAAGAGGCTGTGAGGTTAGAAAAGAGGTGATGAATAAGGAAAGATAGTAATAAGGGAGACTTAGAATTTGGTGTCTGTTTTGATTCTAAGAGTAAGGATACATTTTTACATACAGGTTTTAGCCTGGATAACTGGGAGAGTGATGTATTGATTGGCATTTCACAGATACAAAAGTATTTCATGTATTCCCTTGATAAGTGAAGCCATAGATACAAATATGAAGGTGTTCTCATGTCATTTGTACACATGTGTATGGCAGTGATTTTGTGTTATCATTCACATTTGACAGGCTGTAGTGTAAAGAGCTCTGGTAACAGTGGTTATGAATCAGGCTGCTAATCTCATGGCCAGCAGTTTGAAACTACCAGCTGTTCTGCAGGAGAAAAAGGAGGCTTTCTGCTCCTGTAAAGATTTACAGCCTTGGAAACCCTGTACAGGGTCGCTTTGAGTCGAAACTGACTCCATGGTACATAAATAATAACAACAGTGTGAGGGTCAGGACTGAAGATGGCAGAATCAGGAGATGCGTAGGAGGCTGAGAGCCCAAGAGGACTAGGAAGAGCCACAGAAAGTTGCTAACCATTCCTGAGCCTAAATCCATTCATTTGTCCAAGCTCTAATGCCCTTTATAACCTCAAACTACGGCCCCAACTGTAGCCCAATTCCATAACAAGCAGCTCTTGTTTTTCTGCTTCCAGAGTACCCCAAACCTCATCGGATTCTTGCCCTCTACAGCAACTTCCCTTCATTAAAAGGGAAGAATCCTTCACGCTAAGTCACCTTCTTCCCTCATTCTTTTTCATTTCTGTTCAGTCATCTGCCCTTCTCATTGACCTTCGCTTATTTTCCAAATAGACTGCAGTTGGGGTGGGAGCTGTCAGAGAGGGATTAGCCAGGAGTTTTTCAGTCTTGGACTTGATACTGTGACATTTCAGTTTGTCACTCAGTGGAGGTGTGGCTCATCTCTGGCGGAAATCCAAAGCTCCCAAGCCCGGACTCAAGTGTAGTGGGAGGACCTACCTGACTGAAGTGACTCTAGCCAGTCTGACAGAGCTGTTTCCTGAGCTAGCAGCATCCAGAGGGTCTGACAGAGGTGATGCTAGTCAGTCTGACAGAGCCATTTCCTGAGCTAGTAGCATCCTGATCCAGCTGTGTCTTAACTGATCATTCTCTTGAATTCTAGAGTGGATCATGACCCATGAAGAACACCATGCGGCCAAAACCCTGGGGATTGGCAAAGCCATCGCCGTGTTAACCTCTGGTGGAGATGCCCAAGGTAAGGAAGAGGTCCCTACTTGGTGAGAAGGCAAAAGGCATGATTGGTTGGGCCAGTGGGAGTTTCTGAATCCCTTATTCTGTAGAACAGAACTATACTTCTCTAGGTTCACACTAGAATCCTGACTTTCCTTAAAATCTCTGTCAGGTCTAAGTGTGTTTGGGTTTTATTTCTCCAAATATTTATGAAATTTCTTTCCAAGTCTTTCTGAAGCTGTGAGGCTATTTTGATACTTTGATACTAAAAAGAAAGCTTTTTTTTTTTTTTTTACAATGGAAAGAAAGAAACAAAAGTGATAAGATTGTTGAGAGGGAGTCAGTAGCCTCACTTCAAGTACTTTGGAAATGGCCTGAAAGGGAGAAGACCAGGAATTAGTACTTGGTGGGTCCTAGCTAGATCTTCATGTGTTAACTCTGTTGTGGGAAGAATTCCTGCAGTGACTAGAACCAGACACCTCACTCTTACAGATCATATTCTTCTATCAGGCATAATTCTTGCTCCCTGATTTTCCTGGCCTTCCATCTCCTTCCTTTCCACTAGTACTTAAAACAGTCAGCAGCAGCAGCAGTTAATCAGTACAGGTCCCTTGGAGGGAGAGGGACCGAAAGCAAAGCAGATAGAGAACCTTCCCTGGGTTGAATCCAAGAAATCTGGGGGTAAGAAAAATCAGCTGTCTAGGAAAAAGGAAGTGGGGTAGGGCTATAAAGGATGTGTGATCGCCCTCCCCCCCCCCACATACCTATTTTCTTCTTTGCATAGTCTAATTGATAATATAATAGGGGGCAGAAACTCTATGAAAGGGATACTAGGACATGGAAACAATTATGAGAAAAAGAGATTTCAGCTAGTTTACCCCCTCCTCTGTCCCACCCTCCCTTGAGTATCCTTGACATTGCTCAGCACCCTCTCTATGTTTGGTACGTGTGAAGAAGTTATTACTTTGGGATTTTGATAAGGAAAGATATCATATAGTACTAGAATTCTTATATAAGACCCTTAAATAAAAATAATCATAATATATGATGTAACAGTGAAAACGTGCCAAATTAAAGAAGCTTTTCACAAAAGACCACATACTGGCATTATTCTTTTTCCACATCTATAGAGACAGAAGTAGATTAGTGGTCACCTTGGGCTGGGGAATGACTGCTAATGGAAATAGATTTTTATGGGGTTACAAAAATAATCTACTCTTAGATTGTAGAGATATTTGCACAACCTAAAAACACTGAATTGTATAATTTAAGTGAGTGAATAATTATATGATCTGTAAACTATATCTTAATAAAACTGTTGAAAAGAAAGTGTGCATTAATCAAGTTGTTGTTGTTATGTGCCGTGGAGTTGGTTCCGACTCATAGCGACCCTCTACAGGGTTTCCGAGGCTGTAAACCTTTACGGGAGCAGAAAACCTCATCTTTCTCCCATGGAACACCTGGTAGTTTCGAACTGCTGACCTTGTGGTTTGCAGCCCGATTCGTAACCACTACGCTACCAGAGCTCCTTATTAACCAAGTAGAAACCACTTATGTAATGAAATGATAGGCCTTGGTTGAATTAATCAGAGAAAACGTCACGATAAAGATGGTGTTAAGAAACTGAACTTGTCATTTAAGTAAAGTGCTTTAGAACAGTGACAAGAACATAGTAAGTGCTCAATAAAGATATTACTAATTGACCTGAAAGTGAATTATTGTGTACCTGCTGTATACCAGGCAGGATAATAGGTACCAGGGATACATCACTTAAGAGCTCTTACGGTCTTTCTTATTAAACAAGTACAGTAAAACCTGTGAAAGTTGGAATCCGTGTAAGGCAGAAACCTTCCAGAGAAGAAAAACTCAAATATTTCCCACTAATACAGAACAATAGAAAAGTGTTAAGATTGCATCCCGTCAAAGGTGGGAAATGTGAGCAAGACAACCCCATCGAGTTCCAACCCTCACAGATTTCACTATATAGTGGAAGAGTTGGACTTTCCATCTGTTTTTAAACTACTCTTCATTTAATTATAATTGTGATTGCTGTTATGAATAGAAGAATGCTAGGAATGAAGAAACAAAAAGGAAGGCACAGAGGCCTGCTATTAGGAGTGGCGAGCGGACTCCCTGTTGAGGCTCTGGAGACTTCTATCATCCTTCTCGTCTTTCCTGGAAAGGATCCTATACCAACTCTAAGTTCCCCAAAGCAGGCTCAATGAGCGTTGATCCTAAAACCTTATAGATAAGGATTGCCTGTGTAATTGGACAGTCACAAAAGGGGAAGACAAAACCTGCCAAAAATCCAAGTGAGGCACACAGAGTTAAGAAATGTTGATGGGAAGAGCTCTTGGAGAAGGAAAGAATAAAGATGTAGAGACTTATGATTTAACTTGGGTCTAACAGCAGCAGAATCTTTAATCCTGTGCGGTGAGACCCTCTTATTGTATGGATGGCCAGCATCTCCCTGTCAAAGGGAATGATCATCTTTCCTGGATGTAGGGGCTCTAGATAATGCTGTTTTTTGGAGGCCCAGCGATGTCAAGGGTTATGGGGTTCTGAGAATTAACATTGACATCATAGGTGCGTGTCACCTGAGAGTGGTGGAGAATAAAATTCTAGGGTGGCAAGGAGACAAAACAGAAAACTCCAAATAGAGCTGAGCGGTTCCAGTTGAGGGAGCAGCTCAAATACAGATGTGGCCTGACCAGAGATCAGTTTGATGGGCTTCATTCTCCCATGAAGAGTTCACAGTCATGTTTGTTTCCTAGAGGACTTGGGCCATGTGGGAAAGTGAGATTGGGCTCTCTAAAATTCATGGAGGCCATGGCTCTGCCATTCCTTGGATTCAGCAAAGCTACTAACCTCTTGAAGTGGAAGAATGACCAGGATTCAGACATCCTAGACTTGGAAGCTAAGGATGCTGCGCTAATTAAATACCAAATCTAACTCCCTTTCCAACCCAGGAAGGACTTCACCCCCTAAGCCATGCCACCATGCCACAGTTAGCCTTCTGAAATCAGCATACTCTACTGCTGGAAAGGACACCCCCTCATCTGGTTTAGCTTCTGTCTCCAGATGGGCAGTCTGTTCCAAATTTATATTCTAGTTTTAAAGGTTTACAGGGACAGAGATTCTGGTACCTGCCTGCCTAGTCTAGGGTTTATAATTTTTTTATTGCATATGTACCTGAAAGTGCTATTCATACCTAACATGTTGAATTATAATATATATTTTGTTTTTACCTTAATTAAGTTAAAGTTGAAAGAAACTTAATAGCATTGCTTTAAAAAAGCCGAATCACTCATTTTTTTTCTATCTAGTCTTATAGAGAGATCCATCACCCATAGTTCTTCTCCCAAAAGTCTCCTCCCAACAGGCTAAAATTGGAGGCTCCAGACAACATGTTTATCATGTTCTCCAGAGCCCCTTATGGCTGTACCCAGAATACCCCCAGGGTGGTGCCTGTAATCTTACCCTTCAACTTGCTTCTATTAAATCAGGCAGCTGCTCACACAGGGTTATTTAGGGCAACATGGACCAGCCAAGTAGAGCCTGGCCAAGTCTGTTTTGGGGCCGGAGAATGGCAGTAAGGTTGGATAGAAGGGCCAAATGAATTACTGGGACTCCCTAGCAGAAGCCATCGATGCATCCCAGACTATAATTTCTGAGGACCTGGGGGCTTGACAGAGCTACAGGGCACACTAAGGGAATACTGAAACTTGTTTCTAATAAAGCAGTAGAGGAAGGAAAGATGGGGTTGAGAATCGTTTCTTGTGGAAGTGTTCTTCTGTCCAACAAATTTGGATATTTCCTGCCCACCATTACTTGCTTCACATTGAAAAATCTTTTTAAAGTCGTTTCCTCCCCATTTATTCAGCTTTCAAGCAGGAAACAAGGTGCTATGGGTTAATGTGCTGGACTGCAAAGTCATTTGAATCACAGGGTCAGTGGTTCAAGCTCACCAGCTGCTCTTTGGAAACCCCATCCAGGTCAGAATGGACTCAAAGGCACTTAACAACAACAACATATTCTAAACAAAACAAAAAACCAGACCCACTGCCATCAAGTTGATTCCAACATCAAGTACCCATTAGAGAATTACAAGGACCTTGTGACAAGATAGAAAACAACCTATAGTGGTTTCATAATGGTTCTGATTTTATTTAATTGATGTTAACCTTATCTTTTCCTCAAGCACCTATGGCTCTGCATTGGTTCTGACCTTGTTCTTTTCACACACAAATGCTTTTCCTAAAGCTTCTCAGAAGCCTTCGCCCTTCACAGATTTTTTTTATGTGAATTTAGACCTCATGGCGCTTTCCCTCTCTAATGTCATAGTTAAGCTTTGATGTCACTGCTTCCCAGTGACCTTTTATTTTAAAGTTTTTATTGTGAATTGAGTGATAGTTTACATGGGGAGCATCAGTTTTATAGTCATCATTTCATTACAATGATTACAATCTCCTCTGAGCATCATCATTTAACAATATTTGCTTCTATTCCCTCTGTGGGTTTTTTTTTTTTGGATGTATGCAAAAACACTCAGGAATACATAATCATTTAAATAACCAAAGGGCACATTCTGCAAGCCTGCCTCCTGGCCACAAGCAGTCTTTCTCTTTCTATAAGCCAATGACCTTTTATTGACAAGCCAATTATTTAAACCTTATCTCAGATCATTATCAGAAGTACGTGACACTCTTCCCACTTTTTGAAATTGTGGTTCCCTTTTGACTTTAAGACACTGCTAAATTCTTTTGTCTTCCTTGCTGTTTATTATTATTCCTTCACTGGAATTTCTCTTCCTATACCCATCCTTTCATTGTTAGTTTTCTTCAGGGTTCCATTCTTTGCCTGTTTCCCTTCTAATTCTACCTATTCTCTGAGACAGTCTCTTCCACATCTATAAGAATATTCTGAAAGGAATGCAACAGTTAAAGTGAACAAAGGTAAAGATCAAATATGGTTTAATGGTTCTCTCCAAGACAAAAACACAGGGCCAGTGACAGTTCATTGGTGGAATTCTCTCCTTTCTTGAGGGAGCCCCAGGCTTGATTCCTGGCCAGTGCACTCAAATGCAGCTGCCGTCTTTCTGTCAGTGGAGGCTTGTATGTGTCTGTGATGCTGAGCACGTTCCAGACTAACGGAGACTAACAACAAAGGGCTGGAGAGCTACTTCCAAAAAAACCAGTTAGTTAAGCCCTAGAGTTTTCAATCCCATTGTATTTTATTTGGAGTCTCCATGAGTTGGGTACCAACTTGTTGGCAGCTAACAACCACAGAAGAAGAAGAAGAAAACCCACAATGCAAGTATGATGATAAATGAGTATTTACAGTCTCTACTGTTCCTCTGCCTCTGGTAGATTAAGAAAATTCAGAACTCATAGCCCTTGTGGAAAGTTACAACTGGGATTTGAGTTAATGAAGAATTGAGAACTCAGCAAGTGGCACTTGGTTTGACTATTAACCTGGGCAAGACCATTAACTTGCATGTAATTAATTGACTACTTGCCTGACACACTACCATCCCCAAAGATACCCAAGGGGTGTGCTCCACTTTAAACAAGTCCACTGTATGAAAATTGAGACTTTGAAAAGATAAATGGGAGACAATTGTTTAGTTGACCATAAGAGACTTTATTTTACAAAATGGAATTTCCATATAAGCAAGTTTCTGAATAACATGTAAAAAATTGATTCAGGAAGAAAAGGAGGATAAGATGTGTCAGCTCCCTTCTGGTCCATCTGAAAATGTTCTGGAATAAATTAGACTCTAAGAAGTGAAAGGATTGGTGGAAGACTCATTAACAACCTGCGATATGCTGATGATACAACCTTGCTTGCTGAAAGTGAAGAGGACTTAAAACATATACTTATGAAGATTACAGAGCACAGCATTCGATATGGATTACATCTAATGTTAAGAAAACAAAAATCCTCACCACTGGACCAATAAACAGCATTCTTATCAATGGAGAAGATACTGAAGTTGTCAAGGACTTCATTCTTCTTGGATCAACTGGCAACACTTGCAGAAGCAGCGGTCAAGAGATCAGACGACGTATTGCATTGGGCAAATCTGCTGCACAAGAACTTTTTAAAGTACTGAAGAGCAGAGATGTCAGCTTGAGGACTAAGGTGCGCCTGACCCAAGCCATGGTATTTTCAATAACCTAATAAGGATGTGAAAGCTGGACAGTGAATAAGGAAGATCGTAGAAGGATTGATGCCTTTGAGTTGTGGTGTTGGAGGAGAATACTGAAAGTGCCGTGGACTGCCAAAAGAACCAATAGATCTGTTTTGGAAGAAGTACAACCAGAGTGCTCCTTGGAGGCCAAGATAGCTAAGCTTCGTCTCTCCTACTTTGGACACATTGTCCGGAGAGAACAGTTGCTGGAGAAGGATGTCATGCTGGGTAAGATGGAGGGGGGGGGGTCAGAGAAAAAGAGGAAGACCCTCAATGAGATGGATCAGCCAGGTGGCATCATTGATGGCGTCAAGTGTGGTGGCGGTAGTGAGGTTGGCTGAGGATTGGATATTGTTTCGTTCTGCTGTGCATGGGGTCGTTCTGCTGTGCATGGGGTCGCTATGAGTCTGTTCCGACTCGATGGCACCTGACAACAAGAAGTGAAAAATAAATAAATTCCACAAGAACTTTAAGCTAACCCTGTCCAATGATAAACATGGCATCCTCACCCTCACCTTTCCAAGCCCAAACCTGCCTGTGTGTAGTTAACAATCCCTTGGGGTTGTTCTTTGCCTTAGTCAGTGGTGGTGGTGGTGGGGTATCTCCTTCTTCCTTTCCAATACTTGAAATCTAATCTTCATAGTGCTGATTAGATGTAAGCCATGTTGTTTCTGCCTCTTAAGTGTCTCTGTTTTATCCCAAAAGCTCCTTCACCTGTCTAGGTGTTCGTCATTTCCTGTCTGGACTTCCAGATAGCCTCCTAATCCTGGGCTCACGTGTCTCAGTGTTCCAGAGCGAGCTTCCTGATATGGAGAGCTTATCGTGTCCTCCTGCTTTCAAAGATTCTCTGTTATCGATGTGCTGTTTTTTTCAGATCATGGGCCCCTTTAAGAATCACATGAAAACTGTACATTTCCTAAGAGAAATTCTCATGCTCTACAACTTTTCCTACATTTTCATGAGGTTCATAGATTCTCTGAAACCCGTCACTCATGGATCTCCAATAAACCTGATCTGTAGAATAAAAACCAAACTTCTTCACGTGGCATTCTAGACCTTTGATCATATGTTGCCTGTCCACCTATCGAGCCTCATCTCTCACCACTTTCTATCTTACATTTTATCCTTTAGAATGTTGAACTCTACCAATGGTCATTTCTTATCCCTCACCTGTATCTGTTTATTCTCTCCGCCTAGAAAAGTCGTTCCCAAATTGTCCACCCAATAAAAATATTGAAAGAAATCGTCCTTTAAGTCTCAGGAAGAATGCTGTATTTTCTGTATTACTTTCCCTGACTTCCTCTTGGCAGACTTTGACATTCCTGAGAATTTCCACTGAACTCTGTACTTATTTCCTTCATCAGGGTCAGGGTATCACATTGTGTATAATTCTTTATATGTCTTGAGGACCATTACCAAGTACTTTATATTTACACTGTTCAAAGAAGTACTGGTGTGGTGCTGTAGGATAATGCATGGCCAGCGGTTCAAACCCACCAGCCACTCTTCGGAAACCCTAGACAGGGTCACTATGAGTTGAAGCCAACTCAACAGCACTTAACAGCAACAACAAGGGTAATGCTTTTTAGTCTAGCACTACAAAATGTTCCTAACATTGGCTCTCTATTGCTCACTGTTAGTACAAGGAGGCTACAAAAATTTCCTGAAAAATGAAATGAAAAGTTAGTGAAATGTTTCCATGAAGTTTTTGTAGTCCCTTCATATTTCCTCTAGGCAGGGTCATGTGAATAGATTTTAGATAAAAATAAGTACTAGAGTATCTGAGAGAGGGTGGTTATGGTTTATAAGAAGCTGATCCATCATGGAACCAAGATTGTTTAAGCATCACTATATACCTTTGCATATAACAAGGGTAGGACAGGGTCACCAAGATCAAGATCCATGACAGTCTCCCGGTCTCTCAACAGTGAAGCCGTGATTAGCATAGAAGCAGTGCCGTTATTTCTAATATGGAGGTGTTTACAACTTCCACTGTGTGTTTGTACTGTGACAGCCTAGCTCCTCCAAGGAGCTCCTGTCAGACACAGTTTTTGTTATTTAGAAACTATTAGGAAATGGCCAATACTCATGTGTGACAAAGGGAAAAGTCCTAATTTTTTTCTCCCAATGTACAGCCGTATTTTTAAGTTCTTCAAATGCATCTTATATATAGGACTATAGGAGGAAGTGCTCGCTGACTAATTGAGTGACTGCCAACAAAGTCCATATTGTTTGCACGCCTAATGACAGTGGGGAGCTAGAGAATCGCAACCTACACCAACTCAAATGAAACTAAAAATCTGTGTGTGTGCATGCGCATGTGTGTATGGGAGACTCCATCAGTCAGTTCATGGACATACAGATTCTGATTGACTGGCTCCCTGAGCTACAGAGAATCATGTCTTTGTTCCTGAAAGGATGTCAAATTGGATGTCTAGATTCCATTTAGAAGGGAGGGAAAATCCAGTGGAGTCATTGGGTTCATGTGAGTAGATCATGGAGGCTGAGTGTTGACACTGACATCTTAGAACTTGGATTCAAAATTGAGCCTCTGTGAGTCCTAGGGAGTCCTGGTGAGGTGCTGTGGGTTACAGCGCTGGACTGCAAGGTCAGTTTGAATCATAAGGTCAGTGGTTCAAGCTCACCAGCTGCGCCTAGGAAATCCTATACAGGGTCGCTATGTGTCAAAACCAATTTCATGGCACTTAACAACAGCAACAAATGAATACCAGCATTGTGACTTTCACCTCTTTGATTTTCAGTTTCCAAATCGCAATTACGGATGCAACTCCAGGCCTGTGGCTAGGAATGGATGAGTTGTGTAACCCCATAATAACAAGAATATGCTTGTGGCTGCTGTTAGTATTAGCCCCCAGATTGCCTTGGAAAGGCAGGATTTCTTGGGGAAATAAGGGAATAGATAATCTGAACTCCGTTAACATTGGAGCTGGTAAATTTGGGTTGGGAAGGCCAGAAGTCCTGAGTTAGAGGAGTAATTAGATTCAAAGAAAAGACTAAGAAAAGTACCGTCTTATCTTTAGACAGATAGATCACTTTTGTGGATTCCAGGGTTGCCCCTTCAGGGTAACTTTCCCCTAAATTCTTTTTCCCTCCTCTTTGCAGGTATGAATGCTGCCGTCAGGGCTGTGGTCCGAGTTGGTATCTTTACTGGTGCACGTGTCTTCTTTGTCCATGAGGTTGGTTCTCTGCTTTCTTCCTCCATCATTCTTTCTCTGTTCCCTGCCCCCCCCCCCTCCACTTTCTCTTTCTTTAATCACCTGCCCGTTAAATTGCTTTGTGTGATTAGACTTGGTTTCCTTTCTCCATTCCTCCCCACTTTCAGCTCCAATAATGATGCTGGGACCCAGAAATCCTCAAACTGGATTCTCATGGTGTTCATTTTAAAAGAAGTAACACTTTGTCTTCTCTCCTCCTTCCCCAAAACAGAAAGAGAGAGACTGAAATGAGTTAGTATTTCACAGCAAAATAGTATATCCAGAGTAGAGCCCAATAGAAGAATTGCATGATGTTTCTGTAGTTTGCCTGCCTTTTCGGAGGTTCTAACTCCTTTTTATCTCCCTTCTGTAATTTTCTTCCCATGCTTTTCTCACTTTCTTAAGGTGTATAAATGCCGTTCTTCTCTCAGATGTTACAGTCTCTTAATCAATACACATTTCCTTAGTTGTTCTCAAGACCATCTGTCATCTCATTCTCCTGGAAAATAGATTGGGGGAAACAGGATGAGACCAAAATAAGAGGAATTAAGAATTAAGTATTAAGGATATCCTTATGCTCTAAGAATGGGAGAAACGAGACCAGAGTATTGAAAAGAGCTGACATCGCCTTCCTTGGACATAATGAATACAACACGAGTATCTAGGAATTAGTAATGGGAAGAAGTGACTTGATTCTCAGAGAATTTCTTCCCAGGGTTCCTATCTGAATCCTGAGGGTTTAGGGGGAAACCTAGCAGAGGATGAATGGGTGTAATGTGCTCCACAGGGTTACCAAGGCCTGGTGGATGGTGGCGATCACATCAGGGAAGCCACATGGGAGAGCGTTTCGATGATGCTTCAGCTGGTATGTTCTGGAAGACTCCAGTCCCATAACTGTCCTGTCCTTGTTTTACCCCACTTTAGTTTGAGCTCATGGTTTCCCCATTTCCCTGTCCTGTGGTTTTGGTGTGAAGGGATTTAGTGACAAGGAGGGGGTTGTGTTTACCCTTTACTCTTTGCATTTGACATCATCACCCTGGTTTCCTCAGGCTTGGGGAGAGTGGTCACAGGATAGTGTCCAGAATGGTTTGCTCTTTATAGAAAGGTCATACACAAGACTTTGGGAACTGGCATGTAAGCAGGCCCTACTTAAGAGTCATGGGGAAGGTCTAACCCTGTAAATAACCCTCCCAGAGGACTGGAGCCAGAGCCGGTCCTCATGTGATGGCGACGAAGTGACCTGAAACCAGACCACTTAGGGGTGGGAGAAACCAAGGCAGTCTTTCAGCGTGTCAAAAACTAAGAATATTCTGACCATATCCACACACCCTTGTGCTGTGTCCCCCAAGTTGTTCCAGACTCCTCCTTTAATAGATACATGAGGGGTGCCAAAGGATTCATTCCATTTTCCACACTTTGTAAGCCCTCTCGTGTATATGTATGTATATTTATATATGTACACACACACACACATTCTTGTGTATACATGGAGGGCTTCAAAAAATTTGTTGATAAATTCCATTTTCTTTTCATTCCATTTTTCCAAGAACTTTTTGCCTTCTTGTGTATAGGTATGTATGTGTGTGTGTATAGAGTCCTGATGTGGTGCTGCAGGTTAATGCACTGGACTGTAAAGTCAGTTTGAACTTCAAGGTCAGAGGGTCAAGCTCACCAGCTGTTCCTTGGCATCAGTATACTGGGTTGCTATGGGTCAGAACCAACTTGACAGCATTTAATAACAACATATATGTGTGTGTGTGTATTGTTATTAATTGCTCTGGAGATAGTTCCAAATCCACTAGCTGTTGTTGTTAAGTGCTCTTGGTCAGTTCCCCAAAAATTCATGAGAGGAGATGTAATGTCCAACTTTGTTATGCCTGATGAGGGCTCACACAGGCTTTGGTGCCTGCTATAAAATGTTAAGAGAATGAGCCAGAAGTTACCAGGCTAATGCGTTGGACTGCAAAGTTGGTTTGAACCACAGGGTTGATGGTTCAAGCTCACCAGCCGCTCCTCGGAAACCCTATACAGAGTCACTATGTGCTTAACAACAACAACCCCAAAATTACAAATGTTCAGGAACTTAAAATGATTTGTGCAGACTGCAAGTAAGCACTTCTCTCATGGGTATCTGTAAGCCCCTAGCAATTCGAGATTTTTATACCCAGAGTTAATTTTCCTGGGAATTCCAGGACATTTTAGCTTCTTTGACCAAAACCATAGACCCCAAAGAGCAAAGGGGGTTGAGGAGGACTGGCAGTGCCTGGTGACACTTTGTGAAAACATAATGAGTTCCAAAGGAAATAAATAATGTCAAACACACTTGCATGGACTCTTCATAATAGTTTGGACACAATTTGGTAATGCCAGGCCACTAGGAAGAATTTCCAAAGACTAGTCACTGCTACTTCTTAAACTTTTGCGAAGACAAAAAAGGTGGAGATTTTTCTAGAATCCAGCACATAAGTATGTATTCCCTTGTCCTGTTTGAAGATAATCACTTTGATGATAAAGCCTTGAAAGAAATGGTTGGATTTTAGCAGGACACGGCAATAACACTATAATGTCTCTGCAGAAATCATTATTCCCTGCCCTTTGCAAGGGACAAATGACTTAAAGATGCCAGGGAACATCCTAGGCAGCCCGACAGTGTTGGGAAAGAGGAAATCTTAGCATGTTGAGCCAAAATGTGGTGGTGCTGTCTGAAAGCTGACTTTTACCTATTCCTTAAAGGGAGGCACTGTGATTGGAAGCGCCCGGTGCAAGGACTTCCGGCAGCGAGAGGGACGACTCCAGGCTGCCCACAACCTGGTGAAGCGTGGGATCACCAACCTTTGTGTCATTGGGGGTGATGGCAGCCTCACTGGGGCTGACACCTTCCGTTCCGAGTGGAGTGACTTACTAACTGATCTCCAGAAAGTGGGTGAGACATTGTTTGCAGGAGTATTGCTCGTTTGTGCATGTATGTGTGTGTGTATACACACTCTTTACCTCCCCTTGGAGTGAGACATTACTTGTTAGCACCTGTTGCGTTCAAGTGGATTCTCAGAGTGACACTGTTAGACAGTAGAACTGCCCCATAGAGTGTCCTAAACTGTAATCTTTTTGCAAGCTGACTGCCATATCGTTCTCCTGTGGAACAGCTGGTGAGTTTGAACTACTGCCTTTTGGTTCGCAGCTGAGCACTTAGCCACTGTGCCACCAGGCTCTTTATGAGCAAGACGTTACTGAGACACAAACAGGTAGCTGTTCTCCTCCCTTGGGCCATCGCCTGTAATCACCGTTGGCTACAGTTCCTTCTCTCTCTGGTGATCAGCGCTTTAGGCCCACCAGGTCCGAAACCAGTGATTCCTGGTTTGCATTCATCAGGTAAGATCACAGAAGAGGAGGCTAAGAAGTCCAGCTACCTGAACATCGTGGGTCTCGTTGGCTCGATTGACAATGACTTCTGCGGCACTGACATGACCATTGGCACGGACTCAGCCCTGCACCGGATCATAGAGATAGTAGATGCCATCACTACCACTGCACAGAGGTCAGGGGATGTGGGGGAGGCAGCAGGGGAGGATGGGAGCTGGGGGCTGGAGAGGATCAGTGTTTGAACCAGAGTGACTGCCATGAGTCCGCTGTTTTTTCCTGGGTCTAGACCACGTCTTAACTGAAATGATCCTTGTTGTTATTGTTGTTAAGTGCCATTGAGTTGGTCCTGCCTCATGGCGACTCTGAATAGGGTTTCCAAGGAGCGGCTAGTGAGTTTGATACATTGACTTTGTGGTTGGAAGTCCAGTGCTTATCTTACTGTGTCACACCAGGACTCCAGCATTAAAATTGCTCTGTCCTCCATGTACTATAAAAAGAGTTGCCTCTTGTCACTGGGCAGTTGGCTATTCTCAGAATAGCTCTGAGGTCTTTAATACCTGTGGGGTTCCTACGTGATTTGTGTTTAGACATTCAAATCCAGGGAGGTCAAAATGTGAACTCCCCTTTGTGGCCCATAAAATAGAAAAGGTAGATGTTATCACCATTAGTGCTCTGAGGTGAGCGGACGTGTAGGTGGCAATGTAGGAGGGTGTAGGGGAAGGCAGGATTACATTTTATAGGATTCCAATGTATTCTTATCCTCTCTTCACTTTTCCTTTTTTTCTTTCCTGACTTATCTTTCCCTGGAACAGAACATCCATATGACTATGTTTTCTCCTGCTTAGGGAGGAAATCTGGCTACAGTGTGTCCCCTAGATATTTCTGGTCCCTCAGGAAACCTGTCTCCCAGAGAGTTCATTGGTCTAGATGGGCTTGCTCCTGGCCATTGAAGCACCTGCACTGTGTAAGGCTTGTGTCTGTCTCTTACAGCCACCAGCGGACGTTTGTGTTAGAGGTGATGGGCCGGCACTGTGGGTAAGATCCCTGTCCGTAATCTGATACCATAGGCCTAGCAATGGCCACTTCCTCTTTCCCAGAGAGTTCAGAGTGGACTGTCATGGTAGCTGATCTGTCCCCACTCTACCTGCTGTGTCTACACATGCATATCTGTAAACGCACAGGCACAAACACAGTATAAAAGAACAGCAGAGCTCCACTTGAAAGCCACTGTGGCAGGTGAGGATGAACTCAGGGATTGCTCTTCCAAGCCAGAATCTCACTGAGAGGCCCTCGTGCTCTCACCTTCACCCCAAGACCTAAATGGAGGATCCCTTTGTCCAACTCTGGGTGAGGGAACTTGTTGGATCTGAGTGAAGCTGTTTGTGGAGTATAGCTCCTAGCATGTTGTATTGTGCTCTTATCCCAGATACCTGGCCCTTGTCACCTCTCTCTCCTGTGGGGCCGACTGGGTTTTTATTCCTGAGTGTCCACCAGATGATGACTGGGAGGAACACCTATGTCGCCGCCTCAGCGAGGTACTGGTGCTTTATTTTGCCCTTATAAACGGTTCTCTCATCCTTTTCCACTTGTCATCCACATCCCACCTGTCAACTTCAGTCCTCTGACCATTTTTCCCTCTCTTCTTGATCAGACAAGGACCCGTGGATCTCGTCTCAACATCATCATTGTGGCTGAGGGTGCAATTGACAAGAATGGGAAACCAATCACTTCAGAAGCCATCAAGAATGTTAGTATGAATGAAACCAGAGACCCTAGATACCTGAGCCCCATTCACTTGTGATTTCTGAGATTCCTGCCGTAATTTCCTCAGTCCCTCAGCACAGTTCTTCCAGGTTCCTCAGCCTCTGCCTTGCTTCCACTCAGGAATCATTAGAAGACAAGAGGCTAAGCCATCTATTACTGATCTGCATCCCTGCTTATGTTTGCCCCTGACTGTGTTTTCCTTCTATGTGTCCCTCCCTTGGTTCCATCAGCTGGTGGTGAAGCGTCTGGGATATGACACCCGGGTCACTGTTTTGGGACACGTGCAGCGGGGTGGGACACCATCAGCCTTTGACCGGATCCTGGTAAGTTGTGGGGCCTTGATACCCTTCCACCTCAGACCCTTAGACTTACTGTCCTTACCTTGTAGCAGGACAGAGCCTTAAGTCGATGGTCATGCTGCTCCTCCTCCACCAGTCTCTGGACTGCAGTGGCCTGTGACACATTCCCATATACTCAAGAGTTCTCTTAGTTTGCAAAATAAAATGACAAATAAAGTCTGATATCTTAAAGTTCTGAACATCAGTGAAATGATTAAGATCTAATGTCAGATAATCAAGTTAGAATCTCCTTGTCTTGCTTGCATTGTGGAGAGAGGCCATATCCTTCCATGGTGTATAAATACCAACCAGCTGACTGCTGTCAATCAATTCAGATTCATAGCTACTCTATACAGGGTTTCCAAGACTGTAAATCTGTACCGGAGCAGACAGCCTGTTCTTTCTCCCATGGAAAGTTGGGGGGTTGAAACTGCTAACCTGTGGTTAGCGGTCCATTGCCTAACCCATAATGCCACCAAGGGCTCCTTTGTGGTTATAAATAGGAAAGGAATCTTATTAAGCCCCAGAATTCCCTTGATCACTGTGGAGAGCATGTTTCTCTGGAACCAGCAAACTTGTTGGAGTTGTGATGACAAGAGGAGGAAGAAGCACAAGGTCAGAAGTTCAAAAACCCTACGTAGGGTTGATATGAGTCAGACCGACTTGACAGCACTTAACAACAGCAGGAAGATGAACTGTTGGTGGGGCGGTAAAACTCAGTACGTTTTGTTGCAATCTTTCAGTGTGGAACTCAGTCCTGGGAATTTGGGAAAGGCCTTGAGTGCCCTGTCTCTCCAGCCTGATTCAAGATAAGGGGACCTGAACCCAACTCTCTTTGCTTTCTGGGCTCCTGCAGGGCAGCCGGATGGGTGTAGAGGCAGTGATGGCACTTTTAGAAGGCACCCCGGAAACCCCAGCTTGTGTGGTGAGCCTTTCTGGTAACCAGGCTGTGCGCCTGCCCCTCATGGAGTGTGTCCAGGTGGTAAGTACCATTTCCCCCCTCACCCCCCCATCCCCAACAGCACAAAGCCCCTGCCTCTGAGCTGGAGCTCTTGGGATGTAAGACCAACTTCTAAGGCCACAGAGCTAGGAGCAGATGGGAAGACAGTGTGGTTAGTAAGAGACAGATGGCGAAGAACACAGCAGGCTTTGTATAGTAACCTCTCTAAGTCAATTTCCTCATCTCAAAAATGTTTCTAAAGATGGGAGACTCCAGCCCATAGAGAGACTCAAGATTTCCTAATATCCGATCTCAAACCCTCAATGTTAATCCTCTTATGTCTTTATTAGACGAGAAATGCAATATCCTCAATTTGAATAAAAGCAGGTGAAAGCGAATATTACTAAGATCTGGCTGGATAGTGTTGTTTCTCCATGATTTCTACATTGAACATGTGTCTCTGAACCAAAATACTAATATTCACTTTGAGGGTTATTATCAGAATTCGAGAGATTATGTGTTCAAAGGCTCTGATGCAGGACTTGGAAAATGTTGTGGTTATGTTATGTGCCATGAAATCAGTTCTGACTCATAGCGAACCTGCATAGGGTTTCCGAGGCTGTAAGTCTTTACAGGAGCAGAGAGCCTCATCTTTCTCCTGCGAAACAGCTGGTAGTTTCAAACTAGCTAGCCCTTGAGGTTAGCCCAACTCGTAACCACTATGCTACTAAATCTCCTTTAGAAAATGTTGCGTGCTCTGGAAACAGTGGTTACCGTTAGAAAAGAATCACTGTGCTTGGGAGTCTGGGTCTTTGGCCGGATCTCAGCTGCTCTGAGTGCTCTTATGCCTCTCTCTGAGACTCCAGAGTCCCAATAACCTATAGCCAAGACAGGTTCCAGCTTGTGCTTGGAACTGTATCTCCCATGGTCCCATAGCTAGAATGCTGACTCGGCAGAGATCAGTGCTTGGGGAGTTCCGGTCCTAGACCAGCCTTCCTTCTCCACTGGGTTGCCTGCAGGATCGTCCTCATTTTCTCATTCCTTTCGATGCTCCCCTGAGGCTGGAGACATGGGTGTGGAATAGGGGAGGAGGCTATGCTTCTGTGACCCCTCTTCTACTTTGCCAGTAACTCTAGTCAGTAGAGCTCTGAGTCAGCCTTTGCTGCTCATTACTAAGGAAAAGCAAGGTATTCTTGTCTTCTCTGATACTCTGGGGGCACAGAAAAGACAGAGGGCAGGGTGGGCAGGACCCAGTCCAGCTCAGAGAAGCACAGAGACTGACCATAGGATGGGAATCCAGCTATGCAGAGCCCCTCCCTGGAATTGTGACCAGTACTGTGCTCCTTCCTCAGACCAAGGATGTGACCAAGGCCATGGATGAGAAGAAATTTGAAGAAGCCATGAAGCTGAGAGGCCGGTGAGGAAATGGCGGGGAGGTTCGCTAGCTACAGAAATCAGATGCCAGCATGAAGCCAGAAATCTGTAGAGCTTCTTGGGGTTCTGCTGGCAAGAGGAGGAAGAGTTAGTTACCAAACCCCAAAATAGAACCTTCTGCTCCTTCCTTTTCTTGTCTCTGCAACAAATTCTTCCTCAAGAAGATTAGCTGTGAGGTGGCCAGGAGGCTCAGTGCTTCTCAGGCATGGTTTCCTAGGAATTGGCCTGTGAGGATCTGTTATTTCTGTCTGAGCATTCCAGCTAGATGGTGTGTATCTCTAGGCAAGGGACAGTCTCTGTGCTTGGGAAGGGAGTGCTCAGGAGGGCTTGGTGACCAGAGGCCCCTGTGCAGCCCCAGTTAGGCCCTGAGAGGTTTGCTGTATGGAGTTGCTGGCCATAGGGAAGGGTCTGAAGACACTTTTCTCGTTTTTCACAGGAGCTTCATGAACAACTGGGAGGTATACAAGCTTCTAGCTCATGTCAGACCTCCGGTGTCTAAGGTATTAACACCTTGACCTCTCCCCTTCCTGAATACTACCCTCCCTTGTACTCCCTCCTTCAGCTTCCTCCAATCTGTAAGAACTACAGTTGGTGAACTTCTCTGCCCCATGCTAATCTTCAGTGCTGCATCCCTGAGCTGACTAAGATCATCTTTTCTTAGCCACCTCAGATACCAGCCCTCTGCTTTTTTTCCCCCCAATGTTTTATTGTGAATTATGTGATAGTTTACATGGGAGAACATTAGTTTTATAGTCATCCTATTGTATATCATTTCATTGCCATGGTTGCCCTCTGCTTTTAGTGCCTAGGAAATCTCTAACACTGTGACCTATGTCTAGTTCAGGGCTGGAGAGGCAAGATAGCATGCAAGGAATGGGAGAGAGGGCTTGCATGTTTCCTTGGGGGAACTCTGGAAGTCTTCATGCCTAAGTGTGTCTGAGTCAGCAGTTGCACTGGATAGCGGCTCTCACTACTTAGCATTTATCAGAATCATCTGGATTGCTTTCCTTCTTCCGGAGGAACTCCCTCTGTGCCCATTTGTAGTCTATATCTGCCGGCAATGCATTCTAGCTGCGTTTGTCTAAAGATGTTGTGTTTCTTCATTTTTTAAAAACTGAAACATCTCTTCTGTGTTGCTCTTTAAATATGCTTATTCCTGGGACCTTCCCTCAGAGATTCTCATTCAGACTTGGGGCCAGGAATATGCCAGTTTAATAAATTCCCAGGTGGATTCAAATACAAGAAATCCAAGGATATATGGGTCTAGAAGGTCTTGGGTTCATTACGAGGGGGTTTCAAACATTTGTGGAAAATCCCATTATCTTTTCATTTCATTTCTCCAACGAGATTTTTGAAACCCTCTCATATATGATGATGGTATGTGGGGTCAAGGGACACCAGCTTCTGTGTGTGTGTGTGACTATGAATTTTACTTCCACTGTATAAGGTTGCAAGCTCAGTTAGAGTTGACTGGAAGAGGGGTATACATTGACCGAAGCAGATATTCTAATCCCAGGATGATATAGGGACTCTGCTCCGTCTCCCTTTGTCCCCTTTCTGGGGTTTCTGTCTCTCTCTATACCTGCTCCCTCTCTGCTTCTTCCCCACAGACTTTTTCCCACACTGTGGCTGTGATGAACGTGGGGGCCCCTGCTGCAGGTATGAATGCCGCTGTCCGCTCCACTGTGAGAATCGGCCTCATCCAGGGCAACCGTGTGCTTGTGGTGCATGATGGCTTCGAGGGCCTGGCCAAGGGTCAGGTATGGGGCTACGGTGGGGCGGTGGGAGAGGGCACATCAGCTGGGGCCACGGAGCCATTATAGGAGCATCCATGTAGCCGGGTGACCTGGCCACTCTTCTTTCTCCTGTCTTTCACTACCTTTCCTCTCTCAGGCTATCATTTTTGAGGTGTAGGAATAGGCAGAAGTCTTTGGGTGTAAACAAAGCTCTTTTCTAGAGTTAACACAGTACCTGGAAGAAACTAAAAAACGAAACCTGCTGTAATTGAGTCAATTCCGTTTCATGTAACCCTGCACAGGGCTTCTGAGGCTATAAATCTTTCCTGGAGCAGACAGCCTCATCTTTCTCCCAAGGAGCAGCTGGTGGGTTTAACCATCAACTTTGTGGTTAACAGTTCAGTGCCTATCCTACAGCACCACTAGTGCTCTTTGCCTGGCAGAAGTAATTGCTTAATACTTGTGAATGAGCAGAAGGGTGGAAAAAATTCAATGAGGTAGGGAAAGCAAACCCCTGGGGCCCCCCACCCAGGTGGAAGTAAAGGGCTGGGATCAGACTTCAAGAAGAGGCATCAGTACCGCATAGGCCTCCTGGGCCTTGGCCCTGGTGGAGACCTGTGCGCCTTTCCCTGCAGATCGAGGAAGCTGGCTGGAGCTATGTTGGGGGCTGGACTGGGCAAGGTGGTTCTAAACTTGGGACTAAAAGGTAAGTGGCATTACAGAAGCACCTCCTCTCTTACTTGTTATTTCCCTAAAGGTGTCCCTTGGAATTTGCACTTCAGCTCATGAGGTCAGGGTCTGTTCCTACTATCACTGCTGTGTGGGCCCTCTATCCACAAGCCCACAGTTGCTTGAGAAAGAGCCATTATGTCCAGTCCACATGTCTTTTAGCATCTCTGGCAGTTAACTGATAGCCCCGGTGTGTGTGTTTTGGGGCAGGGATGAGAGGAAAGGCAGCGTAAGTCAAGAAATGATCAAAACACCTGCAGACGCTGACTTGCCTCCCTCAGTTTTGTTATCTCTTCCCCTAACTCTATATCCCCCTCTACTCCTCCGGCTAAACTAGGACTCTGCCCAAGAAGAGCTATGAACAGATCAGTGCCAACATAACAAAGTTTAACATTCAGGGCCTTGTCATCATTGGGGGCTTTGAGGTGAGTGCCCACCATTCCCATTCCTTCCTTTCCTACCCACCTTCTCCTCTTTCCATTCATTGCCCCTCTGCTGTCTCCTTCTTCTTAGGCTTACACAGGGGGCCTGGAGCTGATGGAGGGCAGGAAGCAGTTTGATGAGCTCTGCATTCCATTTGTGGTCATTCCTGCTACTGTCTCCAACAATGTCCCTGGTTCAGACTTTAGTATCGGAGCTGACACAGCGCTCAATACTATCTGCACGGTGAGAACCCACCACTACCCCCTGTGCCCTTTGCCCAGGACTAATTCCAGTGTGATGGGCTCCCTTTTTTGTACCAGCCAAGTAACAACTCTGAAAAGTGCTTCTTAAGCCCAGGCATTTATTCAGACTTGTAAGCGTAAGCTTGGTGTTCATTTCTCCTCAACTTGTGAGTCCTCTAATCTGGAAATGCACTAGTACTCTGCGTACCAAGTGTTGATTTGTTTTGTTTTGCTTTCCTACTCTGAGTCTCAGAAAGGGTAGGTACAACTTCTTCCCAGGAGAGGTGCTGTTCAGTGGTTTGGGAAATATGCCTTCTGGCCTTGAGTAGCTGAACTTGAGAAGGCTCAAGGGACCTGCTAGGCTGGGGACAGTATATAGTTCAGAGTTGGGTTAGCAGCAGAGGTCAGAGAAGTGGTCAGATTTCAAGCCCTGCTCCATCTACCTAACTGTGCCCTATTGTCTCTGCAGACCTGTGATCGTATCAAGCAGTCGGCTGCAGGCACCAAGCGGCGGGTGTTCATCATTGAGACGATGGGTGGTTACTGTGGCTATCTGGCCACCATGGCGGGGCTGGCGGCTGGGGCTGATGCAGCCTACATTTATGAGGAACCCTTCACCATCCGAGACCTGCAGGTAGACACCTGCCCAGGCCTGCGTGCCTACTGCCCCCACCCACCTGTACATACTGACCCACAACGGCCGAGGCCAGGAGAGCTCCAGATGAGGACACGTAGGCCTTCTGCTGTGTGCCCTCACACACATCCCCGGGCAGCTCCTCTTGGAGGGAGCCAGGTGGCATGCTATTGAGTTTTTCACGAGCCGTTAGTCGTCACACAGACACGCAGAGGAGAGCTCTTCTCTGTCTTACAGATGAGGATGTTTTTGAGAAGTTAGGAATGTCTCTGTACTCTTAAGTCAGTAGGCGATTTAACTGAGAGTGGGGGATCATTCTATTCTATCATGCTACCCCTCCTGATTCCCCTTACTACAAAAACTGGGCTCTTCTTATTCCGTTTTTTTTTTTTTTAATACTTATTTATTTTTTTTGGTGAAAATGAACATAGCAAAACAAGTTCCCTTTCAACAATTTCTATACACTGTGTTCAGTGACAACTGGGTATAGTCCTTTTTAGAGTTAGTGGTTACGAGTCCGGCTGCTAACCTCAAGGTCAGCAGTTTGAAATGACCAGCTAGCTGTTCCACAGGAGAAAGATTTACAGCCTCGAAAACCCTATGCAGGGTCGCTATAAGTCAGAACTGACTCCACGGCACACCTCCCCTACCAACACCACACAAGAGTTCTGGTGTGGGGGTGTAGGATAAACACTGGACTGCTTACCATAAAGTCAGCGGTTCAGATCCACCAGCCACTCCTTGGAAACCCTATGTAGGTTCGCTGTGAGTCGGAACTGACTTGACGACACATAAGAACAACAACACAGAGTTTATTTTTTTCTATAAAAGTAGAATAATTGTAGCAACAACAACATTAATTTACTATGGTTGACGTGGTCAGTACACCGTCTGTATTTCCTGGGATATCATTATCACTTTTTAAAAAATCTTACTGTTGAGAATACATACAACTGAACACCACCAGGAGTCTTCCTGTTGTGGCGTTGCAGGTTAATGCACTAGACTGCAAGGTCGGTTTGAACCACAAGGTCAGTGGTTCAAGCTCACCAACAGCTCTTCGGAAACCCTATACAGGGTCGCTATGGGTCAGAACCCACTCTACAGCACTTAGCAACAAGAAGACAGCACCAATTCATCTGTTTCTACATGTACAATTCAGTGACATTTTCATTTCATTTTTTATTTTACCTCAGAGGAAGGGCTTTGAGTTGTATTTCAGAGAAGGACCACGTGCTGTGGCAGCAGGCTGAGGGAACTTCCTAATCTGAGAGTCCAGCCAGCCTCTGCCATTTTTACCCCTAACTCAGAGGAGAAGGAACATATTCTTCCGTATGATTCGCTGCTTTGCATATACGCACCCCAGTTAAAGGCTTACATTACAGATGGAGTCAGTTCTCTGAGGGAAGTGGAGAAAACCCGGAAAGGGAGGTTGGCGAGGGGATGGCTAGGGGTTAGGACCGACACCAACAGTTACCATGATGGTCTCTAACTTGCCCTCTTCCTGTTCTGCCTGTCTTCCTTGGAGTCTTGGTTTGAATTTCATTCTGCACTGAACTTCTCGCAGGGCTTAACAATCCTCATGCCCAGGAATATAAACATCTCCCTTTCACAACCCTCTCCTCTCCAGCAGAGGCCTGCTATGGCAGAAAGATTTATGCTTTTGGTCTGCCCTTTTCCACTGCCCAGGTAGGCTTAGGATTTTCTGTTTCATTTTCAGGCAAATGTTGAGCATCTGGTGCAAAAGATGAAAACAACTGTGAAAAGGGGCCTGGTGTTAAGGTACCTCATCCTCTGTTTGTTCCTTGACCCAACCCATAGGATGGAAAACAGCTGGGACACCCTGAGGCATTGATAGATGCAAATGGAGGGGACAGCCTATCCCCCCACCCCATCCCCAGCCCTATAGGAGATAAAAGGGAAGAACAAAGTCTGAGGGGTGATGGGGGGTGGGGGGGAAGAGATGGGAAGACAACTGAAGTCACAGGCTCTGGGTCTCTCCCTGGCAGGAATGAGAAATGCAATGAGAACTATACCACTGACTTCATTTTCAACCTGTATTCTGAGGAAGGCAAGGGTATCTTCGATAGCAGGAAGAACGTGCTTGGCCACATGCAGCAGGTAGGGGAGATGTGTCCTCCTCAAGCCCACCCTTAGGTGACCGGAGCCCTGAGCAGCCATTGAGGCTCCCTGGCCATCTGCAGTCGGCTATAGACTGTCAGGGCCACCAGCAGAGAGTGAGGTCACATGGTTCGTCTTCATTTAGGGCAGGATTTCTCAGTCTCAGCACTAGCACTGTAGACACTGGGACTGGGTGGGAAGGGGGAGGGACTGGTGGGGAGTGCTGTCTCGGGCATTGTAGGTAGTAAAACTGTCTACATATTGCCAGATGTTCCCTGAGAGACAAGATAGTCTGCAGTTAAGAAGCATGATTTAGATGAGGAAAAATGAAGCCGATGAGGAGAAATTGTTTTTTTCAGGCCACTGGTCAGGTCAGGGCCAGAATGAGGCAGTGCCTTGGTCATCTGTCACGCGCTGCATACAGGTACCTTCCTGGTGCCTGCGGTGTCTCCGGAAAGGAATTCCTTGCTATCACTCACACTCAATCCCCACCTAACGTGGGCTTCGCTCACAGGTGGTACTGGTGGTGTGAGGCCCACCCTCATCCCAGATATCAGCCCAAATGCCTTCCCATTGTCTCTGTTTGAATGAACTTATCAAATACTTTGTAATTTCAAAATTGTGAGAGGTCACAGGTGTCTATCTCAGTATTAAATGGGGAAAGAGGAGAAACAGACAGGGAACACCTGCAGGAACACATATTATTGGCTAAAGTGTGAAGACCTGTTTCTTTTTCTTCTCATTCTTCCACCTACATTCTCTTAGTTCAGAGAAAATCTGTATGAATAGTTAAGTACTTGGCTGCTAACCCAAAAAGTGGTGGTTTGAACTCACGCAGAGCCTTAGAAGACAGGCCTGCCAATCTACTTTCAAACGATCACAGCCTTGGAAGCCCCAGTTCTACTGGGCACACGTGGGGTCACCATGAGTCCAAAGCAACCTGACAACAACTATCTCCAACAACTAAGGGCAGCTAGATTGGGCCACAAGGAACACTTTGGTGTCATAAATGATGATAGCTGACCAAGCTGCTAGACTAAAGAGGGTCAGGAAACCGGCCAGAAGGTCAGTAAGATCAAAAGTGAACCAACAGTATTTGGCAGCTGCAGCGCTAGGAGAGGGAACTGTGGGACCCACCTTCCTCTTTCCCTGAAGTAATACTTTAACTACCAGGTCAGTGGTCAGCTGTGCTGGGCATACTCATCTTGACTCTAGCAGCTTACCAGTGACCCTTTCTGCTTGTTAAAATCCTGGGCTCACTCTTCCCTCATTCTCTGTGTGTCTCTGCTGCCACATCATTACAGTTTTCTTGCTGTAACTTTTCTGATTCTTTTTCCAGGGTGGGAGCCCCACTCCATTTGACAGGAATTTTGCCACTAAGATGGGAGCCAAGGCTATGAACTGGATGTCTGGCAAAATCAAAGAGAGCTACCGTAATGGTAGGCAGGGTGAGGAGGAGTCCCCCCCAGAGGCTGGTTTTCCAGTGTAGAAGCTAATGGGTCATCCTTTTCTCGCAGGGCGGATCTTTGCCAACACTCCAGACTCAGGTTGTGTTCTGGGAATGCGTAAGAGGGCCCTGGTCTTTCAACCAGTGACTGAGCTGAAGGACCAAACCGATTTTGAGTGAGTTACACCTATTTCCTAGAATGGTTCCTCTCTGATAGTTTCACGATCTACTCTCCCCATCCTTTTAACTGTCTTTAGTCCTTTTATCTTTTTTTGTGTGGATTGAGTGAAAGTTTACAGGGCAAATCGTCAGTTTTACATTGAACAAATCATACATCTTGTTTCATTACAATGATTATAATCCACTCCATGTACCATCAGTTAGCAGTATTTCTCTCTATTCACTTTAGCTTTTTTTTTTTTTTTTCTTTAAAACACTCAGGCATATAATAGTAGTCCTTTTCTCTTAGGAGTAACACCTGTAGTCTTTGCCCTTACCCTAAATGAGTGTCTTCTGGTCAGCTCCTCCCATAAGCCACTGGTAGAAGTTGATTGTGTTACTAAAGATTATATCATCATCCTGTCCTCATTCTCTGTAGGCATCGCATTCCCAAGGAACAGTGGTGGCTGAAGCTGAGGCCCATCCTGAAAATCCTAGCCAAGTATGAGATTGACTTGGACACCTCAGAGCACGCCCACTTGGAACACATTAATCGAAAGCGGTCTGGGGACGCTCCTGTTTAAACAACTCTTTGCAGTGAAGGGAATGGATGTTATGATCATGGTCAATTCACCTGTTGGTAGATCTAAGTCTACATATTCTCAGTGTTTTAGCTCATTATTTTTTAGGTTTCCTTTCATTCTGTCTGTAACTGCAGCCATGATCAGCTTTGGCCAGGGAGCAGGAGCAGGGGGTGCTGAGTGGAAGCTCCTGCTAGGTAGAATTTCTCATGACTCCTACCCCAGGTTCAACTGTGACATAAGGCTGAGCTCTGGTGTCACTGCTAGATTTCAGTTACTCGGTTAGAACTTTCCTAAAAATAAGCTTTATTTATTTGTTTATTTGTGTAACAGAGTCTTGGTTCCTCTACTACTTTGACTATAGTGACAGGCTTTAACTACACTAATAAATGCCAGCTGGTCACTGTGCTTTGGCCTCTTTTATCTTCACAAGTGGGATGCAATACTGTCAGTCCCTAGACTGTGCCCAAAGAAAATACGTGACAAAGTTCTGTCCACTTCTCTACCTCTCAGATTATTTTTCTTAGCATGTATTGACTCTCTACGTGGGGTCTCAGAACATCATCCACTGGTCCTCATCGTCATCCCACTGTAGCCCCTCCTACGTTACCTGCAGTTAAGGATTCAGTCTTCCAGAAACATAAGGTAGTGATTTACCTCATGATCATATATGCCCTGTCCCCAGGATTGCTTTTTGTCTAGCCATCTCAAGATCTCTACTCCTCTACCAACCCAGGCTGCTTCCTTCTCAATTTTCCTGAGTACTTGTCGAGAACCGGCCTCGACATAGGGGTTCGGTTCATGAAGTAGGGAGATCTGGCGGCGACAGAAATAGAGAAAGAATACACACAAAGACACAACAAGAGAGACAAGAAGACACCCCGAAACTAGAGTGGATGTGAAACTGGCCGGCAGACCCTGGACTACAGGCATCGGAGCCCCTGCAGGCAGTAAACTGCACAGCCCTGCAGGCAGTAAAGCATGCGGGCTTCAGTCTGCACCTCCGTCTTATTGCAGGGAGGAGTTTTACACAAAGGAAGGCGGGGATTTTGAAGACAGGGTACAGAAGTGAAATGTGATTAATCGTTCAAAACAGGACACGATTTACAGGAACAAATTCTAAAACATACATCACAAATTGTCTTGATAATCTAACATCCTTAATTTTCTAGAAATTCAAGCAAATTGTTATATAGTACTTTGTAGGTTCGAATCCCAAGGCAGCAACTCGAGGTTTCTCAAGCCTAATTAGCATACCTATAGCACCTAATCTTCAGTGAGAAAAAGGATTCAAAAGGTCTGAAAGGAGTCCAGCTGTTTCCGTAGCCAAGGCTTGTAGGAGGAAGGAAGACACCTATGTTAATGGTCTGCACCCAGGGAGAACTGCGAAGTCTGACACTATTATTCTGTAGACAAAACCCTGGAATTCACCAATCTACTCTGAGTTAATTCCTTGGGCAGCCTGTCTCCTAAGCTTCCCAGCAAACTTGCCTTAGGAACTTTTTACAGTCTCACATTAGGAGAAGTTTTTTTGTTTTAATATTTGTCCGTGAGTATCAAGGGCTCATGTATTAAGTTAATATCAAACACAACTGAATAATCTGATAAAGAACAGCTATGTTTGCCAGGTGGCCAGAGTTTGTTCCTCAGAGAGATTTGTTCCCAGAATCTTAAGCACTGCCAACACAGTGGAGACATTAAGAGAGGCACATAAGAAACCATTTTCTCAGAAGCTACAATTACTGGAGTTTGAAGCATAGAATGAATTAATACGACTAAAGCAAATTATACAGAGCTAGCCCAACAGTGAGTTCGTAAAAGCCAATGAACCCAGGACGTCCGGAGGTTACTTCCTTGGGCCCTCAGGGTCCCTGGCTAGCAAGCCTGAGTGGCGCCGCTGTGTTGGTTTTTCATCCATGACACAGGGCCTCAACACCTCAGTGATTGCGGTCTGCAATAAGTACTCCTACCCAGTGTAAGACAGGCTCCATTTGTGTGGGGAGAGGTGTACAGGAAAGTCTGGGCCTGTTACTTTGGAAAGGCACCAGTTCTTCAGCTGCAACTATTCTGTTTCTGCTGCTTCCTCCTTGTACCCAAGTGACTGTTGTCATACTGATGGTGCCCGGAACCAGGACCATAGGCAATACCCTGAATTGACAGCATGGTGCCCAATTTTCATGTTAGGTTTAAGATTAATCTCCAATATCCAGATCTCAACTCCTATCACAGGCACACACATTTCTTCCAGTGAACTTTCCTCACTTGTCTGATGAAGTAGGACATTCAAGATATTGCAAGGGGTGAACAACCAAAAAAGCCAAACATTGTCATCAAGTCTATTCCAATTCATAACCATCCTATACGACAGACTCCCCCACAGGGTTACAAAGCTGTAATCTTTAGGAAGCTGGATACCAAAGTTCTTCTGTAAAGTGACAAGTGAGATTGAACCATGAACCTTTCGGTTAGCAGTTGAGCGCTTAACCACTCTGCCACCAGGACTTATAACAAAGGGTAGGGGAAAGTATCCTCCTAGTCCTCCACTTTTGCTGGCTGCCCAGTGTTACAGCCCTACCCTAATCACAGTTCAGAACAGTGACTGACAAGGGTTTTGTTCAGAGTTCGTACTTACAGCAGCCAAGTGCACTTTGTACAATTCTTTAAGGGAAGAGAAATTTAAAATGTCAAGCCCCATGTTAGGCATTTTACATGTTATACTGAATTCTCAAAACAGCTTTATGAGGAGGGTGACAGCCTCATTTCAGAATTTTAGAGATGAGAACTCTGGGGCTTAGGGTGGTTAAATATGCCCTAGGCCTCACAGTCTTTAACAAAGCTGGGACTCAAACCCAGTTCTGACTACATTTCCCATGCTCTCCTCCCGACCCTGTTAACTTCAAATCCACAACTACAAGGGCTGTGAAAGTCTAGGCGTTCATTCAGGTCAGGGAAATAGTATGATGGTACTATCGACTATTAATTTATAGTTCCTTGTTCCTGCCTGGGAGGGGTGCTTCTGACGGCCTCTTAACATCACATGTAGGGAGATGGAGAATCAGCATCAGTCCAAAGCCAGTTCTCAGACCGGCCTCCACCCTCCTTTACCCTAATTCTGACACCAACCATCCCTCTCATTCAGCTGGGTTCAATAATCCATTGCAAGGGCCACAAAAAACTCATACAATACTCATGATCATGGAGTTTATTAGGGAAATTAACAGGGTACAGTACTGGGTCAGAAATGCTTAGGACACAGTTCTTTGGTCAGTACAGCTTCTTGCCAGCCATGGCTGCAGGCAGGCCTCTCTCTGGTCCTCACTCAGCCATAAGCCCTTTGCTTGGGCAATGTTACAACTAAATCATATAATGATGGCAGAATCTTCCCCCACCTTCTTTTACCCAGACCTATCAGAAAAAGAGGAAATAATACCCAATCTGCATGGTCCCATCCCATCATTAAGTGAGTTACAAAGACCCCATATAGGGTTTCTGAGGAGCAGCTGGTGGGTTTGAACTACCGACCTTGCAGTTAACAGTCCTGTGCTTATCCTACAGAGCCACATGTTAGAAGAACCATAGTGACTAATCCACTGCACGACACTGCCTGTAATCCTACAACTCTGTGTCTAGGAAAATGATGAGGGAAGAGATGGCTGGAAAGCTCATCACAAAGGAAATATCATTTTGTAGAGTTAAGAAATTCATTATACTATGATCTGGAAAAAAGCAACAGCATAGTGAAGAAACATTGAAAAATAAAACTAAAACCTTTGAAGGAAAATGCCATTTCATTAAAGTGAAAATTGGTTCAACTCTTAAGTGGAGGTGAAACAATTTATTAGCCACCAATAGCACGATAGAGAAAGTTTTTTTTCCTCTCCAGCATAATGTCTATGATGAGAAATGAGTGGTTCTCAAACCCAGTCTGAATATTAGAGTCACCTGGGGTGTCTTTAAAAATCTTCATGCCAGAATGGACTCCTCAGAACAGCTAATCATACGAGTCTTAAAGGGTAGCACTTGCCCTTCAAGGCAGAAAGGTGGGGGGGGGGCTGGTGCAGCAAATGGAAATGGAGAACCCAGGGAGGAAGGAGGAAGAGTGCTGTTTCATTGAAGGGATTGTAACTGTTATGAAAGGTGGATACATTGTTGAAATGTGTATAAAGTGAATGGGAAACTAAATTGCTCTATAAATTTGTACCCAAATCATACATGTGGTTAAGTGCCTCTGAGTCAGTTCCAACTCACAGCAACCCTGTATAAGGTTCCTGAGAAGCAGCTGGTGAGTTTGAACATATACAAGACACTCAGGCCCAGACCTAATTGAGACCAATTAAATCCATCTCTGGAGGTGGGGCCCAGGCCTTAGTATTTTTTATAGTGCCCTTGTTGTTAAATGCTGTTGAGTCGATTCCGATCCATAGCGACCCTGTACAGGGTTTCTGAGGTAAATCTTTACCGAAGCAGAAAGCCTCATCTTTCTCCCGAAAAACCGCTGGTAGTTTTGAACTGCTGACCTTGAGATTAGCAGCCCAATTTGTAACCATTATGCTACCAGAGTCAGGTCTAATAAACAGCTACGTTTGAGAACCACTGACTAAAGCAATGGTTCTCATTTCTGGCTGCACAGAAGCTTCTGGAAAAGCATCATGTCCTCAAATAGACCCCAAGAGACTCAGATAATTGGTCTGGCATCAGTGCTTTTAAGAAGCTCCCATTGCGGTTGAATGTGCATCTAGGGTTGAAACCCATAAAAGCAGTAATTCCAAATTTGGGGTTGGGGGAGAAAGGGAAACTTTTCCAGATTACTCTATCCAAGTCTTCCTGTTTACCAGTGTCTCAATCGCTTGCTGATAGATAAGGTTGTTATGGAAAAATGCACTGAAGTCCCAGGCAGGCAGAAAGAAACTGGGGATGGGGGGGGGGGAACCCAGGAAAAAGTGGAGAAAAGTAATAGCAATTGCCACATTTGGTTTAAGAACTATTTATTTCTTTTTTTAAGTGGGCAAAAAACACCAACAAGCAAAAGATCAAAACGAGACATACTCTCAGAAATTAGTTGTGTCAACAGATTCCATTCACTTTTGTGCTTCCCAATCAAAAAAAAAAAAAAACAAAACTTTAAATTTGCATACAGGCCATCTAAGATCAGTAACAACTTGACCTAGTCTAGGAAGATGGAAGAGTATTGTGACTATGAGGGGACTTCAAAGTTTGTGGGAAAATTCCATTATCATTTCATTTTTTCATGAACTTTTTGAAGTTTCCCTTGTACTAGTGATTAAAAAAGATCCTTTTTGGGTAGCTGGGCCATTTCCAAAGAAATTCACATAACACTTCCCCCACTTATTCCCCAATCTGCACTACCCCGGAAGTCTTGTATTTGTAAGTACCACTGAGTTGGTTCTGACTCAGAGAAACCCCAGTATAGGATTGCTGAGGAGCAGCTGGTGGGCTTGAACTACCAACCTTCTGGTTCGTAGTCCAGTGTTGATCCTACAGCACCACACCAGAAGTCTTGTATAGATCAATAAAAATCAGTTTCCAAAAACAACTGAAAGAAAAATAATTCTAACTTCTTAAGCAGAGTGAATGAAGAGGACCCTCAGGAAAAAGCTGCTTAGCCCATATTCCTCTCCTGCTAGAGCAAAAAACACCTTATTCTACAATAAGGTACAATAAGCTACAAAAAATGTCTGCTAAGTCCATTCGAGCAAATCAGCTTTGAAGAAGAAAAAGAGCCACAAGAGAACAGGAATTCTTAGGACGGTTTAGAATCTCCTATTTCTTCTAATGTGTGGAAAGCAGCCACATATTACAGTAACATTGCTGAACTATTGTATCCTTGTACATACCCGTGAAAAAGAGGCAAACACTGCTGTCTACTTTGATGGAGATGTGGCACTCTAAGGAGCATCTGAAACTGCAGTATCTTCACATTTGGGTCACAACTATTGTTTCTCTTCACAGACCAATTAGAATGATTCTACAGGGATTCTTCTAGTGGGAAAGGACAATCAAACACACATTCTTTAAATACTTGTCATCATCCTATAGAAATTCAATTGCACTGTTGAGTCTTTCCCTAAAGAGGAGAGTGGGGGAGACCTCTCTTTTGCAGGGTGCAATATAAAAAGTTAAATGAACAATAAACAGAAAACAAAAGTGAGAGATTTTTTCTTGTTGTTTTTCTTAGTTGGTTGGTTGGTTGGTTTGCAGAGGGGAGGTGGTGTGGGAGTTATTGTTCTGACATGTTGCCTCAAAGTCTACAAACCACACAGTAGGAACAGCTGCTTTCTCTGTTTTCTATGGCAAAGAGACAGTACTGCAGGGGAGACCCTCACCCAGAGTTGCCTACATGATAGTACAAGCTTCTCTTCCATGTTATTCTACAAGTAACAGGTATTCCTTCAAAGAAGCTGGCAGTGGAAGGCCCTTCACTGCCTCTGGAAGATACTGGAGTCCCAGGCTTCGGCGCACAGCATAGCGAGAGAGCGTTTTTAGAGTTCCTGGGGCTGAGCACAGAACAGTCAGTTTTTCACAAAGCTGCTGGTCTCTGGCCACCTCTCGGGGCATGATGCCATTTTTTCGTAATTCAAAGTGTCCAACAGCTCTGTGGAGGAGCTCAAAACAAGAGTCCTCTTTCTCTGTTCCAAGTCCCCTGACTAGCAGAGCCACCAGGCGAGAGATGGGTGTTTGGCCTTTTAAATTGATGACCCTGACCTCCGCACCATAATCGAGAAGGATGCTGACGCTCTCAAGATTTCCCTTCATGGCAGCCCAGCTGAGAGGTGTATCATTGTTGTAATCCAGGGCATTGACGGAGGCCCCACTCTCTAGGAGGGCACGCACACACTCAGCATTGTTCTTAAACGCTGCCCAGTGAAGTGGGGTGTCTCTGTTGCCATCCAGTGCATTGGGGTTTGCACCATACTCCAACAGGACCTCCACACAAGTCTCATCTTTCTCAGCTGCATAGTGGAGGGCTGTTCGGTTATAACCATCCAGGGCATTCACCTGTAAAGAGGAAGAACCATTACAGTAGACACACACTGGGGACAAGATAGGGAGTAAAGTACACATGTATAGACCTAGCATCTTTCTTACATAGTATTTCAACAGAAGGGCCAGCAAGTATTACCCAGGGAGTGTTGGTGATCAGGATGGAGGTATGACAGGAGCTCCACTCTTACCTGCATTTATTAGCTGGCCTGCATTATTCAGGTTTTTGTTGTTATATCATTTCTCTTATTTACTATTCATTAGAATTTCTACCATAGGTGAAAAGAATGAGAAGATGAAGTCTAGGTCCTTGTAACTGCTCTAAAAGACATTGGAGAGCAACTTGAATGTACCAGCCAGAGTAAAGGTTTAGGATGGTTTCACTTATCCTGATTCTCTATCCTGTGGCTAATGCAACTAAGCTAAAAAGTAATGAGGCCAAAGCTGCCCATGTAGCTTTGTTGTACTCTTTAACCATTCAGAGCAGCTCTAATTGTTAAGTCAGCCCCTTGTAACAATATGCTGTGAGTTCACAAGAGAACTTGCTAAAACATGTGGAGGGAACACCACAAATCTTCCATTGCTGGGAGAGCAGCTGGCTTGCTGAGAATTGGCATCTTGTCCTTTTTATTAGCTGCTGTGGAGTTGGCCCTTGATTCATGGTGACCCCATGCACTCTGGAATAACACACTGTTATCCCCATGATGATGGAGACTGAGCCATTGCGACCCATAGGATTTCTATTAACTGACTTCTCAAAGGAGACCACCAGACCTTTCTTACCAGTTTGTCAGTCTGGAAGCTCTGCTGACATTTGTTCAGCATCCAATGACAGATGGACAGTAGCTGTGCATGAAGTGCATTGACTGGGAATCGAACCAGATCTCCCACATGGAAGCTAAGAATTCCACCAAGGAATCAGCTCCTAATGCCTGTGAGTTTTAAAGGCTACTTCAAATCCCCAGATATATAATGTGTTATTCTCCCTCATCAAATGCGATAAAGCCAAACCACAACATGTGAGTTCAACCTTCTATATGGCTAAAAACTTGTATTTCCCTGGGTATGTTTGCTTTTCTCATTGGCATTAATCACTGGCTTTTGTTTCACAAAGAAAGAGCTTTCAGTCATAAAGGTAACAGAATAGGTAACAACAGTGAGACACCATCCATGCGGAATGATAATGCCAGATGACTGGGCGCTGAGGCTTACTGACCAGTGTGTTTGGGGCCTGCACACAGCTTCATGACTTGATTCCAATGAGGGCCTCAGCAAGCAAGCGTTTAAGATTACTCACAGTCAAAACTGCTACTTTGCTTATTTAATAAACACTTAACCCTATACAGGGTCGCTATGGGTCGGAATCGACTCGACGGCACTTAACAACAACAAACTTAGCAATTACTACATGTCTTACGAAGAAGGTACAATTATCATTCCAAGTTTACAGATGGGGAGACAGGCAAAAAAAGTTTTTTGTTTTTTTTTTTCTTTTCTTTTTTCTTTTAACCAACTTGTTCATGGCTACTCAGCTGTAAGTAGCATATTTGGACTATGGACCCATCGAGTCTGGCTGCAGTCTACCATTGATTATACTACGCTACTTCTTGCTAATGCCATGGGTCTACTGAAGAAAATTAATCCATGTGTTTATCTTGATACATTAGAAAGAAGATATGAACAAGATAATCTAAAACAGAAAATCACTTATGTGCCATCGAGTAGGTTCTGATTCATAGAGACCTGTGCAGGGTACAAGGAGTGGCTGGTGGGTTTGAACCACTGACCTTGTGGCTAGCACTCTAGTGCACATCCTACAGCACCACATCAGAATTCAAGACAGAAAAGTTAGTGGGCAGAAATAGCATAAGTGTCCTCATCCTGACGGAGGGATTGCCTAGAGATGTTCATCCCTCAGTAAGTCATCTGATAAAACAAAACAGCAAAAAATCGAGTTGCCATCAAGTTGGTTCCAATTCATGAAGACCCCATATGTGTAGATTAGAAGGCCCTCTGTAGGGTTTTCAAGGTTGTGACATTACAGAAGCAGATGGCTGCCAGGCCTTTCTGCCAACATGCTTGTGGACTCAAATGGAAGGGTTTGAACTGCCAACCTTTCGTTAACCATCTGCAGCAGCTAGGAATGTCCAACCAGTTGTCATCGTGTTGATTCTGACTCATGGTGCCCCCAGATGTGTCACAGTAAGACTCTAAGTGCTCCACAGGGTTATCGATGGCTCATTTTTTAGAAATCAATCAATAGGCCTTTTTTTCCAAGGCACCTGTAGGTAGACTTGAACCACCAATCTTTTGGTTTGCAGCTGAGCATATGCACCACCCAGGGATTCCCACACATGGGATAGCTGGTCTCAGAGGGTTTAGATTTAATCAGAGTTGAAGGAAGTAGATAATCAATATGGCCTGAGAAGGCTAAATAGAAATTAAATAACTACCAGAAGGTGAGCTAAAAGGGAAAAGGGAGAAAATGCCTTTTTCCTGGACTCATGGAGGCTTAAACAAAAGAAAGACAAAGAAATGAAATCCTTAGGATTACTGTATATATCTCCCACTACATTTTGCTTTAATATAGGTTATACACAATGCTACTGTAAATGAGAAGATAAAGCGGGAGGTGGGAAGAGAGACTGAAAGAAATTGAAGTCAAGTTTTAGTGAATCATTAACGTAAAGATGTTGAAAACATTACCTCAGCTCCCTTTTCCAGGAGTAACTCCACACAGTCAGCATCAGACACCATACAGGCACAGTGTAGGGGCTTCAGTGTGCCGTGAGTACAGTTCACATCTGCTCCCTACGGGCAGGAGTAGACTTCAGTCAGAAGTGAGCTGGGGCTGGGGCTGGGGCTGGGGCTGAAGGGGAGAGTTTGGGTCTAAGTAAATCGTAAACAGACCACTGGTTCCCAGTCTCCATTTCTATAAATTAAATGCCAATGTTCAAAACTAGGGAATACAGTGGAGAAAAATGGAAGGATCTGTCAATTTCTTAGAGCCTTCCATATGGTCAACTGGACATTGTTGAGGTCTTAACCATACATGTAAGCATACTGGGAACCCACCGATAGGCAGGAGAGCTGGACCAGAAATCCACTTTTTATGACCACTAAGGTCAGCAGTTCAAATCCACCAGCTGCTCCTTGGAAACCCTACACTAGGTCACTATGAGTCGGAACCAACTCAACGGCACTTAACAACATACTTTGAAAATTTCAGGAAAATGAGTCTGTCAGACTGAGGCAAGCAGAACTAGGAAGGCTTTGCTCTTTTTGGCATTTAAGAGATGACCATCACTAAATAGTAGGGTCATCTTACTGTGATCTTTTTATTTATCAACATCTTCAAAGAAGTCTCTTGGCATCAACATTCTCTGTCACCTTGCCCCTCCTGGTGCTTCTATTTCAAATCTGATAAAGGAGATGGAGAAACTACAGTCTGATCAAGATCAAAGTCACCAAATGACTCAGCGGCAGAGCTAGAATTAGAACGTGACAGAGCCTTCTTATACCACTTCTGTGAGAATGAGCTAATAACACTGTCTGACTTTTCCCTCTCAGTTGTGCCACATAGCTGAAGCAGCGACAGGGTTCCAGGCTATAAATAAGGTGCTTAAACCTTGTTCAAAATCAGGCACAGAAGTAACCATCTGGGTGCATTTTCGAGTGATCGTGAAACTACTCTAGAACTTCTCTTCAACGGGAATAATATACCGAAGAAGGGATTAAACACTTAGGATACGAGTCATAAAACAACGACTAAATAGCAATGGTTACATAACTAATAGTGAAAAATTTCCTAAATTACAAATTACCATGCAGTTTTCTTTTAGGGGTAGAAAGTGGTAGTTTTTAATAAGATAGAAAGCAAGTGAAATCTCTTCATGTAATTATAACCCAGATATATGAAGAAAGGCTCTCAAAGAAATTGACAGCCCCCTCTGCTTTGCTCCACTCCTTCCTACATTACTATATGGATAGAAGACCTTGAACTTGCTGGACTCCATATTTATCATATTCAGACAGAAATTTTACACAGAAAATGAGACTAACATCGTCTAGAATATTTCTACCAGACATACAATGTGAAAGGGAGAAGTGAAGAGAAACAAAGCTCAGGGAATACATCTTAATGAACAATGAATACATTTAAGAAGACTGTAGTAACTCCTTGTGATCTTGTACTGAGTCAAAGCTGCAAATCTGTATTAGATTAGGGTTCCTCAGGACTTTTCCCACTTTACCTGCCCAAAGGCACACTCACCCCTCTGATGAGGTCCTCTACATTATCATGTGGGAAGGAACGGATGGCAGCAATTGTTCTGATTAAGCGCTCTGAGAGAGAGTATTTGCTCTGAATGCTCTGCATAATATACCACATACTGGAACTCATCAAGGCTCCAAGGATGCTCACATGCTCCAAACTGCGAGAAACAAAGAAGTGTTAGGCATACACCGAGCATACCTGCCTTTAGGGTTAGGGTTATCTGAGGTCTTCCCAGTACCAAAGCAGATTTTGAGAAATTCATGATTAATATAATTTATTCTTAGTTATAAGGACATCGATAACAGTTGTTAACAGTTGTTTAGGGAGCTTGGTAAATCTGGACGCAAATGCCCTGGCTCTTAGTACCTCTGTTCTACTCTCCAATAGTGTGCATGAGACTTCTCTAGGAGGTGCAAAGAGCTCCCATGGAACGCTATGTTACTCACAAACTAAGCAAGGAAGGGGGTTTTAAAGGCTAAAGAGACTGTGGCGAGAGTCCTGATATGGTGATGTATGATAAGCACTGACTGGGCTACTAACCACAAGGTTGCTGGTTCAAACCCACCAGTCACTCCTTGGAAACCCTATATAGGGTTGTTGTGAGTCAGAATCGACTCAACAGCACTTAACAACAACAAAGATGCTAAAGGCATTCTTTTCCTCTTCTGCACTTCTGTCATCTTTATTATCAACACTACCTTCTTGGTTATTTATTTAAGATATTGGCCTTATGGTATGTTATTACATAAATATTATTTCTCAATGTAAATTGTAGTTGATAAGAGAGCAAAGGACCTTGTCTTGTGCTTTTGACCACAGAGTCTCACAAAAAGCACACGTTCAGAAATATTGCTTAGTTGACTGACTAAAAAGTATGGAAGTCACTGTTACCTGTGAAAAGAGAGGGAGAATGCGATGGAACAAATGCATCTGTTACTACTGACAAGGCAAAGAAAAAACTGAGAAACATTTAAAATATTGTAGTATAGGAAGCAAAAGTGCACCTATTCTGGAATAATTCACATAAAATTGTTGTTGTTGCTAAGTGCCGTCGAGTCGGTTCCGACCCATAGCGACCCTGTACAGGGTTTCCGAGGCTGTAAATCTTTACGGGAGCAGAACGCCTCATCTTTCTCCCGCGGAGCAGCTGGTAGTTTCGAACTGCTGGCCTTAAGGTTCGCAGCCCGATTCATAACCACTACGCTACCAGAGCTCCTTACATATAAAATTGTTGTTGTTGTTGTTAAGTGCCATCGAGTCGGGTCCGACCCATAGCGACCCTGTACAGGGTTTCCGAGGGTGTAAATCTTTACGGGAGTAGAAAGCCTCATCTTTCTCCCGCGGAGCGGCTGGTAGTTTCGAACCGCTGACCTTAAGGTTCGCAGCCCGATTCGTAACCACTACGCTACCATATAAAATTAGAGAGGAAAAAATTCCACCTTCACACCAGTGACATATACTTTCAAGTTTTAGAAAAGCAAATTTAAGAACATAATTTGAACTCATTATTTTAATAGTTATTTATGACAATTGAGAAATAGAGTTGAGCAAATATATCCTAACCACATTACAGAGAATTTTAGGATGAAAGAAGTAATGTAATATACTTAAATTCAACCATGAGAAAAGTTTTGGCTTAGTAAGAGGTTCTGGCTGGGAACACTCAATACTACAGCAAATAAGGTGGAACACTTCTATGAAAAAATACAAATAAAAAATTGTCAAGAAAACTTTATATAGCATCAACTCTCTAAGTGTTTACTGTTCAGGGTTCTATTTTCTTGTGAAAATATAAACTCCTTGGGGATAAAGACTATGTCTCTTTCCAACAGTGCCTAACACATGGCAGGTTCTCAATATTTTTGAACCAATAAAAAGCTTGTTACTTTGAATCCTAATAAAGTCAATACTTGCAATAATTAAGTACATTATGTGTACAATGATTACTAAAAGAAGAGTTACTTTGACTATCTCATAATATGCAAATTTTGCTTGTTTTAATACAACAACCCTTTATATATTGTGGGTTGTTGTTAAGTGCTGTCAAGTCCATTCCAACTCATAGCAACCCTGTACAGGGTTTCCAAGACTTTAAATCTTCATAGAAGCAGTAAGTTTCATCTTTCTCCTGTGGAGCAACACCTGGGGAGCTTGAACCACAGACCTTGTCGTTCGCAGTATAGTGCTTGTTGTATGGAGTCATTATGCTCCCAATATATTGTGGGATATACCCCAGCGAGATGGATTGGCAAAGTGGCAGCATCAATGGGCTCAAGCGTGGCAACAATTGTGAGGTTGGCCCAGGATTGAGCAGTGTTTCATCCTGTTGTGCACAGGGTCGCTATGAGTCGGTACCGACTCAATGGCACCTAACAACAACTATAAATTCTAATAGTTTCTATTTTGCTAGTCTATAGGCTTAAAAATATACAGTATACTTATAGATGTTGCTGTTTTATGCACCGTCAAGTTGTTTTGACTCATAGCATCCCTGTATAGGGTTTCCAAGGAGCTACTGGTGGATTTGAAACACTGATCTTGCAGTTCAAACTGACCTGGAGGTCCAGTGCTGAGCCTGCATCTTTATACCAGGACTCTCTCTATATATATTTATTGTTGTTTTCAAGTGATGTCAAGTCAGTTTCAACTCATTGTGACCCTGTATAGGGTTTTCAAGGAGCAGCTGGTGAGCTTGAACCACCAGCCTTGCAGTTCAAATCGACCTTGCAATCCAGCACATTAATCCACAGCACCACATCAGGACTATATATCTATATCTATATAAATATGGAACTGTACACTCTGGGAAGCTGGTCATGTTCACCAAACTACATATATGGTGTGGCGCTATAGGATCAGCACTGGGCTGTGAACCACAAGGTTGTTGTTGTTGTTAAGCACCATCAAGTCGGTTCTGACCCATAGCGACCCAGAACAGGGTTTCTGAGGCTGTAAATCTTTATAGGAGTAGAAAGCCTCATCTTTCTCCAGCAGAGCAGCTGGTAGTTTTGAACTGCTGACCTTGAGGTTCAGCAACTACGTAGTTGGTAGCAACTATGCTACCAGAGCTCCTCGAATCACAAGGTAGCCAGTTCAAACCCACCAGCTGCTCCTTGGAAACCCTATACGGATCGCTATGTGTCAAAACCGACTCGAAGGCACTTAACAACTATCTTTGTTCCTACTCATAGCGACCCTGCACAGGGGATTCTGAGGCTGTAAATCTTTATGGAAGCAGAAAGCCTCATCTTTCTCCCGCGGAACAGCTGATAATTTCTAACTGCTGACCATGAGAAAAATATATAGTACTAATTAATAGAAATGTTTAGTTTAATAGAAATTAAGTGAAAAATATTCAACTCACATGTATCAATGATTCAAACTGCACATTTACCCCCTCTACTTTACTATGAATGAGCTTACATGTATGTTTATGTCTCTGAAATTTTCTAGATAGTTTAGATTTGCCATATATTTCCATCTCTCCAACAGCCAGTAAGCTTCTCCGAGAAAAAGGTCTGTATCTTATACTTCTTTGTACCAAGGAGGAGGCTCATTTAAGTCCAATTCTAAAAAAGGTTTGGACTGAAGTGATCCTTAACCATTTCTGGGAGACCGACACCTCTGAGCTGTCGAGTGGGATCTGACTTATAGCAACACTGTATAGGATATCCGAGGAGAGGCTGGTAGGTTTGAACTGCCGGCCTTGAGGATCACACCGACCTTGGGTCCAGTGCTTATCCTACAGTGCCACACCAGGGCTCAGCGACTAGTATAACCACTGGTTGAATATTGCAGCTCTGACACTCCCAGTTGAAGAGTGAAACTTCAGAGCAAAATGACACCATTCCCTGAAAGGAAAGGTCGTTGTTATGTGCCTTTGAGTAGGTTCCGACCTGTAGCGGCCCTGGATAGGGCTTCCAAGGAGCGTCTGGTGCGGTTCAAACAGCCCAGCGCATTATCTGGCAGTGCCAGGGTCAAGGAAACCTACATGACCTCTCTTCATGCACCCATGCACGGTTGCACCCTGTTGAGCCCTAGTCTGCTGAAGTTAAAAGGCCTCTCTTCCAGATTCTTTCACTACAAGATCCGGAGAAATCACGAAGTTCTTATTGCGACGCTAGAAGGAAGCAAAGTGGGAAAGGCGACGTTCAACCTCCGGCTCCAGAAAGGCCTGAGCTTCCGCCTGGCGAAAACACCCGGGCCGGAGCAGATGCGCCTCTACCTACCGCACTACCCAGGCCCAGTAGGGCTCGCGGCAGCTGGGTCTCTCCGAGGCTAGAGGGCAGACGGCAAGGGCACAGCATGCAAGGACGTGTGGTGTCACTTTCCCCATGGGCTCCCAAAAGGTTGCTGCAATCCTGGCAAATCTCCTAGAGCCGGTTCTGAAAAAGGGTCGCGCAATTTGCGCTTGGGAAGCCCAGAAGCGGATCAGCCCTCGCACTATCTCTCCCCAAGGCCCGGGACTATGTCTCACGCAGTCTCTAAGGCTCCCGGGCTCCGACAGGGAAGTGTAGGAGGCGTTACTGGATGCAATGTCCCAGGGTGGGGAACCTGGCTGCAGACCTCCCCACACCGAGAGCCTGACTCACCGAATCGCAAGGCAGGGCTGGGTGGTGAAAGCCACTGTCAAGGCGTGACCCGGAAGTCGGAGGTTTCGCAGTGGATACCCTCTGTTTACAGAACTAGAACGACTAGGATGGGCGCCTGCGCACTCACCGGCGTCGGTACACCGGAGCGCCTGCGCAGACTCGCCAACACCCTATGGAGGCCTAGTTCCTGGGTTACTTTCTCCCAGCGGCTTTGCGCTCCGTGCGGTGAATGGCTCCTGCAGCAGGAGAACAGCTCGCGATCAATGCCTCTCCGCCGATTTTGTGTGGCAGCGCCTGCATGGACCAGGCCTGCGGGGGGCCATTCCTGCCCTCATCCACCCTCCTCATTGTCTCCAAGTGACAACTGGCCTGGGAGCTTCATTCCTGGACCACCTTAGCCAAATCTTTTGCCCTCTAAATCCACTCTGGTACATTTGTTAAGGCGAATAAGCTTTTAATGAAGGTGCCTTTGGCATTTGTTTACAATATTGGAACGGATCTTTGCTCCTTAGAACCCCTCCTGGACATTGTCCACCCTCTCACACTGAACACTTAAAGGTATAGTCTATACCTTAAAGGTATAGTCCAAATGTTGAGGGCAAAAATAGATGCAAACGCTGTCAGTCTTCCTTCCTACCCAGAGAGAGTCATGCTGGCACCTCGGAGAGATGTATTTTACGTGCAAAATACATATGCTAGTTAATGTAAAGAATGAAGTAGCCCACACAGGCAGTTCAACCAAGCAGGCTGTTTAAGAATGCCCCAACACTTACATCCCAAAACTGGCTCTAAGCAACAAAATCTAACCAGTCTGAGATTAAAGCAGGGGAGATTTCCCGCAAGATGGCAGATGAGGCAGACACGCTACATGGACTTTCTGCAAGAAAGATATGAGACACGAAGTAAAATAGACACAGATGACAATTCTGGCATGTGGAACTTCAGAAGAAAGGTTAGAGAGGTGGATGGAGGTGGTGGCTGGGAGAAGAGGCCGAGCAGGGACAGCAAGAGAGGGAGACTGACTGGTGAACGCCTGGCCAGACGTGGCTCAACCATCTTGTGAGCAGCTTTGGCAGCAGAGGGAGACCTGGCAGAGCAGATTCGCACAGGTGATGGGGAAGGTGCAATTACCTCTTTTCCCCTCACACTCCTCTGGTGACCAAAAGTGTAGCCAGCTCTCACCCTCACCACACTCCCAGTGCAGACCCTCCTCTTGGAGAGTTCAGAGCCACATGGTTTTGAGCCATTCCAATGTAAGTTGAGGGCTGGCTGCACCACTTTGGTTTGTAGCTTTGATGCCTGGATTCAGGTAGGCTCAGCTCTAGACCTACAGAACCCACAGTCACCAGAACAGCATTTAACCAGCCACCCTGCCCCCAGTTTTCCTGTGGTCCTAACAGACATTGACACCAGCTTTATCAAGGACCTCTACAAACTACTTTGGGGTTGAGTACCCTCCTGACCATAGCTAACATCAAGACCAGGAATCTGCTGTCACATCCCTTCCACAACCACTTCATGAGCTCCTTGAATTGCAGGAGTCTCCTAGAGACTTCTCCCCTATGGGTCCAACAACTGCACTGTTTCTACAAATACGACAACCCCACAGTGCCCTAGAGACAATATGCCATTTTAGCTCACTCGAATAAACAAGAGAAGGGCCCAAACAAATGACAAATATTCAGAGACAGAAAACATTTCTGAGGGAAAAAAGGTAATGAAACTAATTAAAAAAGAATTCAAAAGACTAATATTTTGGTACCTTCAACGGATTAATTGAAAGATCAAGAAAAGCAAGGAGAATACAGAAAAAAAAAAAGATAATTCAGGAAAATGCTACAAGAACAAACAGATAAATGCAATTTTGAAATAATATAATATAATATAATATATAAAATCTGCAATTAGAAATCCAGAAGATTAATACTAAGATCTCAGAAATAGATAATACTATTAAAAGATAAAGCTCTCAATACTAGTACACTAGAAAAACAATCAGAAAATATGAAAAAAATCCAAATAAAGCCTAAGAGTTATGTGGGGCACCATAGGGAGAAACAATTGACAGGTGATTAAAATTCCAAAACAGGAAGAGACAATTAAAAGCACAGAGAAAATTATCAAATAGTCGTTGGAAGAAACCTTCGATAACATCATGAAGGACAAGAAGGTAAGTCTTCAAGAAGCTGAACGAACCCCAAACAACAGATGAAGGCAGGGCTCAGACAGTTCATGCAGTTCACGCCCTGTCTGAGCAGTAGGCAGTCTCTGTTCCAACCTCGAGGATCTGTATGGACCATGTGGGAATATCACATACTACCCCCCTTCCACCGCACTGTGGTGAGACTGTCCAGTTTTTCCACAAGAAACTGAAATCTAGATTTAAAAAAAAAAAAAAATACCTGAGTTCTCCCAAATTGCAAGTGTTGGCAACATTTTTTTTTTTTTTTTTTTTAAATCAGCCAACAGTCAGCCTATAAACTATCTCTTGTAATTCTAGATTAAAGGCGTTTTGGTCATTAAAGCTGCTTTTTTGGCAGCTCCAGGATTTTTATGTAAAGGGGATGAAGGGCAGCCCTCTGATTGGAATGGGGAGATGAGGGGGTTGACTTGACGCTGTAGTTACATATTGACTACATTGTTTTTACTTAATTGCAGGTTTACATGGGTCAACTTGAAGGAGACCTGAATGGGATTCTGTGGAGTCTAGAGCCTCACCTTCATTCCCAAGTTACTCTACAGCATGTAATTGCATTCAGTGACTGTACCCATTGCTTCTAAACTAGTAATCTATGTTAGAGCCCTATAAAATATAAACACAGGGACTAGATGTATCTGAGTCTATGCTGATCCAAAATAGGGGAGTGCATTCTGGGAACCGGATTCTTTCTTGGCCACCAGAGAACAGGGAAAATCAAGTCACCTACATGCCTTATCCAGATCAGAGAGCATATCTATGGAAAAAGAGCCTGTGGCAAGCACTGAAATTGCACTCCTATCCAAACATTTAGTGTAGTGGTTGTGAGCCTGGCTGCTAACCTCGATGTCAGCGGTTTGAAACTACCAGCCATATATGTGTCTAAAACTGTGTAATTCACATCAATGACCCAGGTTTATTCTCCCTTGAAGCACCCTGGATCCAACCTGGCTGGACAATTATGAGGGTGAGAGGCAGTAATGTAATAAATTCCATTGCATTTAGCATTCATCTTTTTAAGTCTAGCTATAGTTCTGTCTCTGAGGATCCACTGCAAAACAAAAGAAGGCCCCACCTGCACACAACAAGATGATAGAGTCAAAGGATCCAGAAGAGAAAGCACTGCGCCTGAAGGACAACACCTATCCCTCCTCCTAGATTCCATCTTTGGAAGCTGTTGCTCGACACCACCTGCCAACTTACATGATGGAAGGAGACTGAGACAGAGTACAGGAGTCCTGGGGTTTTGTCCTGGGTCTAAAGTTGATTCATTATTTTGTTTTCTGTGCATTAGTTTTCACATTTGTCAAGTGAGGAGTAGACTGAGATCATCTCTAAATATTCTAGTTTTGCAAATTCTGATCCTACCCAGTTCCTAGGCAAAAATTTCTGCTTCTAAACATTTTACTTTCTAGGCCAAATAAGAACAGCTCTGGATCTGTCATAATATTACCATATTAATGGAATCTGTAAAGATGCATGATCTACATTATTTCTGCTCCACTTTTGTGTCTTCTGACACCTGCTTCCTAAAGGAGGTTAAAGACAGTGTTGATTCCCAGCTTCAGTTTTATTTTATTTCTATTATAAAAGTGTCCAAATGCACAAACTAGAGAAAACAGTATGATGAACTTCTTAATGCCCATTACAATATCCAACATGTTCACATTTTGCCAATTTGTTTATATAGATTTTTGCTTCTTTGTTGTTTTGTTCAGTTTTAGGTTTTTGAAATAAATTACTCAAGCAATGAGTCCTGGTGTGGCGCTGTGGGTTAATGTGCTGAAAAACTGGTGTGGCGCTGTGGGTTAACGCACTGAAAAACCGCAAGCTCACCCGTTGCTCCTTGGAAACCCTATACAGCGTCGCTATGGGTCAGAGCCAGATTGATGGCACTTCACAACAACAACTCAAACAATACCCACAGTTCTAACAGCTCTGAGGGATTTTTTTCCTCTGAGAAGGCATGATTTGACATCCCATTCTAAAACCCTGACACATTTGTTCCTGGAAAAAGGGTGGACTTGCCTGTGTTATCTCAGATCTCAAAATTGCTTGTTTGGTAAATGCTAACCAAAAAAACCTTATGCAGTCAAGTTGATTTCGACTCATAATGACCCTTTAGGACAGAGGGTTTCCAAGGTTGTCTTGGAGTGGTGCTGTAGGATAAGCACTGGACTGCTAACTGCAAGGTCATCTGTTTAAACCTACAAGTTGCTTCTTGGAAACCCTTAACAGGGTTGTTATGAATCAGAGTGTAGTGCTGTATGATAAGCCCTGGACTGCTAACAGAAAGGTTGGCAGTTCAAACCCACCAACCACTCTTCAGAAACCCTATACAGGGTCGCTATAAGTCAGAATCAATTCAAGGGACTTAACAACAGCAACAATCTTTAGGAAGCCAACTGCCAGGTTTCTCCTATGGAGTCACTGGTGGGTTGGTTCTACTCAAAAGCAACTGCTTGTTTTTATAAAAACATATGACGATTCCCTAGATGGTACAAACAGTTTGCTCTTGGCTACTAACCAAAAGGTAGGCAGTTCCATACATCTAGTGGTGCTACAGAAGAAAAGCCTGGAAATCTACTTCCATAAGATTATAGTCATTGAAAACCCTATGGAGTGTAGTACTACTCTGACATACATGGGGTCACTGGAATTGTCTCTATGACAATGGGTTTGTTTCTTTATTCTTTTGGTTTATGGTCCAAGAGTAGAAGAGACTACAGTGAAATCCACCAACATACCCAGGTTTATTAGGTATGACAACTGTATACATGTAGGCCACATGGAAGACAACCAGCATGAGATTGTTTGGGGTTTACGTTAAAGAGTCACCTAAAAGTGTGGCCACCACTCATCTGTCAGTTTGTCGTATTTTGGTGGCTGGTGAGTTGCTGTGATTCTGAAAGCTATGCCACCTGTATTTTAAATACCAGTAGGGTCACCCATGGTGGACAGGTTTCAGATGAACTTCCAGACAAAGACAGACTAGGGAGAAGGAGTGATCAACTACTTCTGTATATTTAACCTTATGAATAGCAGAGAAACACTGTCAGATATAGTGCTGGAAAATGAGCCCCTCAGATTGGAAAACACTTAAAATGCCACTGGGGAAGAGCTGCCTCCTCAAAGTAGAGTTGATCGTGATGACGCAAATGGAGTAAAGCCTGCGGGACCTTCATTTGCTGATGGGGCACAACTCAAAATGAAGAGAAACAGCTGTAAACATCCATTGAAAATTGGAACATGGAATGTATGTGTATGACTCTGGGAAAATTGGAAGTTGTCAAAAATGAAATGGAACACATAAACATCAATATCTTAGGCATTAGTGAGCTGAAGTGGACTGGTATTGGCCATTTTGAATCTGACAACCACACTGTTTACTATCCCTGGAATGACAAATTGAAGAGGAATGGTATTGCATTCATTGTCAAAAAGAACACATCCAGATCAGTCATGAGGTACAATGCTGTCTGTGATAGGATAATGTCCATGTGCCTACAGGGAAGCCCAGTTAATACCACTATTATTCAAATTTACGCACCAATCACTAAAACCAGTGAGGAAGAAATAGAAGAATTCTACCAACTTCTTCAATCTGAAATTGATCAAACATGCAATCAAGATGTATTGCTCATTACTTGTGATTGGAATGCAAAGGTTGAGAGCAAAGAGGAAGGATCAGTAGTTGGAAAATTTGGACTTGGTGATAGAAATGATGCTGGAGATCCATGATAGAATTCTGAAAAACCAATGATTTGTTCATTTCAAATACCTTCTTTAGACAGCATAGGAGATGAATATACACATGGACCTCACCAGATGGAATATATAGAAATCAAATTGACTACATCTGTGGAAAGAGATAATGGAAAAGCTCCATACGATCAGTGAAAACAAGGCCAGGGGCAGATTGTGGAAGAGACCATCAATTACTCATATGCAAATTCAAACTGAAGCTGAAGAAAAGGAAAACAAGTCCACCAGAGTCAAAATATGACCTTGAATATATCCAACCTGAATTTACAGATCATCTGAAGAACAGATTTGATTCATTAAACACTAAAGACCAAAGACCAGAAGAGTTGTGGGATGACATCAAGAACATCATACATGAAGAAAGCAAACAGTCATTAAGAAGACAAGATAGAAGGAAAAGGTCAAAATGGATATCAGAAGAGACACTGAAACTTGCTCTCCAGAGTAGAGATGCTAAGGCAAATGGAAGAAATGAGGAGGTCCAAGAGCTGAACAGAATATTTCAAAGGTCAGCTTAAGAAGATAAGCCAAATAGTACAACAAAATGTGCAAAGATCTAGAGTCACAAAACCAAAAAGGAAGAACACGATCAGCATTTCTCAAGATGGAGGAACTGAAGAAAAAATTCAAGCCTCAACTTTTGTTATTGAAGGATTCTTTGGGCAAATCATTGAATGATGCAGAAAGCATCAAGAGAAAATGGAAAGAATACGCAGAGTCGCTGTACCAAAAGGAAATGGTTAATGTTCAACCATTTCAAGAGGTAGTATATGATCCAGAGTCAATGATACTGAAGGAGGAAGTCCAAGGTGCGTTGAAGGAATTGGCAAAAAACAAGGCACCAGGAATTGATGGAATAAAAATTGAAATCTTTCAAGAAAGTGGGCCGGCACAGGAGGCACTCACTCATCTCTGCAAAGAAATTTGGAAGACTACTATCTGGCTGGCTGATTGGAAGAGATCCATATTTGTACCCATTCCAAAGAGAGGTGACCCAACGGAATGCAGAAATCATTAGACAATATCTTTGATATCCCATGCGAGTAAAGTTTTACTAAAGGTAATACAGGAATGACTGCAAGCATGCATTGACAAAGAACTTCCAGAGGTTCAAGTCAGATTCAGAAGAGGCCATGGAATGAGGGATATATATCATTGCTGATGTCCGATGGATCTTGGCTGAAAGCAGAGAATATCAGAAAGATGTTTGCTTGTGCTTTATTGATTATGCAAAGACTTTTGATTGTGTGGATCATGACAAGCTATGGACAACATTGCGAAGTATGAGTATTCCAGAACACTCAATTGTGCTCATGAGGAATCTGTACCTGGACTAAGAGGTAGTTGTTTGAACAGAACATGGGAACACTGAATGGTTTAAAATTAAGAAAGGTGTATGACAAGGTTGCATTCTTTCATCATACTTATTCAACCTGTATGCTGAGCAAATAATCCGTGAAGCTGGGTTCTATGAAGAAAAATGTGGCATCAAGATTGGAGGAAGACTCATTAACAACCTGCGATATGAAGATGATACAACCTTGCTTGCTGAAAGTGAAGAGGACTTAAAACATTTACTGATGAAAATCAAAGAGCACAGCCTTCAGTATGGATCACATCTCAATGTAAAGAAAACAATCCTCACCACTGGACCAATAAACAACATTCTTATCAATGGAGAAAAGATTGAAGTTGTCAAGGACTTCATTCTTTTTGGATCAACTATCAACACTCACAGAAGCAGCAGTCAAGAAATCAAACAACATATTGCATTGGGCAAGTCTACTGCACAAGACCTTTTTAAAGTGTTGAAGAGCAAAGATGTCAGCTTGAAGACTAAGGTGTGCCTGACCCCAAGCAATGGTATTTTCAATAACCTCATATGCATGTGAAAGCTGGACAGTGAATAAGGAAGACCATAGAAGAATTGATGCTTTTGAGTTATGGTGTTGAAGGAGAATATTGAAAGTGCCATGGGATGCCAAAAGAACCAACAGATCCGTGTTGGAAGAAGTGCAGCCAGAGTGCTCCTTAGAGGCCAAGATGGCCAAACTTTGTCTCTCATACTTCGGACATATTGTCAGGAGGGACCAGTTGCTGGAAAAGATATCATGTTTGGTAAGGTGGAGGGTCAGAGAAAAAGAGGAAGACCCCCAACGAGATGGATTGGCCAAGTAGCAGCATCGATGGACTCAAGTGTGGCAACAATAGTGAAGTTGGCCCAGGATCAGGCAGTATTTCGTCCTGTTGTGCATAGGGTCGCTATGAGTCGGTACTGACTCGATGGCACCTAACAACAACAACAAACGGTGTAGAGGGACCCAGTGGCCACAGCTAACTAGAGATGAACACAGAAGTTGTAGAATTTACAAAGGTTGTCACAGGTTACCACCCGCATTCACCTAGGCTGATTGCACTCAAGTGAGAGCTATCTGATAATGCACTCAAGTGAGAGCTATCTGATAATGGGAATCTCCAAAGAATCATGAAAAGAACCCTACAAGTCTGGTGAAAGGAGATGGGGATAGGATTCATTTATTCAATTCAGTGATGATGAATTGCGATGGTCACAACTGTAAAGGTAGAAGTTGTATAACAAAAAGGGGGGAGTAGTTAATCTTACATTCCAGGAACAGAGGACCCTAGGACCATCAAGAGAAAAGAGCATGAGTGGAAAGTGGGACCCTAACCAGAGAAGCAGTGACACCAGAGATGGAGGCAGAGGTGATGGCATGGAGATTGAGCAGCTAAGGACTCTAGACTCATGGAAAGAGAAGGGCTGACTTCCAGAATGTGCCCTTTTGTTGTTTAAACGGTTATATATCCCTGTGGTTGTTGTTTGTACAACAAGTTGAAATAAAAAGGGGGGGTTTCTTGAGAAAAGATAACCATTTATGATGGTTTTAGGGGGAGGAGGAAATGATACATGTGCTGGAGGGTAGACACACGTTGACATTGGTGACGGGCAGGCAATGTACAACCGGAGGGAGGTTGGCAGAGGAAAGATGGGCTGGTGGGAAGCACAGGGAGGAATGCAGTGGTTAAAATGAATGGGGTTAAATGCTGTTAACTGTTGTTGGTGCATGGAAGAGATTGCAGCCATATAATGAAGCAAAGTATGTGATTTGTTGAATATAAAACTGATGATCTGCTCTGTAAACCTTCACTCAATTCATAATAAAAAGTTTAAAAATATTTTTATTATATATATATAGTGGTTCAAGCTTACCAGCTTCTCCTCAGAAACCCTATACAGGGTCACTATGGGTTGGAACTGACTTGATGGCACTTAACAACAATAACACACACACATACATATAAAAGCACCCTTCAAACAAAAGTTAATTTCAAGCATCTGCCAGACCTAGTTAGTGAAGAGCCACTCTACCAAAAAAGAGCTTAGTTGTCTTGCCTCTGCTCACTTTGACACAAGCAGATCAAACAGCAGATGTGGCGCTATAGGATAAGCACTGGGCTGCTAACCACAAGGTTGGTGGTTCAAACCCTCCAGCCACTCTTAAGAAAACCCTACACAGGGTTGCTATGAGTTGGAACCCACTCGATGGCCCTTAATAACAACAACAAGTAGGGGGATGAGGTGAGTAAAAAAAGTTGTAGGATGAGGTGAGAGGGACAAGAAGTCTCAGACCAGTACCTGAGAATGAAAATAAAGTATTTGATTACCATCTTGGATTTTAAACATTCTAATTACTAAATCAAGATAGTCCTTTTTTTCCTTTTTCTTCCCCTTTTTAAGTGATGGTCACTTGAAAGACAGCCAAGTATCCAAGTGAACAGAAAACTCATTCCAATTTTCCATTCAAGGGCAGGGGATGATAACTTC
>NW_006408595.1:14805707-14806795 GCF_000296735.1 Chrysochloris asiatica
AAATGATGCTGGAGAACGAATGATAGATTTCTGCAAGACAAATGATTTGTTTATTTCAAATACCTTCTTTAGACAGCATAAGAGACGACTACACACATGGACCTCACCATATGGAACACATAGAAATCAAATTGACTACATCTGTGGAAAGAGAAGATGGAAAAGTTCCATATCATCAATGAAAACAAGGCCAGGGGCAGACTGTGGAACAGACCATCAATTACTAATACGTAAATTCAAACTGAAGTTGAAGAAAATGAAAACAAGTCTACGAGAGCCAAAATATGACCTTGAATTGATCCCACTTGAATTTAGAGATCATCTGAAGAACAGATTTGATGCATTAAACACTAAAGACTGAAGACCAGAAGAGTTGTGGGATGACATGAAGAACATCATACATGAAGTGAGCAAAAAGTCATTAAGTAGACAAGAAAGAAGGAAAGGATCAAAATGGATGTCAGAGGAGACTCTGAAACTTGCTCTCCAGTGTAGAGAAGCTAAAGCAAATAGAAGAATTGAAGAGGTCCAAAAGCTCAACAGAAAATTTCAAAGATCAGCTTGAGAAGATAAAACCAGGTACTATAATAAAAAATGCAAAGATTTGGAACTAGAAAACCAAAAGGGAAGAACACGGTCAGCATTTCTCAAGCTGGGGAAACTGAAGAAAAAATTCAAGCCTTGGCTTTCGCTATTGAAAGATTCTCTGGGCAAATTATTGAATGATGCAGAATGCATCAAAAGAAGATGGAAGGAATACACAGAATCATTGTACCAAAAGGAAATGGTTAATGTTCAGCCATTTCAAGAGGTACCATAAGAACAAGAGCCAATGATACCCAGGGAGGAAGTCCAAAGTGCATTGAAGGAATTGGCAAAGAACAAGGCACAGCAATTGATGGAATAAAAATTGAAATCTTTCAAGAAAGTGAGGCAGCACAAGAGGCACTCACTCAACTCTGCCAAGAAATTTGGAAGACAACTATCTCGCTGACTGATTGGAAGAGATCCATATTTGTGCCCATTCCAAAGAGCGGTGACCCAACGGAGTGAGGAAATCATCGGACAATCTCTTTGATATCTCAAGC
>NW_006408595.1:14806895-14818281 GCF_000296735.1 Chrysochloris asiatica
CTCGGAAACCCTGTACAGGGTCGCTATGGGTCGGACCCGACTCGATGGCACTTAACAACAACAACAACATAGTTTTTTTATTTTTAAAGAAGCTTTTATTGTGAATTGAGTTAAAGTTTACAAGGCAGATTATCAGTTTTACATTCCATAAATCATGTTTTGCTTCATTGCAATGATTACAATGCCCTCCATGTACCATCGGTCAGCAGTATTTACCTCTATCCCTGCCCTGCCCCCCAGCTTTTTAAGGTTTTTATTGTGGATTGAGTGAATATTGACAGGGCAGATTATCAGTTTTACATTCAACAAATCATACAGCTTGTTTAATTACAATGATTATAATACCCTCCATGTACCATCAGTTAACAATATTTCTCACTATTCACTTTAGCTCTTTAAAAAAAAAAAAACAACAAAAAAAACCCCACTCAGGAGTATATAATAATTTACACCTCCAAAGGGACCATTCTGCAAGTCTGCCTCCTTGCCACCAGCTCTTAGTCCTTCTCTTCCCTCTCTTCCCACCAGCTCTAGAGTCCTTAACTGCTCCCCGTCTCCATGACCCCATCTCTGCCTCCGTCTGTGGCATTGCTGCTTCTCTGGATAAGGTCCTGCATTCTGCTTGTTGTGATATATTTTTAAAAGACGGTAAAAGACAAAGTTTCATTTTGATCACATCCCATGAATCTTCCATTCAGCATCCTGATTCCATCCCTAGTCTAGCTGATTATTTCTATTCACCTTTTGATCACAAATCATTCTGTAAGTTCTTCTTTTTCAATATGTTACACACCCATGAGATTTTTGGACATTATTTTCTATTCTATCCCTTGCTACTTCCAATTTTATGCTCAAGAAGTATTCACTGGATGTTCCTATTTTCAGACCTTGGAATAAACTTGAACTGGAAATCTGATAATGATGTTTTTCTTGTTAAGTAAGCACAAGGTTCAAAGGGCAAGCTACCCAGGTGTCTTGTAAAGATTGTATCACTGTTCAACTTGTATTAGTATCAAGTCTCTGAGGGTAGATGTCATGGAGATGTTCCAGACCACAGGCCTGGGTGGCTTGCCCTTTGAGACTTTTGTGCCATTCCTTTTTGAAGTGAAAACTTCTTTCTTTACTTGTTTGCTCCAGATATTTTCTTTTGAGTGTGCTTCTCTAGCAGGACATGTGCTGGAGGAGAGTAATTTTGACTCCTAACTTCTCTAAGTGGTAACACTATCTTTCATGTTAGTTCCTGTCTCAAAGTCTTCATCTTTCTCCAAGTGTCACCAGGTTAATGTGTATGACAAAGTTTCCCTTATACCCTTCCTAGAGAAAGGTGACTTTAGTAAGTAGGAACTCCTTCCAAATAAGCTCTTTTCTCATCCCCAAAGGATTAAAAAAAAATCCCAAAAAACCAAAGAGAAGCTTGAGATACTCAAAGTGATGGAAGGAGAGGGTATCAGTCAATATCAATACTACAATGAAACAATTAGATCCAAGAGCTCAGATTAGTTGGGAAAAATATTAGTGTATTTTTCTTTACCTTGAATTTCATCAGTTTGGGGGATTATGGCCTATTACACATTCCTCATATCTAGAAACAGTATGATCTCATGCAACCACCATACCAACCAGGGTTCCAGTTCTGATATTAACTCTAGTCGTGGTCTAAACAAGTTATTTTTCTAAGCCTCCATTTTCTGATCTGTACAATGGGAATGAGAATAACATGATTTACCCTAAGAGTTAATTTTACAAAAATTAGATCACATTCTGAAAAGTAGGATTGTAAACTCTATAAATGATGATACAAATTTATGCCACTTTTGTATCACTTTATAGTTGTTCAGGGTTACCAAATGTCTCATCTTCCTAGCTTCCTGCACTCACTTCCTCTTCCCAGTACCAGACACAATGTTGCTGTTGTTGTGAAGTGCCAACGAGTCAGTTCCGACTCAGCCACCCTATATAGGGTTTCCGAGGAGTGTCTGGTGGGTTTGAACCACCTACCTTGCGGTTAGTAGTTCTGTACTTCCTATCCTACAGTACCACACCAGGACTCCAGACACACCGTAGGTACAAGATAAATGCAAACGGAACTACAGTTAATGACATTATCCCATATGTAAGAATAATACATTGCCACTACGCACTGGCTCATGGTCCCGAAAAAGAGGTCAGAAGCACATTTTAAAGGGGAAGAAAAGCTTTGGAAATAAAGAAGAAAATTCAAAGGAAATATAAGTTTCATGAATTTTTTTAGACTCTTAGACTTGTCCTAGAGAAAAGTGAGCCAGTGAAGAAATGAGCAGTATTTATACGTAGCAGAGACAGTTTCATATGACATGAAATTAGGATTAAACAAGATCTTCTTTCAGAAATACTTCAAAGGCAAGGCATGCTCTCATCATTCAAACTCTACTCTTTTTATTTTTTTCCTTTCAATTCTCCAAGCTTGGTGATATTTATTAATTACTTAAAAAGATTATGTTTTCACCAATATTTTATTATTTTTCAGCCATATGGGTTACCAGTATTTTGTACCATCAGGATAATTTAAAAACTATTTTGAGTCTTCATTGAGAAAGTTGACTGAGGGATTTTGAAAACAATATCAATCACAAAAAAAATAAAGATAGCAAGGTTTATCCAGTTGCCATCAAGTGGGTTAGGTGCCATCAAGTGGGTTCTGACTCACAGTGACTCTATGCACAACAGAACAAAACCAAATAAACATTATCTGGTCCTGAGCCATCCTCACAATTATTACGTTTTAGTCCATTGCTGCTGCCACTGTGTCAATCCATCTCATTGGGGGTCTTGCTTGTTTCGCTGACCCTCCACTTGTTCAAGCATGATGCCCCTTTCAATGGACTGCTCTCTCCTGACAACATGTCCAAAGTATAAGAGATGAAATCTCGCCATCTTTGCTTCTAAAGAGCATAATGGCTATACTTCTTCCAAGACAGTTTTATTTCTTCTGGCAGCCATGGGACTTTCAATATTTTTCACCAACTTTACAATTCAAATGCATCAATTTTTCTATGGTCTTCCTTATTCGTTCTACAACATTCAAATGTATAAGGCTGGCTGTTCTGACTTATTTGTTGCTGTTAGGTGTCTCCAAGTCAGTACTGACTAATAGTGACCTTATGCACAACAGAACGAAACACTGCGCCAACCTCACGATTGTTATAATTGAGCCAATTTCTGCTTCCACTGTGCCAATCTATCTTGTTGGTAGTCTTTTTTCACAGACCTTCCACTTTACCAAGCATGCTTTCCTTCTCCAGGATTCTGGACCCTCCTGATAGTATGTCTGAAGTATGAGAGCTCAAGTCTGACCATCCTGGCTTCCATGGAGCATTCTGGCTGCACTTTTCTTCCAGTACAGATTTGTTTATTCTTTTGGTGGTTCATGACATTTTAAATATTTTCCTCTAACACCACAACTCAAACACACCAATTCTTCTATGATCTTTTTTATACACTGTCCAATTTTCACATGCATATGAGGTTACTGAAAATGCCATGGCTTGGATTAGTCATGCACCCTAGTCTTCAAACTGACATCTTTGCTCGTGAACACTTTAAAGATACCTTGTGCAGCAGAGCTGCCTAATGGGATCTGTTGTTTGATTTCTTGATTGCTGCTTCCCTGTGTGTTATTAGTGGATACAAGAAAAATGGATCTTTGACAGCTTCAATCTTTTCTCCATTTATCTTGATGTTGATTATTTGTCCAATTGTGAGGATTTTGTTTTCTTTACATTGAGGTGCAACCCATAATGAAGGCTGTGGTCTTTGATCTTTATCAGTAAGTATTTTAAGACTTAGCTTTCAGAAAGCAAAGTTGTATCATCTGCATATCACAGGTTGTTAATGAGTCTTCCCACAATCCTGATGCCAAGTTCTTCTTCATATAATCCAACTTCTCTGGTTATTTGCCCAGCATAAAGATCGAATAAGTATGGTGAAAGACTATAACCCTGGCCCACACCTTTCCTAATTTTAAATCATAGTGTTCCCTTGTTCTGTTCAAACAACTTCCTCTTGGTCTATGTACAGGTTCATCATGAGCACAATTAAGTGTTCCAGAATGCTTATTACCCACAATGTAGCTTGTCATGATCCACACAATTGAAAGCCTTTGAGTAGTCAATAAAGCACAGTTCAACATATTTCTGGTATTCTCTGCTTTCACCCAAAATCCATCTGACATCAGCAATGATAGCCTTCATTTCATGTCCTCATCTGAATCCAGCTTGAATCTCTGGCAGTTCCCTGCCAATGTACTGTTGGACCCATTTAAAATTATTTTTAGCAAAATTTTACTTGTATTTAATATTAATAACATTGTCCAATGATTTCCACATTTTGTTGGGCCACCTGTCTTTGGAATATTCACAAATATGAATCTCTTCCAATCAGTGGGACCAGATAGCTGTCTTCAAAATTTCTTTCTACTTATGTTGTTATTGTTGTTGTTGTTAGGTGCCATTGAGTTGATACCAACTCATAACGACCCTATCCACAACAGAATGAAACACTACCCGGTCCTGGACTAACCTCACTATTGTTGCCATGCTTGAGACAATCGATGCTGCAACTTTGCCACTGGGGCTCTTCCTCTTTTTCTCTGACCCTCCACTTACCAAACATGATAGCCCTCTCCAGTGACTGGTCCCTCCTGACAATATGTCTGAAGTATGAGAAATGAAGTCTGGCCATACTGGCCTCCAAGGAGCACTCTGGCTGTACTTCTTCTAACACAAATTTGTTTGTTCTTTTGGCAGCCCATGGTACTTTCAATATTCTCCTCCAACACCATAACTCAAAAGCATCAATTCTTCTATGGTCTTCCTTATTCACTGTCAAACTTTTTCATGCATATGACATTATTGTAAATACTATGGCTTGGGTCAGGTGCACCTTAGTCCTCAAGCTGACATCTTTGCTCTTCAACACTTTAAAAAGGTCTCGTGCAGCAGATTTGCCTTAATGCAATACATCATTTGATTTCTTGGCTGCTGCTTCCATGGGTGTTGATGGTTTATCCAAGAAAAATGAATTATTTGACAACTTCAATCTTTTCTTCATTGATAAGCATGCTGTTGATTGGTCCAGTGGTGATGATTTTTGTTTTCTTTACAGTGAGATGCAATCTATACCAAAGGCTATGATCTCTGGTCTTCATCAATAAGAATTTTAAGTCCTCTTCACTTTCAACAAGTAAGGTTGTATTATCTGTGTGTTGCAGGTTGTTAATGAGTCTTCCTACAATCCCAATGCCATGTTTTTCTTCATATAACCCATCTTCTTGGATTATTTGCTCAGCATACAGATTGAATAAGTATGGTGAAAGAATACAACCTTGTCTCACATCTTTCCTAAATTTAAACCATTCAGTGTTCACATGTTCTGTTTGAACAACTGCCTCTTGCTCTATGTACAGATTCCTCATGAGCACAATTATGTGTTCTGGAATACTCATACTTTGCAATGCTGTCCATGGCTTGTCATGATCCACACAATTGAAGGCCTTTGCGTAGTCAATAAAGCACAGGTAAACATCTTTCTGGTATTCTCTGCTTTCAGTCAATATCCATCTGACATCAGCAATGATATCCTTCGTTCCACGTCCTCATCTGAATCTGGCTTGAACCTCTGGAAGTTCTTTGTTAATGTATGGTTGAAGCCATTTCTGTATTATCTTTTGTAAAACTTTACTCTCATGGGATATTAAAGATATTGTCCAATGGCTTCCACATTCTATTGGATCTTCTATCTTTGGAATGGACACGAATATGGATCTCTTCCAATCAGTTGGCCAGATAGTTGTCTTCCAAATTTGTTGGCAGAGATGAGTGAGTGCCTCCAGTGCCATCTCACTTTGTTGAAAGATTTCAATTTGCATTCCATTGAATACAATTTGTATCTGGTGTCTTGTTCTTTGCCAATTCATACAATGCACCTTGGACTTCTTCCTTCAGGATCATCGGCTCTTGATCATATGCTACCTTTTGAAATGGTTGAACATCAACTGTTTCCTTTTGGTACAGTGACTCTATGTATGCCTTCATCTTCTTTTGATGCTTTCTGAATCATTCAATAATTTGCCCAGAGAATCCTTCAATAACAAAAATTGAGGCTTGAATTTTTCTTCGGTTTCCCCAGGTGGAGGAATGCTGAGCATGTTCTTCCCTTTTGGCTTTCTAACTCAAGATCTTTGTAATATTTGACTTTGTCTTCTCAAGCTGACCTTTGAAATTTTCTATTAAGCTCTTATGCCTCCTCATTTCTTCCATTTGCTTTAGCATCTCTATGTTGGAGAACAAGTTTCAGAGTCTCTTCTGACATCCATTTTGATCTTTTCCTTCTTTCTTGTCTTCTTAGCGACTTTTTGCTTTCTTCCTGTATGATGTTCTTGATGTCATCCCACAACTCTTCTGGTCTTCAGTCTTTAGTGTCTAATGTATCAAATCTGTTTTGCAGATGATCTCTAAATTTAGGTGGGATATATTCAAGATCATATTTTGGCTCTCATGGACTTGTTTTCATTTTCTTCAGCTTCAGTCTGAATTTGCATATGAGCAATTGATGATCTGTTCCACAATCTGCCCCTGGTCTTGTTTGGGCTGATGATATGGAGTTTTTCCACTGTCTCTCTCCACAGATGTAGTCAATTTGATTTTGTGTATTCCATCTGGTGAGGTCCATGTGTACAGTAATCTCTTATGTTGTTTAAAAAAAGGTATTTGAAATGAACAAATCACTTGGTTTTGCAGAATTCTATCATGTGATCTCCAACATCATTTCTATCACCAAGGCCCTATTTTCCAACTACTGATCCTTCCTCTTTGTTTCCAACCTTAGTATTCCAATCACCAGTTACTATCAATATGTCTTGACTGCATGTTTCATCAATTTCAGATTGAAGAAGTTGGTAGAATTCTTCTATTTCATCCTCACTAGCTTTAGTATTTGGTGTGTAAATTTGAATAATAGTGGTATTATCTGGTCTTCCCTGTAGGTGCATGGATATTATCCTATCACCGACAGCATCGTACCTCATGACAGATCTTGATATGTTCTTTTTGACAATTAATGCAACACCATTCCTCATCAATTTGTCATTTCTGGCATAGTAAACCATGATTCAAAATGGCCAATACCAGTTCATTTCAACTTACTAATGCCTAAGATATTGATGTTTATGCATTCCATTTCATTTTTGACAATTTTCAATTTTCCTAGATTCATACTTTGTACATTCCATGTTCTGATTATTAATGGATATTTACAGCTGTTTCTCTTCATTTTGAGTTGTGCCCCATCAGCAAATGAAGGTCCCAAAGGCTTTACTCCAAAGAGCTTTACCCCATTCGTGTCTTCACGGTCAACTCTACTTTGAGGAGGCAGCTCTTCTCCCGTTGCATTTTTAGTGCCTTCCAACCTGAGGGGCTCATTTTCCAGCGCTATATCTGACAGTGTTCTATGTTATTCATAAGGTTTTCTGTGGCTAAATATTCAAAAGTAGTTTGTCTCTCTTTCTTCCTGTCTATCTTTGTCTGGAAGCTCATCTGAAACCTGTCCACTATAGGTGACTCTGCTGGTTATTAAAATACCCGTGGCATAGCTTCCAGAATCACAGCAACTCACAAGCTACCATAGTATGACAAACTGACAGTTGAGTGACTTATAGTGACCGTGTATAGGGTTTCTAAGACTGTAGATCTTTATGGGAACCCTCCCTCCAAAACTGAAACTGAAAGGGAACACACAAGTAGGCATGCAAGCTAACCGGAGACTGCGTTGTTCTACATGTGAGTGGAAGTGGGGGATCGTCAGTAATGAAGATATGGGTTGAGTTCCACCAGGTTACATAGACTTCTGCTGACCTTGAGATGAGAGAGAAAGAGAAAGGACTGGTTGGCCTAAGTTTGGGGAGACTCGGGAACTCCTGAGCCCATGGACATTGATGTAGCCACAGAGGGCTAGAGCTGAGAGTGAAGTGTCTAGCTGATATGAAGTGGGGGGATACGCACAAGAATGCCCACACTTGCAGATAGTACCCATTTGACCTAGCTTCGATGGCTTGATGACTAGAGTTTGACTAGAGGAAGATAAAGAGATTTGATAAAGGAAGCAAGTATAAATTGCTACAATTTGATGAGCTTGATGTACACTTATGGATGTATTAGCTCAAAATATCAACTGAAAGGAAAGGAGTCTTCACATCAAGGATCAAGCCTATCTAGGTATACAGGGCCAAGTTAGAAATTGTCTACCTTAAATGGGGTTGGAGGGAGGTATAAAGTCATGAAGTGGCTGGCTTACAAGTTTTCCATGATGAACTTGAGTTCTTGAGTTTCAGAGTGTATGAGGAGGGGAGGGTTTGTCTGGTGAAAGGATTATTTTGATTCCATAGTGAGTAATTGTTATCATGGCTAATTGTGATTGTCACAGCTATAAAGGTAGAAGTTTTGTAACATAAAGGGGGAAGTAGTGAATCTTACATTCCAGGAACAGAGGGCCCTAAGACCAGCAAGAGAGTAGAGCATGAACAGAACATGGGACCCTAACCGGAGAAGCAGCAACACCAGAAATGGAGGCAGAGATGATAACATGGACAGAGAGAGCAGCTGAGGACTCTAGACTAATGGAAAGACAAAGGTTGCATGCTGGTGGCCAGGAGACAGGCTTGCAGAATGTGCCCTTTGGTTGTTAAAATGGTTATATATTTCTGAGTATTTTTGTGTACATAAAACAAACAAACAAACAACAACAAAAATCAGAGGGAATAAAAGCAAATACTATTAAATGATGATATATGGAGGAGATTGTAATCATTGGAGTGAAACAAAACATGATGAGATGAGTGCAAAACCGATGTCATCACATGTAAACTGTCAATTCACAATAAAAGGTTTACAAAAAAATCTTTATGGGAACTGAAAGTCTCCCTCCCATGAAGTCCCAGTATGTGAGCCCACAACACTAAATACAAAGACTTGGATCAAGCACACAATAGTCCTCAAACTGACATCTTTGCTCTTGAACACTTAAAAAATGTCTTTTGCAGTAGATTTGCCTAATGTAATATGTCATTTGCTTTCTTGACTGCTGCTTCCATGAACATTGATTGTAGATTCAAGCAAAATAAAGTCTTTGACAATTTCAATCTTTTCTCCATTTATAGTGATGCTATTTATTGGTCTAGTTGTGAGGATTTTTGTTTTCTTTACATTGAGGTGCATCCCATACTGAAGGTGAGGGTCTTTGATCTTCATCAGTAAGTACTTTAAGTCCTCTTCGCTTCCAGCAAGGAACATCACATTATCTACATATAACAGGTTGTTAATGAGTCTTCTAATCCTGATGTCGCATTGCTCTTCATATAATTCAGCTTCTCAGATAATTACACAGATTGAGTAAATATGGTGAAAAGATACAAACCTGGCACACATCTTTCCTGATTTTAAACTTCTCAGTATCCCCTTGTTCTGTTCTAACAATGACCTCTTGGTCTATATACAAATTCCTCGTGAGCACAATTAAGTGTTCTGGAATACCCATTCTTTACGATGTTATCCATAGTTTGTATGATCCACTATGTCTGCATAGTTAGTAAAGCACAAGTAAAATTCTTTCTCTAGAGTTCTTATGAGTTATAACTGACTCAATGGCACTTGACAACATTACAACAACAACACAATTCTTTCTGGTATTCTCTGATTTCCACCAATATCCATGTGACATATGCAATGATATCCCTAGCTCAATGTCCTCTTCTGAATCTGACTTGATTTTCCTGCAACTCTCTGTTGATGTAATGCTGCCACTGTTTTTTAATTAGTTTTAAACTTTCATGTGATAATGATATTGTTCAATGATTTCTGCATTCTGTTGTGCCACTTTTCATTGGAATGGGTAGGGATAATAGATTTATTCCAATTCGTTGGCCAGTTAACTATCTCCCAAATTTCTTGGCATAAATGAGTGAGGGCCTCTAACACTATATCAGTTTGTTGAATCATTTCAATTCATATTCTGTCAACTCATGGAGTCTTGCCTTTTGCCAATGCCTTTAGTGTAACTTTCTTCCTTCAAAACCATTGGTTCTTGTTCATATGGTTATCTTTTGAAATGATTGACCATCAACTAATTCTTCTTGGTATAATGACTCTGTATATTCATTCCATCTTCTTTTGATGCTTTCTGTATCATTCATTATTTTGAATGCCAAACAATGGCTTAAGTGGTGTAAAAAATGTCTGCCTTGAACATGCTGCTGTTTTTGAACTTTTTATTGTGAATTGAGTTATGGTAAACAGACAAGATCATCAACTTTACTTTCAATCAATCAAACATTTTGTTTCATCTAAATTATTACACTCCCTTCCCTGTAACAACAGTTATGCTGCTTCACCCTGTGGCTTCCCTTTTACATATTATTTTGTACAAATGAGCAAAGCAAAAATATTTGATGTACACAGAACAAAACAAAAAAGTATATATTCACTTAAATGTCCAAAGGGATAATTTTGTAAGCCAGCCTCCTGCCTTCAGTCACACAGCCTTTCTCAGTTAATGGGTCTAGAGTCCTCAGCTACTCTATCTCTCTATGCTATTGCTTCTGCCAATGTCTCTGCTGTTGTCACTTTTCTGGGTAGGATCTCACACTCCACTCATGTTCTTCCTTCCTGATGGTCCTGGGGTCTTCTGTTCCTGAAATGAAAGATTAACTTCTCCCCGGTTTTAGTTACATATTTTCTACACTTACAATTGCAATTAATCCTGCCAACAATTTCTCACAACTGAATCATAAAATCCTATCACTATCATCCATATCCCTTTTCACCAGGTCCATCTGGAAAAGAGGCAAACTATTCAGTGGAGACTCTACCTTACTCCCCTCATTCTGCAACCAAACACACTCATGAAAGGTTGAAAGCCAACCACTTCATGCCTTTATAGCCAATGTCTTCGAAGCAGCGAGATCTACCAGGCCTTGCACCTTCGAGATGGTGGATCAGGTAGATGTGTAGTGAGGAGCTCGGTCAACAACAACATGGAACACAGGGCCAAAAGGGCTCACGAGATGGTGTTGGAACTCTGAAATAAATATAAAGGTATGTTTGGATGATCGGAGGGTTGACAGCTGGGGTATTTGAAGGGAATCCAGAAATCCATTGTTTTCTGGATCAAGACACTCAGCTGTTCTCTCGCCATCTTGGGAGAGAACATCTTGATTGTATCATGATTATATCAGGATGTATCAGGATTGACGTAGAAATTTAAAGTGACAGTATCAACATAAAACCAAATGGCCACCACTTGTGTGTCTGTCGTGCTGTGGTGGCTTGAGTTGCTGTGATTCTGAGGGCTATGCCAC
>NW_006408595.1:14820559-14837264 GCF_000296735.1 Chrysochloris asiatica
GAAAGGTGTGCGACAAGGTTGTGTTCTTTCACTATACTTATTCAACCTGTATGCTGAGCAAATAATATGAGACACTGGGTTCTATGAAGAAAAACGTGGCATCAGGATTGGAAGAAGACTTATTAACAACCTGAAATATGGAGATGATACAACCTTGCTTGCTGAAAGCAAAGAGGACTTGAAACATTTACTGATGAAGATCAAAGAGCACAGCCTTCGGTATGGGTTACATCTCAATGTCAGGAAAACAAAAATCCTCACCACAGGACCAATAAAGAACATTTTTATCAACAGAGAAAAGATTGAAGTTGTCAAGAACTTCATTCTTCTTGGATCAACTATCAACACTTGTGGAAGTAGTAGTCAAGAGATCAGACGACGTATTGCATTGGGCAAATCTGCTGCACAGGAACTTTTTTAAGTGTTGAAGAGCAGATATGTCAGCTTGAGGACTAAGGTGCGCCTGACCCAAGCCATGGTATTTTCAATAACCTCATATGAATGCGCAAGCTGGACAGTGAATAAGGAAGATCGTAGAAGAATTGATGCCTTTGAGTTGTGGTGTTGGAGAAGAATACTAAAAGTGCCACGGACTGCCAAAAGAACCAATAGATCTGTTTTGGAAGAAGTGCAGCCAGAGTGCTCCTTGGAGGCCAGGATGGCTAGCTAAGCTTCATCTCTCATACTTTGGACATATTGTCAGGAGGGAACAGTTGCTGGAGAAGGATGTCATGCTGGGTAAGATGTAGGGTCAGAGAAAAAGAGGAAGACCCCCAATGAGATGGATCAGCCAGGTGGCATCATTGATGGCGTCAAGTGTGGCAGCGGTAGTGAAGTTGGCCCAGTATTGGACATTTTTTTTTGTTCTGCTGTGCATGGGATCACTATGAGTTGGTTCCGAATGGATGGCACCTGACAACAACAACAACAACAACAACAATCAACTCAGTATAAGGAGCTCTGGTAGCATAGTGGTTATGAGTCAGACTGCCAACCTACCAGTGGTTCCATGGGAAAAAGATGAGGCGTTCTGCTCCCGTAAAGATTTATAGCCTCGGAAACCCTGTGCAGGGGTCACTATGAGTCGGAACCGACTCCATGGTACTTAACAACAACAACGACATCAATTCAGTGTACTGAGGAAACAAGCTTGACCCTTGATGTGAAGAATCCTTCCATTTTGTTTGGAATTTTGAGCAACTGCATCCATAAGCAAAGGTCCAGTTCATCAAATTGTAACAATTTACACTTGCTCACAGCATCAAACTTCTTTATCTTCATCAGGTCAAATTCTGTTCAGCTGGCCATCCAAGCAAGGTCAAATGGGTACTATCTGCAAGTCTGGGAGTTCATGCATGCCTCCCCACACTTCAGACCAGCTGGCCACTTCACTCTAGCCCCCCAGTGGCTAGGTCAATGTCCATGGAGTCGGGAGTTCTCACATCTCCCTAAATTTCATACCAGCCAGCCCTTCCTCTTCTCTCTCTCACCTCATGGTCAACAGGTGTTGAGAACATTATGCTCTTTTAAGAACTACCTGTCTGAGAGATCAAAGTGACAAGAGCAATTCAAAACATTAGATAAAAATCTTAAGGGGTGGTGAGATTATGTTAATGAGGGAGGAACAAGTGAAAAAAAAGGGTGAGAATGGGTGCACAATATGAAGAATGTAATCAATGTCTCAAATTATACCTGTAGAAACTATTGAATTGGTGTATGTTTTACTATGTATATTTTCAGTAACATCAACAAAATGAAATTTAGAAAAAGGGAGCCATTTTACTCTTAATTTAAAAATTCAATATACATGATACCATTTTCCCAAGAATGTACATTTACAACAAAATTACCTAGCAAACCAAGCAAGACTAAAGTGGTAAGCTCTAGCAGGAAATATTTTAAGATTGCCCAAAGAGAGGGAAACTAAGAGATAAAACACTCACCTGCCCGATATCATTGGGTGGTACAGACTGATCTGGAAAATTCTACTAGCAGAGAAATTATCAGATCCTCCAAATTATTTTCCGGAGTTTGAGAAGCAAGTTAGGTAATCTCAGAACTTTCTGCCTTTTGTAAACCTGAGCTAACTAGCATTTCTACTAGGAGTGGAAGAGCCTGCTTCAAGCTTCTTAGTCAAAGTTCGATATTTCCTTCTTTGTTTATTCATTCATTGATTGATTCATCTGTTCATTCAGCAAGTACTTCTTAAATCCTGTTATTATGCTGTGGTTTAATGCATCAGACTGCAAAGGCATTTGAACTGCAAGGTTGGCAGTTCAAGCTCACCAACTGCTCCTTGGAAACTCTATACAGGGTCGCTGTGGGTCGGAGCCGACTTGATGGCACTTAACAGCAATAAATTATTATGTGATACATTATGAAAAATGCCAAATATCCAACTGAGAATGACATACACATAGTCTTTGCCTTCAGGGATATTTTAGGTTAGTGTGATGAACAAACATTAGAGAAATAATCACTTGAATTCAGTTTTATAAAGGAAGAGTTTAGAGGGCAATATGACCACTCAATAAAGTATCTTCTTCAGGCTGGAAGATAAAGGAACGCTTCCCTAAACACAGACAGGGAAGATGAATGGAAGTAATCAGATCAAAGGTGGAAAGATGTGCAGGGAGTGGGCCTTCCAGGTAAATGAAACAGTATATTCAAAGGCTCAAATCAAGAGTCTTGGGGGACATGTTAAGTCTTTTAAACTCAATCCCAAAAGAATAGGAAGCTAGTATCAGGTTTTAAAACAAATCAATAATTAAAAAATCTGACAATGCCAAGTGTTGGCAAAGTTGTGGAACAATGAGAACTCTTATTCTTGTTGTTAAGTGCCATCAAGTTGGTTCTGACTCATAGTGACCCTGCATAGGGTTTCTGAGGAACGGCTGGTGGTTTTGAACTGGTGACTTGTGGTTCACAGTCCAGTGCTTACCATACAGTGCACCAGGACTCCTTTGTTTTACTGGTTGTTGTTGTTGTTAAGAGCTGTTGAGTCAATTCCGACCCATAGCGACCCTGTATAGGGTTTCCAAGGAGCAGCTGGTGAGCTTGAACCGCCGACCTTGCAGTTCAAATGGCTTTGCAGTCTGGCGTATTAACTCACAGAGCCACACCTGGACTCCTATTTTACTGGTAGAATGCAAATTATTGCAACCATTTTTTAAAACAATTTGATATCTCTAGTAAAGTTGAAGATAATCGTATGATTCTGCAATTTCATTCCTGCATATAATCTTTAGAATAAAGTGTGCATATTTGAACTATAAAACATGCGCTAGAATGTTCATAATAGCATTGCTAATAATAGCCTAAGTCTGAAAACAACTGAAGTGTCCATCAGTACTAGACTGCAACAGTAGAATGCAGCACATTCATACCATGGAATACTATGGAAAAATGAAAGAAACGACAAGCAGAACTACCACAGTCATAGCATAGCAGAACCATAACACTGATAATTTCAACAAATATATTGTTGTGAAAAAGAAGCAAGGCATTAAAAAATAAATTCAATGGGATTCCATTCATATAATGTTTGAAATAGGCAAAATTGCACTGTATTATTTAGGGATGTGTAAAGGAGCTCTGGTTGCATAGTGGTTACAAATTGGGCTGCTAATCTCACGGTCAGCAGTTCAAAACTATCACAGGAGAAATATGAGGCTTTCTGTTCCTGTCAAGATGTACAGCCTCAGAAACCCTGTACAGGGTCGCTATGAGTCAGAACCAACTCCATGGCACATAACAACAACAACAATAAGTATGTAATAGAGCTATAAAGAGAAGTAAGGACATTGTTATCATAAAAATCCAGAAAAGGGTGACCACTAGAGAGGAGAGAAAGTTTTAACTGTGAAGGAGCCTCGAGTAAGAGATGGGGGTTTCTGGTTAGGGGAAGATGCTTGCAGTGTTCTGTTTCTTGACCTGGCTATTGATTATTCAATGAACACAATATTTTGCTTTTGTTAATTGAATTAATAAATCTATGTTTAATTACTTCTATGTGTTTGCACTATGGCGTCCTGGTGTGGCACTATAGAATAAGCTCTGTACTGCTAACTGCAAGGTCAGTGGTTCAAACCCACCAGTTGCTTCTTGGAAACACTATACAGGGTCTCTATAAGTTGGAACTGACTCGATGGCACTTAACAACAACAACACTTGTACTTCACAGTTAATAAATACCACCCCCTCTGAAAACAAAACAAAGAAGAAAGAACAAAAGACGAGGGGAAGGACTTCGATACAGAGAGAGCAGTATAAGTGAAAGTGGGGCATATGAAGCAATGTATTGTGTATATAAGAACAACCAGTGGATTTGGGTAAGTGTCAGGTAAATATTGAGGCAGAAAGTGGTGAAGAAAATGAGGCTGAAGGCTATGTGAAAGCTGTGGAACATTTTAAATTGGTGTATGAAAGGCTCAAGTGTGAATTTAGATTGTTTCCTCTGGCTGCTGTGAGGAGGTAGATACTTGAAGAAAAGGGGAAGAAATGGCCAGAGGAAAGACTGGAAGAGGGATAGCTGATGGTATTACCACTGTTCAGACAGAGATAATAATACAGAGTTGCTTGTAGAAGGAGGAGGAAATGGATTATATTAAAGATGTTTTAGAGACCATGGTAATCTTCTTATTTTGATGATCATGCAATCACTTTAGAACTCTTTCAACTTTTGGTTGGTGATTAAAATGTGAATAGTGGGGTTGCAGAAATCTCCCAGAGCCAGCAGGCTTTAGAAGTAAGTAAATACATTTCTTCCAAGCTAAATTCAGACCAGTACGATTCACCCCCATATTTCATGGCCACCTAGAAAGGGATTCCGGGTTCCTTCAACTCACATATGCGTTACTCTCAAGAAATTTTTCATGAGATCCTCTTGCCACCCATGGAATCAGAGGACTGTGCTACTTACTCATCATTCTCTGCGCTATAGTTTACCTCAGAGTTAAAAATCCACTGAGAAGTTCATTCTAGCCTTTCCTTATATAACTGTTGATTATTTCCTTTCTTCCATTAGAATGTGTCCCCAAATCAGCCCTAGTATCATTTCCATTCTTCTTCTTTGAACTTTTCTTTTCCCCCAAACACTAATATCCATAAATACAAAACAAAGAGGCCTATGTCCCATAATTCACATTGCAATGTAAACAGCAAAAAATTTTAATATTCTAATAATGTGAACTGTGTACAACTTATTATCTACCATGCCCAGAGGCACCTTGGAAGTGCTCATTATTCTGCAAAGAGCCACCAATGACATTGGGAAGAGGGAATTGATTTTTAATATCCTAAGAAGTAATTGGAAACTGATATGTGATATGGTGATGGATGGGATGGGATAAATAGGAGATTGGATATGCGACTTGGGATCACCCTCTGGGGAAGTTTCAGCTTCCAATTTAATGCATTTGATTTGGACCATCACCAATGAACTTCACATCCAGTTTCCTTCTTGCTTCTTAGAGGCCCAGACAACTCTGTGGAGAATGACACAGCCTTATTAAAATTGTCCTACTTAGGTTGTTTAGAGACTAGCCTCAATTCCTGGGATATTGCTTTCTTATTGTTTGAATCTTGGTTTTAATTTAGTTTTACTCTCCTGGAAAGACTGATTTTCATTTATCACATATTAGATATTTAGTAGTGTGGAGAACTTTTTGGCTTTGTTTTACTTTGTGTTTAAAGTTTTAGGACAAAAGCAGGGAAGGAAGGACACAAGCAAGGGACAAATAAGCCTTCATTTTTTATATAGTCAAAAGTACCGTGGGCTAACAATGACTCAAATTACTACAGTCTAATAGTTCAGGAACTCAAAAAGAGAAAGAAACACTAGCTTTAAAAGCTTTAGAATAAAAATTCTTTTTATTCATAATAGTTCCTCTCAGTTAGCTAACAAAATTACAATCCGTCACACAGTACTTTCTTTGAAGTTGTCTCCAGTAGAGTAAGAATATAGATCAGAAATTCTTCTCCTTAACAATACTGGGGATGGGCTAGGGCAGAACATGAAGTCTAAATAAACTTGATCCTAATAATTTTGGGAACTTGATGAGGATAAATGGTTGACTATGCTGCTGGGAATTATGGGGCGGAGAGTAAGAATATGATAGACAGCTCTCATTTAACCATTTTTCTCTTTCCAGAGATGGAAACTTCATGTGTCTTGAAAGTAGTATTTCTTTGTCCAAGTAAAACCACTAAATGGGCTATTTAATTGTATGAATTAAAGCCACAGATGACAAAACTAGATGGTTGAAACCAAGGATGCTAACTGCTCTCTAAGATAAGGCATAGTTGGAACTCTGAAGACTACAGTTCCTTAAGAGATCTGTTTCTTTGTCTAGATCTGGATTCAGACGTCATCGATTCATCTAGCTGACAAATATTGACTACCCACCATGTGCCAGGCACTATTCCAGATGCTTGAGATACAGCACTGACCAAAATAAAACTTCTGCCCTAATGAATCTTACATTCTAATTGGAAACTTTGTTGTTGCTGTTGTTTAGTGCCATTGAATCAGTTCTGACTCAGAAAGACAAAAAATAAATAAACAAGCAAAAATATATATACCAGAAGTCAATCTACTGATGTGGAGAAGAATAAAGCTAAAGTAAAGGGACTAGAGAGTTCTAGGGAACAGGGAAGGGGGATTGGTGGTATAATGGTTAAGCACTAGGCTGCTAACCAAAAAGCTGGCTGTTCAAACTCACCAGCCGGTACTCAATGGGAGAAACATGTGGCAGTCTGTTTCTGTGAAGATTTATAGCCTTGGGAACCCTACAGAGTAGTTCTATTATGGATCCGAATCAGCTTCATGATAGAGGGAGCTGCTGTGTTGTATGAGGTCAGGGGGCCTCCCGGATGAAGCTTTATTTGATATGAAGAAAGTAAGAAAGAGAATTGTGCAGATTCTGGGGGAAGAGACTTGCAGCATCTACATAGGCCTTGTGGTGGTGGTGCCCTGGAGTCGATTCCAATTCATAGCGACCCTGCCTAAGGTTTCCGAAGCTGTATATCTTTACTAGAGTGGAAAGCCTCATGTTTCCTCTGCAGAACAGCTGGTCGTTTCTAACTGCTGATCTTGAGATTAGTAGTCCGGTTTGTAACCATTATGCTACCAGAGTTCATTGTACAGAGGCCTAGAGCAGAGGAATAACATGGAGGTCAGTGTAGCTGGAGTGGAGACAGGTATATTACGAGTCAGAGAGGTGGATGGGAGTATGGTGGAGAGGGTGAGATCTGATTCAGATTATTCTGAGAGAGAGACTGTTGGACAGTTTCAAGCAGGATCTCTGTTGCTACAGACATTGTGTCTATAAACTGTGAAAGTACAGTTGACAGGGCCCTATTCCTAACTTCTTCCTAAGATGCAGCACTGCTACAGCATTTTAAAGATGTACATTACATTTTGGGGACCCTGTCCAAGACTATAAGGAGCCCTAGTATTGTAGTGGGTTACAAGTTGGGCTGCAAACCACAAAGACAGAAGTTTGACTCTACCAGTTACTTGGTGGGAAAAAGATGAGGCTTTCTGCTCTTGTAAAGATTTACAGTCTCAGAAACCCTATACAGGGTCTCTATGATTCAGAACCGACTCCACAGCACACAGCCACCACCACCACCACCCATGGCTACCAGCCCTGGTATGGTGCTGTAGGATAAGTAGTGGACTGGTTGGTAATGCAACATTAGCAGTTCAAGCCTTCCAGAACCAGGAAGTCAGTGACTCTGACTCAGGGTCACTATGAGTCACAACCGACTTGACAGACAACACCAGCAACAATTCATGATGATAGATGTAGTCCTCACCTGCATTTATAGAACAGAACTAGAGTATATCATTGTGGTGGCTGCTAAGCTGCAGCTGATGGTGCCTTATTGACCCTCAGGATACTGCCCCAGAGCACAAGGGCAGTGGTAGAAACCACTTTTGGCATTTTCAGTATCTTTAGATCCTCTGAAAGGGGCAGTCAGAGCATAACTAGAAGTATTACAAAAGAGAATTACACATTTTTCCATGTACTGTCACTGTGTAGAATTTCACAGATTTCCTTAAGATATGAAAGTTGAAAAGAGATCTTAGAAGTTTGCATAAATCAGCATTGAAGGACACTAAATTTCTAAAATGTCCTTTAATGGAATGGAAGACATACTACAATCCCAACTCTGCCCTAGATATTTGGGACTACCAGTTACTGTTGAGTTGGCTCAGACTCATGGCAACCCTGTATTGTACTGAAGAAGAAATGTATTCTACAGGGTTTTCAATGGCTGCTTATTGGGAAGAGGATCACCAGAACTTTCTACTGACATGCCTCTGGATGGACTTGAACTTCCAACATTTTGGTTAACAACTGGGCATGCTAAGCATTTGTATCTCCCAGAGACTCCTACTTGGGCATGATTTCTTTTAAATTGGATTAATAGTCTGAGAGACGCCAGTTGTCAAGCAAAATTACCCCACAGTACCAGGAGAGTGTAGATGATTCAAAGAAGCACAGCATTATTTCTGCCTAATGAAGACTCTGACTTGTGACCAAACTAAGCCCTAATGACTGACCTGCACTGAGAGAAGGGAAAAAAGCCTCTGCAAGTGTTGATATTAAAGCAGCTGTTGCAGTGTTTAGTGCAAAGATTGGGGATAGAATAAACTTCAGCAAAGCAGGTTCAATTCGAATGAGGAATTTATATTTTCAGGAAATCACCAATTGTCTGTCAATTTGTCCTACTGTGGTGACTTGCCTGTTGCTGTAATGCTTGAAACGATGTCACTGTTATTTAACATACCAGCAGTGTCACCCATGAGGGACAGGTTTCAGCTGAAATAGACTAGGACAGGGGAAAAGCAGACTACTTCTGAATGTTAGCCACTGAAAATCTTAGGAATAGCAGTGGAACACTGTCAGCTAGCACCAGAATACTGAATATTGAAACATGATGAAGAGCACCAGAATATCGTCATATACAGTGCCAAAAGATGAGCCCCTCATGTTGGAAGGTACTCAAAATAAGACTTAGAAGAGCTGCCTCCTCAAAGTAGAGTTGACTATGATGATCCAAATGAAGTAAAGCTTTCAGGACCTTCATTTGCTAACGGGGCCCAAGTCAAAATGAGGAGAAGCCGCTGTAAATATCCATTAATAATCAGAACATGGATGTGCCAAGTATGAATCTAGGAAAACTGGAAGTTGTCAAAAATGAAATGGAATGTACAAAGATTGATATTATTCTAGGCATTAGTGAGCTGAAATGGACTAGTAGTGGACAATTTGAATCTGACACTCATATGGTTTACTTTGTGGGGAATGACAAATTGAAGAGGAATGTTGTCACATTCATCATCAAGAAGAACATTTCAAGATCTAGCTTGAAGTATAATGTTGTCTATGATACGGCACTATCCCTATGACTAAAAGGAAGAGCTGTTACTACTAGCATTATTCAAATATAGTCATCAACCACTAAAGTCAGTAATGATAAAATACAAGAATTATATCAACTTCTTCAGTCTGAAATCGATCAAACATGCCACCAAGATGTGTTGATAATTACTGGTGGTTTGAATGCAAAGAGGAAGGCTTGGTAGTTAGAAAATATGACCTTGGTAATAGAAAGGATTCTGGAGATCTCATTATAGAATTGTGTAAGACTAAAAAGTTATTTCCACTCCTTGTCTGTCAGTTTGTCATACTGTGGTGGCTTGTGTGTTGCTGTGATTCTGGAAGCTATGCCATGGATATTTTAAATACTCACAGGGCCACCCACAGTGGACAAATTTCAGCTGAGTTTCCAGATGAAGACAGACTAGGAAGAAAGAGAGACAAACTACTTCTGAATATTTAGTCACTGAAAACCTTATGAATAACAGTTGAACACTGTCAGCACCAGAATACTGAATATTGGAACATTATGAAGAACACCAAAATATTGTCAGATATAGTGCCAGAAGATGAGCCCCTAGGTTGGAAGGTACTTAAAATAAGACTGGGAAAGCATTGTCTACTCAAAGCAAAGTTGACCGTGATGACACAAATGGAGTAAGACCTTTGGGACCTTCATTTGCTCATGGGGTACAACTCAAAATGAAGGGTAACAGCTGTAAACATCCATTAATATGGAAATGTATGAAGTATGAATCTAGGAAAACTGAAAATTGTCAAAAATGAAATTGAACACATAAATATCATATCCTGGGCATTAGTGAGCTGAAATGCACTGGCATTGGCTGTTTTGAATCTGACAATCACATGGTTTACTATGCTGGGAATGACAAATTGAGGAGAAACGGTGTGGCATTCATCATTAAAAGGAATATATCAAGATCTGTCTTGAGATACAATGCTGTCTGTGATAGGATAATATCCATACATCTACAAGGAAGACCAGTTAATACCACTATTATTCAAATGTGCACCAACCACTAAAGCTAGTGATGATGAAACAGAAGAATTCTATCAACTTCTTCAGTCTGAAATTGATCAAACATACAATCAAGAAGTATTACTAATTACTGGCAATTGGAATGTAAAGGTAAGAAACAAAGAGGAAGGATCAGTAGTTGGAAAAGATGGCCTTGGTAATAGAAACAATGCTGGCGATTGCATGATAGAATTTTGCAAGACCAATGACTTTTTCATTGCAAATACCTTGTTTAAACAACATAAAAGATGACTATACATGGACCACACCAGATGGAATACACAGAAAGCAAATTGATTACATCTGTGGAAAGAGACAGTGGAAAAGCTCCATATCTCCAGCCAAAACAAGGCCAAGGGTTGACCATGGAACAGAGTATCAATTGCTCATATGCAAGTTCAGGCTGAAGCTGAAGAAAATTAAAACAAGTCCACAAGCACCAAAATACTACCTTGAACATATCCCACTTATATTTAGAAATCATCTGAAAATGAGATTTGATGCATTAGGCACTAAAGACCAAAGAGTAGAAGAGTTGTGGGATGACATCAAGAACATCATACAAGAAGAAAGTGAAATGTCATGAAGAAGACAAGAAAGAAGGAAAAGACCAAAATGGATGTCAGAAGAGACTATGAATCTTGCTTTCCACTGGAAAGATGCTAAAGCAAATGGAAGAAATGGGGAGGTAAAAGAACTAAAAGAAAATTTCAAAAGGCAGCTCAAGAAGACAAAGTCTAGTGTTATAATAAAATGCGCAAAGACCTGCAGCTAGAAAATCAAAAGGGAAGAACATGCTCAGCATTTCTCAAGCTGAAAGAACTGAAGGAAAAAATTCTAATCTTGACTTACAATATGCACCTGACCAAAGTCATGGTATTTTTAATAGCTTCATATGCATTTGAAAGTTAGGCAATGGGTAAGGAAGATCGTAGAAGAACTGATACATTTGAATATTGTTGGAGGAGAATATTAAAAGTACCATGAGCTGCCAGAAGAGCCAGAATGCCCCTTAGAAGCTTGTATAGCCAGACTGTCTTTCATACTTCAAACATATTATCAAGAGGGACCAGTCCCTGGAGATGGACATCATGCTAGGTAATATGGACAATCAGCAAAAAAGAGGAAGACTCCCAATGAGATGGATTGGCACAGTAGCAGCAGCAATGGGATCGAGCTTAGCAATGATTGTGAGATGGCTCAGGATTGGGCAGTGTTTGATTCTGTGGTGCATGAAGTTGCTATGAGTCATTACCGATTCAGTGGCACCTAACAATAACAACAACATGGGCAAAATATTGAATGATGTAGAAAACATCAAAAGAAGATAGAAAGAATACACAGTCACTGTACCAAAAAGAAATGGTTGATGTTCAACCATTCCAAGCGATAACATATGATCAAGAGCCAGTGCTACTAAAGGAAGAAGTCCAAGGTGCACTGAAGGCATTGGCAAAGAACAAGGCTCCAGGAATTGATGGAATACAAATAGAAATCTTTCAACAAACTGATGCAGTACTGGAGGCACTCACTCAACTATGCCAAGAAATTTGGAAGACAGCTACCTGGCCAACTGATTGAAAGAGATCCATATATATGCCCATTCTAAAGAGAGGTAACCCAATGGAATGCAGATATCATTGGACAAAATCATTAATAGCACATACAATTAAAAATTTGCTAAAGATAATTCAAAAACAGCTGTAACAGTACACAAACAGGGAACTGCCAGATGTTCAAGCCAGATTCAGATGAGGATGTGGAACAAAGGGTATCATTATTGACATAAGGTAGATCTTGGCTGAAAGCAGAGAATGCTAGTTAGATGTTTACCTATGTTTATTGACTATGCAAAGACTTTCAACTGTGTGGATCATGACGAACTATGGATAAGATTGCAAAGAAGGAGTATTCCAGAACACTTAATTGTGGTTATGAGGAACCTATACATAGACTAAGAGGCAGTCTTTTGAACAGAACAAAGGGACACTGACTGGTTTGCAATCAGAAAAGTTGTGCACCAGGGTTGTATTCTTTAACCATACTTATTCAATCTGTATACTGAACAAAAATAAGCTGGAGGATATGAAAAGTGTCAGGATTGGAGGAAGACTCATTAACAATTTTTGATATGCAGATGATACAACCTTGCTTGCTGAAAGCGATGAAGATTAAAGACCTCAGCCTTCAGTGTAGATTTCACCTCAATGTAAAGAAAACAAAAATCCTCATGACTGTACCAAAAAATAATATCATGATAAATGGACAAAAGATTGAAGTTTTCAAAGACTTCATTTGACTTTGGAGCCACTGTCAGCACTCATAGAAGCAGCACTCAGGAAATCAAATGACATATTGACTAGGCAAATATGCTACACAAGACCTTTTTAAAGTGCTTACAGGCAAAGATGCCAGTTTGAGGATTAAGGTACTGATTGACCCAAGCCATGGTTTTTTCAATTGCCCTATATGCCTGTGAAAGTTGGACAATGAATAAGGATGACCGTAGAAGAATGAATCCTTTTGAGCTGTGATGTTGGAGAAGAATATTAAAAGTACCATGAAGTGCCAGAAGAATAGATAAATCTGTGTTTGAAGAAGTACAGTCAGAATTTTCTTTAGAAACCAGGATGGTGAGACTTCATCTCTCATACTTCGTACATATCGTTAGGAGGGACCAGTCCCTGGAGAAGGACATCATGCTTGGTATATATAGTGGAGGGTTGGTGAAAAAGTAGAAGACTCCCAATGAGATGAACTGATACAATGGCAACAGCAATGGGTTCAAGTGTAACAATGATTGTGATGTTGGCACATGATTGGGCAGTGTTTCATTCTTTTAGAATCAACTAAATGGCACCTAATAACATTAACAACATTTCAGTAGAAATTCAGGGTGAATGAGAAGTTGGGGAACCTCTGGAATTCTTGCCTGAGAAAATTAATATGGAAGAGAAAGAAAGGGAGTGGCTTTGAATCCTCCCAGAATTGTGTTTAACTTCATAGAACAAGCAACTGAAATTTCGTCTTCGACCTTAAGTTAGTGTGGCTATTGACTCACCTTTTGGCCATATCTGTGATACTAAAGACTCTTAAGGGTGTGGATAGTTGGGCTCTGTTAAATATGAAATTGTATCCCCCCAAATATATGTTGGAAACCTTAACCTTTGTATTTGTGAATGCAATACAAGGTAAGGTAATACAATCCATAATGCAATCTAATGTAATCAATAAATCAACCAAGGTCATATGAGTTAGTGTAGGGTGAATCCCAAACCTAACCATTTCTGAGTTACTGAAAAACAGATTAGGCACAGAGGCACACACTATGTAAGGCACATACTATGTAAGAGAGATGCCATGGGAGGATTGCCAAGGAACCAAGGAACACTTGGGGCTTATCTACAAGGGAAGGAATCAACAAGTCAAGACCTTGATTGGGAGTTTTAGCCTCCAGAACTATGAAAAAAAGATATTTCTGTTTTAAAACTGCTCACTTGTGGTATTTGTGTTACAACAGCACTTGGTACCTAAGACAGTCTCCTTGTTCAGTCAAAGGCACATAAGAGTCCAGGATCTTTGCACCACATCACGTCCATTTCTTTGTACCACTTTGGGGGAAATGAACAAAGCAGTTTGGCCATAACACCAAGCAAACATCTTTCAAGTGCTGAGAAAATTGAGTCCATGTGACACAAAATCCACAGGAATACAAGTATTTTCAGCCTCTCAATCTCTGTACCATCTCAGAAGATCCCTGACATCTGGACTCCTGGTACCAGTATAGGGAAGTGAGGGAAAGAATCAAATGAGCTGGAACAAGCTTTGATGCATTCATGTTAGAAGGACAAGGGCTTTCTTCTTGCAGAAGAGAAAAAAGAATATATCCAAGAAGTGAGGGGAATTAAGAAGTGAGAAAGCAGAGCCAGGAATGAGAGAAAGTTTGGAGGTATTGGGGAAAAAAGGAGAGAGACTTGAGGCAACAACTATGTCTTTGTGTGTGCAATGCATAGAGGAGGAGGGAAGAAGATTTTAATCCCCCTTAGGTTTTCCCCAAAGACTAGAATTAAAATCTAAACTGCTTTTTAATTCTTTTTGGCTATTTGATGTGTTTCTTTGGATGTGATTTCTTGCTGAGATGAACCACAAAGCAGTCTAGCTTCATAAAAGTTGTACTTGGGGGTTTATTGCCTGGGATTTGGGGCCTAAGGTTCAACAGTCAGCTGTTTATTGGTTTAGATCATTGTCATAGACCTGAATCAAGGGAATAGCTTCATCCTGACTGTTGTATTTGTAGTGCAAAACATACACCAGCTATAAAAACTAGAGCTGGAGGCCAACTAGACACCAGATAGAGGAAAATGGCAGAGATGATTCAGAATCACAATCTTAGGTAGAATGTACCTGATGGAGATCTCCATGAGGTATCTTCCCCTCATGGGCTGATGAGACTTGGATGAATGCATGGAACAGCTAAAGTGGCTCCCAGAAGATAAGAGAAAGACAGGAAGCAGAAGAGTGATGTATAGGATTTATTTTTATTCACTATCCATGAGTCCCTCTGAATAGTAGAACGGCCAGGTTGCCCTTAGACCCTCTTTTGCTTGCTAGGACATTGGCATCCAGAGGACCCAGCCAGCTAAGACTCTGCTTTGCTTTCTGTATCTATCCCCCTTTTTCTCCAGACTTTTCTCCTACTATCCCCTGTGTAATATACCCACAGAATTCTGAAAGGATCTGGTGTTCCTACATTTTCAAGTCCTGCTGCTGGTCCACTCTCCCACCTACCCTTGGCTCTTAAATGTCTGACCTGGAACTTGACTGGATCAGCCACACCGCTTGGTCTCTGCACCTGTTTCCCATGTTCTCTTTTGCTTCTCCAGTAGTTTACCTTCCCTTTAGGCTCAGCAAACCCTGTACTCTCAGTAGACTTCATGGCCAGTGGCTCTGGACAGCATGATGTAATCTTGTAATCCTATGCTGAAAGCCTTGATTTATATGGTATCCTCAACAGCAGTGACAAAGTGCTTGTATGATGGCATAATCCAACTCCTACTGTGTAGAGGCTTTGTTTAATGTAGGATTAAGAATTGCTAAAATGATAACCCTAATAATGGAGATAGGGTCACTCCTTTGAAGTAGAAGGCAAGGGACCCATCTGAATGGTGAGGGAGCTGGCAAGATGAAATTCTTTACTTGAGGTACAGTTCAAGAGATGTGAAGTAACAGACTCACACAAAAAGCCTGAAAGCCACGCCAGCCTTATTTGAACATAGCAGCACTCTCCAAGGCAGGATGAACAACAGGGGTGAACCTGTGTCTTTCCTTAGAATATGCTTGCTGTGGTGTGATCCGTAATGTGTGATATATAAGCTCAACAATTTTTGTGTGTCCTAACTCTACTTCTAGTTCTTTTATAGCTTTTTGTTTAGTCTTTTTTTTTTTTTTTTGGTAAATATCAGCTCACTTTTTTTCCTTAGGGAAACCAAGGAAAAACATTTCTGTCCTTTTTTGAGTCAGGACTTTAGACTAAGCTGGTATGCACTGTGGTTCCAGTGATAAGCCAAGGTGAGAGTGCTCAAGTTTGTGGAATGAATGAATGAAGGGAGGAATGAGTAATCAGTACAACTGACTTAGAGGGTTAGAAAATACAATATGATGGGTCTTTTATTTGTTCATATATTTGCTTTAGTATATCAAGTTTCTAATAACTGCATTTTAAAATATTAGCAATGCATCATATTATTTAAACATTTTTCTGTTGGACAGTTAGGATATATCCAATGTATTTTTATTTTATAGCAGTAAAACAGGCAAAGAACAAAGAGTTCTTTCATGCCACAAATGGTTTGCTGGACCTCACTCTTTCTTAGGAAAACCCTAAGGGACCAGGTTTGCTCTCATTGAACTCAAACCCCCAAAATTCCACTGCCATCATGTCAATTCTTACTCATGGAAATCCTAGAGAACACAGTAGAATTGCCTCATAGGGTTTCCAAGGTTGTCATTTGTTATGGGAGCAGACCGCCTCATCTTTTTCCTGTGGAGTGACTGCGAGGGTTCTATCTGCTACCTTTGGGTTAGCAGCTTAGTGCTTTAACTACTGTGCCACCAAGGGTTATCACTAACCCACTAGTATACAAAACACTCACCCATAGCTATCTCGTCCCCATCTAGAAGGGATACAGTTTGTTCCTCCTCTCCAGATTTGTTCTTGTGGACTTCAGTTTTGCATTCTGATAACTTGGCATCTCCAATTTATGTTATAGTTGTT
>NW_006408595.1:14837364-14857423 GCF_000296735.1 Chrysochloris asiatica
AAGTGCCTGGTGGGTTTGAACCTCCTATCTTGCAGTTATCAGTCCAGTGTTTACTCTACAGTGTCACATCTGTTAAGTGGATTTTGACTCATACTGACCCCTTGTGACAGAACAGAACTAGCCCATCAGGTTTTCTTGATTGTAATCTTCATGCCTTTCTCCTATGGAGCAGCTGGGTGGGTTCACACTAACAACCAGTCAAGAGCTTAACGGTTTCATCAGCAGGGATCCTTGCCAATTTATTGGTTATTAAATGCCATCGAGTCGGTTCCAACTCATAGCACCCCTATACAGGATTGCTGAGGAGCAGCTGGTGGATTTTAACTGCTGAACCTGTGGTTAGCAGTCCAGTGCTTATCCAACAGTTCCATACCAGGACACCTCCATTTTATTAGCATCATTCTTAATCAAGGAGTCCTGGTGGATAAGCACTGGACTGCTAACCCCAAGGTGGCAATTCAAATCCACCAGGTCCACCAGTCAGTCACTCCTGACTGGTGAAAGATGAGTTATATGCTGCCACAAAGATTTATGGTGTTGGAAACCCTATAAAGGATCACTATGAGTCAGCATCATAATGGGTTGTTTTGTTTTGCTTGGGTGACACAATGGCTATGTACTTGGTTGCTGAAAGGACAGGTTTGAACCCACCAACTGCTCCATAGAAGAAAGACAATAATACAGTTTGCTTTCTATAACAATCAATAGATTTGGAAACCCTATGGGGCAGTTCTACTTTGTCCTATCAAAATCAAGTTGATGACAGTGGATTTGTTTTTGTTTTATTATTAATTAGAATGCTGTGTTTAGAGGCTGATTGCGTCTCACTCTGGTATTATCTGTAAATATATTCAAATCCATTTTTTTTCTTCCTCCTGCTCATCTCCCACCTCACTCCTCAAATAAGGAAAGGGTTTTTCACAAAGGTTAGCTGAAGAAAAGGAAAACAAGACCACCAGAGCCAAACTACAACCTTGACTACATCCCACCTGAATTTAGAGATCATCTGAAGAACAGATTCGATACATTAAACACTAAAGACCAAAGACCAGAAGAGTTGTGGCATGACATCAAGAACATCATACATGAAGAAAGCAAAATGTCATTAAGAAGAGAAAAAATAAGGAAAAGGTCAAAATGGATGTCAGAAGAGACACTGAAACTTACTCTCCAGAGTAGAGATGCCAAAGCAAATGGAAGAAATGAGGAGGTCCAAAAGCTGAACAGAAAATTTCAAAGATCAGCTTGAGAAGATATAGCCAAACATTACAACAAAAATGTGCAAAGATCTGGAGTCACAAAACCAAAAAGGAAGAACACATGTTGCTCAGCATTTCTCACGCTGGGGGGAACTGAAGAAAAAATTTAAGCCTGGACTTTTGTTATTGAAGGATTCTCTGGCCAAATTATTGAATGATGCAGAAAGCATCAAGAAAAGATGGAAGGAATACACAGAGTCACTGTACCAAAAGGAAATGATGAATGTTCAACCATTTCAAGAGGTAGCATATGATCCAGAGCCAATGATACTGAAGGAGGAAGTCCAAGGTGCATTGAAGGAATTGGCAAAGAACAAGGTACCAGGAATGGATGGAATAAAAATTGATATCTTTCAAGAAAGTGAGGTGGCACAGGAGACACTCACTTATTTCTGCCAAGAAATTTGGGAGGCAACTATCTGGCCGACTGATTGGAAGAGATCCGTATTTGTGCCCATTAAAAAGAGAGGTGACCCAATGGAATGCGGAAATCATCGGACAATCTCTTTGATATCCCATGAGAGTAAAGTTTTACTAAAGGTAATACAGAAATGGCTGCAGGCATACATTGACAGAGAACTTGCAGAGGTTCAAGCCGGATTCAGAAGAGGCTGTGGAACGTGGGATATCATTGCTGATGTCTGATGGATCTTGGCTGAAAGCACATATCAGAAAGATGTTTACCTGTGATTTATGGACTACCAAAAGCTTTCGATTGTGTGGATCATGACAAGCTATAGACAACATTGTGAAGTATGTGTATTCCGGAACACTTAATTATGCTCATGAGGAATCTGTGCCTGGACCAAGAGGCAGTTGTTCAAAGAGAACATGGAAACACTGAATGTTTTAAAATTAAGAAAGGTGTGCGACAAGGTTGTATTCTTTCACCATACTTATTCAATCTGTATGCTGAGCAAATAATCCGAGAAGCTGAAGAAAAATGTGGCATCAGGATTGGAGGAAGACTCACTAACAGCCTGTGATATGCAGATGATACAACCTTGCTTGTTGAAAGTGAAGAGGACTTGAAACATTTACTGATGAAGATCAAAGAGCACAGCTTTAGGTATGGATTACATCTCATATAAAGAAAACAAAAATCCTCACCATTGGACCAATAAACAACATTCTTATCAATGGAGAAAAGATTGAAGTTGTCAAGGACTTCAATCTTCTTGCATCAACTATCAACACTCACAGAAGCAGCAGTCAAGAAATCAGACGATGTATTTCATTGGGCAAATCTGCAGCACAAGATGTATTTAAAGTATTGAAGAGCAAAGATGTCAGCTTGAGGACTAAGGTGCGCTTGACCCAAGGTCTTTTCAATAACTTCATATACATGCAAAAGCTCAACAGTGAAAAAGGAAGACCGCAGAAGAATTGATGCTTGTGAGTAATGGTGTTGGAGGAGAATATTCAAAGTGTCATGGGCTGCCAAAAGAACCAATAGACCTGTTTTGGAAGAAGTGCAGCCAGAGTGCTCCTTGGAGGCCAAGATGGCCAAACTTTGTCTCTCATACTTCGGACATATTGTCAGGAGGGACCTGTCACTGGAGAAGGATATCATGTTTGGTAAGGTGGAGGGTCAGACAAAAAGAGGAAGACCCCCCCAATGAGATGGATTGGCCAAGTGACAGCATCGATGGACTCAAGCGTGGTAACAGTAGTGAGTTTGGCCCAGGATCGGGTAGTGTTTCGTTCTGCTGTGCATAAGGTTCCTATGGGTCAGTACCTACTCGATGGCACCTAACAACAACAATGGATTAGTGACACAACCAAAACTTAAATTCAAGTATCCAAACATCCATCTTCTTTGGAGTCCTGGTGTGGCGCTGCGGGTTAATGCACTGAACTACAAGGTTGGTTTGAACAGCACAGTCGGTAGTTCAAGCTCACCAGTTGCCCCTCAGAAAACTTATAGAGGGTAACTATGGGTCGGAACCGACTCATCGGCACTTAACAACACCAATGATCTGGGATCCTGGTATGGCACTGTAGGATAAGCACTGGACTGCTAATTGAAAAGTCAGTGGTTCAAACCTGTCAGCCACTCCTCGGAAACCCCATACAGGTACACAGTGAGTCAGAACTGACTTGATGGCACTTAACAAACATCCATCTACTTGCCTGGTGGTGCTGTAGGATAAGCCAGAGGTTCAAGCCCATAAAGATACCCTATATAAGGCCACTATGAGTCGGAATGACTTGAAAACAGTGTTATTTGTTTTTGTTAATATCCATCTAAGGTGTCTTAGAAGCATAGTGGTTAAGCAATCACTTGCTAACCAAAATGTCAGAAAGGTCAGCAGTTCGAACTCACTAGTCCCTCTGAGGAAGAACAATGTGGCAGTGTGCTTCCTTAAAGACTGTTTTTGTTGTTAAGTGCCATCCAGTCGGTTTCGATTCATAGCAATCCTGTATAGGGTTTCCTAGACTTTTAATTCTTTGAGAGAGCAGAAAGCCTCATCTTTCTTCTGGGAGCGGTTGGCATCTTGGAACTGCGGACCTTGTGGTTCTCAGTCCAGTGCTTATCCTATAGCCTTGAAAACCCCTAGAGGGCAGTTCTACTCTGTCTTATAGGGTCACTAAGAGCCTGACTTGATTTTGTTTTTGTTGTTAAGATCTATCTAAAAGTCCTTGGGTGGTACAAGCAGTTCAAAATCAACCCAGAAGACTCTTCTGGCAATCTGATACCGAAAAGTCCGCCTTAAAACCTCTATGGAGCAGTTCTACTCAGCACATATGGGGTCGCCCGGAGTCGCAATGGATTCCACTTCAACTAACAACATCCGTTTGGGCGAGTGAATGGGGTCATAATGACCTTGTTATTACTTCAATAAATATGTGCTACTTACTATGTGCTAGGGATTCAAAGATGGGGCGGGGTGGGGAAAAATCTCTGCTCTTCATAGAGTTTTCTTCCCTGTAGAAAGAAAACCCAGTGACCTAGGTAGGAGCGATTGGGTCTCCCATAGAAGGGAATCCCATCTTTTGTCAATTTCTGTGCTGTTTACGGAGAGAGGGCAGAGTTACTGCAGAAGCCTAAGGCAGAGGCAGAGACCTCGGTAGTGTTCTCCTCCTGCCCTGTGAAAGTCTGGCGGGCCTGGATCCAGGGCGTCGCCGTGCACCTGCTCAAGTCGGATCATTAGCTTCAGCCTCCTTTCCCTCCCTCTCCGCGTTCCTGCGGACAGCTGGAGGACACCGAAACAGCACCCAGCTCTGCGCCATCCCTCAGGGAAAGGAATGCGGACTGGTGAGAATCCTCCCAAGGCAATCGCGCTTGTTTAATAACCAGACTGGGGGAGGCAGTGCAGCCACACGCTCCTTCCATCCCGGCCGAGGCCACTGCAGCGGCCCCCCTCCCCCGCCCCGCTACCCGCCTTTGCCTCACGCCCCACCCGATAGCTCAGACTTCAGAGTCCTACTGCAGCTTTTCAGCTCTCTGCTCCTTTTTCTTCTTCACTTCCTGGTTGCCATGGAGACACACGTCATTTACGTGCCGTGCGTCGCCTTGGAAACAGAGGGGCATCCGCTGCCGGGCGGGGAGACCCGCCCCAGCCGCTCGGACCACACTCGCGGGCGCTGCCCGTTAATGGCTGGAAGAAGTCTGGAGCACGAGCCGCTGTTGGCCTGGGCAGCGACCCGAGCCCCTCAGCGAGCACCACTGTGACTCGGGGAACCGGTGTGCACTCCCTGTTCTTGGCGCCAGAAGGGTGGCGCTGACACGGTCACAACCCCGGAGGCCAGGCAGTGCAAGGAGCTTTCGCCCCAGGACGAGCCCGAGAGACTCCCGCCTTGGGACCCTTGCCGGGCTCTTGTTCCGCCGTCTCTCCCCGGCCTCTCCCGAGCCTGCCCGCACGCGCCCTCCACCCGGGACGCGTGTCCTCACGTCGGCAGCCCGCCCCTCTTGGGAGCCTGTTCTTCCCTGGGCTCCTCCTTGCCTCCTCCGGGGACCCCCTCCCCGCCCCTTCCTACCCCATAGGTTGGACCGGACCGGACCCAGAGCCGCCACCGCCAGCTTCTGCCATTCAATGGAGGACGGTCTACTGGAGCTCATGACCAAGGACGGTGGCGACATGCCGGCGCCTTTGGCGGTGTCCACTGTGCCAGCCGTGGGGGACGTGATCTCCGGGGAGTACAACGGTGGCATGAAGGAACTGATGGAGCATCTGAAAGCTCAGTTGCAGGCCCTGTTTGAGGACGTGAGGGCCATGCGGGGCGCCCTGGACGAGCAGGCTTCGCACATCCAGGTGCTTTCGGACGACGTGTGCGCCAACCAGCGGGCCATCGTTTCCATGTGCCAGATTATGACTACAGCGCCCCGCCAGGGCGGCCTGGGCGTGGTCGGTCGCAAGGGAAGCTTCCAGGACACCCCTCAAGAGCCGGAGAACCCTTCGTCTGGGACCGGGGACGGCGGCTTGCTGGGTCGAGATCCGGAAGACGAGGAGGAAGGGGACGACGATGAAGAGAAGGACGTGCCCAGCCCTACCACACCCACCAGTCACTGTGAGCACCCTGAGAGCCCCTGTGCTGGTCTCCTTGCGGGGGACGGGCCACTTGTGGAGCCCCTCGATCTGCCCGACTTTACCCTGCTGCAGTTGGAGGGCGAGGCCTCCCTGTGAGGGCACTCCGCGAGGGCACCTTTCCCGGCTGGCTGTGGGTTTCCCACTGCATGACGCTAGGGGACTGAACTGCGCGGTGCAGCCTGCTTCACTCCGGCTGCTGCTCTTGCTCGTCAGGCAGAGAGAGACTCCTGAGGAATGATATGTAGGGTGATGGACTTTGGGAGCATCAAGAATTCTTTCTGCACAACCAAGCGAGAGGTAGCAAACGGCGGAAAGGTGAGGTTCCGGGAGAGGAAGCGCCCATCTCTGGATTCCCATCCGTCCCCTCCCCTCCCTCTACCCCGCTGCCCCCGCCCCGCTAACAGGAGAACCCCTGACTTGTGTAAATAAAATTCTGCTTTTTCTATTCTGAAAAAAAAAAAAAAAGGACTTATCGAGGACTATACCAAATATCTCTAAAGATTTACTTAGAAATTAGGAATTGGGGGGTATTCTGTTCTGGCAACAGAACATGTACCTTTCTGCTGAAACCCAAGATATTCAGTGCTCTGCAGAAGCCTCTCCCCCTCACAGATCTCTGCGGCTGCTGATTGGTAAAGGAAGCTTGAGGAGGGAACTGCAGCCCTAGGAATCTGGGTGAATGGGGTTCTAAGGGCCCTCGGGGTTGGGGGAGCTGGCTATGAAAGTGCATGAAGACCCAGTAGCTGATCCTCTAGGATTTTGCATGCAGAGCCGATCCTGCCTTGTCACTGACTTCATCCGGGGTTGCTTTTCTACTCACTGGGACTTAGAGAACAAAGAGCCCAGTTTACAGGCAGAAACTCAGTGCTCAGCAGCAGCCCAGATTTAGGGGACATTTCAGGGACTCTTGGGAGCCGAGCTAAAAGCTCTCTTCTGGCTACACCTGCTTAACTTCAGTTCCTCTTCCTGCCTATATATCCCTGCCCGCTGCCTCTTGGTGTTGCCTCCATGATGTCTCGTGTGTGTTATGTGTGTCTACTTGTATAGTAGTGTGTGAGCCCTGAGGGGCAGGACTTGTGGCTCTGGTGTTAGGTTCAGGGGGCTTCCAACCATTCTGTGAGTTCCAAGCTATCATGGCGCTTCCTCCCCCTCCCCCCACCAGGGCATGGAGCATGTGGCTGTCCTGAGGTTCCTTAACTGATGTGCCGCCCTTCCCCCTCCTTTGTGTATCCTTTTCAATGCTTTCCTTGGTGTTAACCTTAATAAAGAGGTGTCATCTCCCTTGCTGACTGATACTAGGGGGATGTCAGGGTGGGGCTTCTGGGCCCACTGCATGGACCAGGGCTAAGTGGGAACTGCAGGGACCCAGCCTTCCCTCCTCTCTCCTTGCCTCTAATTCCAAGGAGTTGGCCCTCCCTGGATGGGACAGTCACTGCCAGCTTTGCCTGCTTTCCCTTCTGTCCTGGACCTTAACTTCAAGTTGGATTAAGAAACAAGGAGATATTTGCTAAGATTCCCAAATTTCCAAGAATTTTTAGTAACCAGAACTCCAGATGTACAAAGAGTCTTTTCAGGGAAGCACCTGGCCCCTGGGAGATGATTTCCAAGTCTGAATCTTAGAACAGTAGGTGTGACATGGATTAGTGAAGGGAGACACCCTGTTAATGCTCAACTGCTAACCAAAAATTTGGAGGTTTGAGTTTACACAGAGGCACCTTAGAAGAAACACCTGGTGATCTAATTCTGAAATATCAGCCCTTGAAAGCCCTCTGGAGCATGGTTCTATTCTGACAAACATGGGGTTGCTTTGAGTCAGTCCATGGAGACAGATTTTTTTTTTTTTTTTTTTAACTGGTAGGGATTGCCTGGGAATTGCTAGGAGGTAACGTGACACATCACAAAGGAAATCACAATAACTGACTCAGGCAAGGTGTTCCCTGGGGAGATTAGACTGCCTTCAGCTCTAGGTTTTCCTTTGGGCAATGGAGATTTCCCCAGGCTGCCCGGGAATGAATCTGGATGATTGTGTGTTTACGTATGTGTGCACGTGTGCATCCCCACACACATGCAGAAAGGTAGAACACTGGAATCATGAATCTGGGATGGAATCTCAGTCCCCACACTGAATTCAATTCTTGAGATTTAATTTCCTGTTTGAGACTTAGTTTCTGAATGTATAAAATGTGAGGATTTTATACAAGACCCTTAGGAGATCTTGTGTAAATGTTAGTTTCTTGACAATTCTCTTAGGGGTGGGGTGGTTACTCCTTTGGGAAAAAAAAAGTACCAAGGGACAGTTTCAGAAGCTTTTGTTTTATATGATCTTTCCCTATGTAAAGAATAGGGAGTTCTGGTGTGGCACTGTAGGATAAGCACTCGGCACACGGAGCAGCAGTCACAACAGTCTAAAGAACCCTTATCCTTCAGGATAGAATTAAGGACAAGGAGATGATGAGATTCCTAAGCCTACTTGGGCCCTTTTCTCATTAATGTCCCTGTAACAATAATCTTGGGGGTCAGCCTGGTGCACACAGGATGAGCCAGAGGAAGCCTGGAGTTACGCAGTGGTTTGGGAATGTGTGCTGTGGGCCCTAAACCAAGCCAACTGCCTTTGGGTCGAATTGACTCATAGGCTGTAATCTTTATGAGGCTGTAAATCTTTATGGGAGCAGAAAGCCTCATGTCTCGCCCAAGAAGCAGCTGGTGGGTGGGTTTGAACTACGGACCTTGTGGTTAGCAGTTCAAGGCAGTTTAAACATGTAAGTTGGGGAATGTTCCTGAGCACTGGCAGGCAGTTCCTTGCTATTTCCCCAGTATTCAGCACTAATAACTATGCTAGGTATCATTTATCAAGCACTTGCTGTCAAGTCGGTTCTGATTCATAGCGACCCTGTATAGGATTTCCGAGACATGCCTGGTGGGTTTGAACCACTGACCTTGTGGTTCAAACTAATCTTGTGGTCCAGTGCTTATCCTACAGCACTGTACCAGAACTCCAATAACAATGCTAAGTATCACTGATCAAGCACTTACTTTGTGCTAACCGCTGTGTCCAGATTTATCTCTTAACAACTCTGTGAAGTTACCAAGTTGCTATTTTCCACTCAGCACTTAAAAAAAAAACAGACTCCAAGACATGCTCCTCAAGATCACATGCTAGTACTTGGCAGAGGTAGGACTTACACCCAGATGTGCCTGACTTAAAGAGCCTTAGATTACAACCACTCTGCTAACTGCTGTGTTATCTTCAGAGGAAACATGCTATTTCCCCAATCTAAAGAGTCCCCAAAAGGAAAGAACCTTAGTTTTAGTCCCACTTTATCGTCACAGTTGGAATACAAAATTGGGTTCAGGTTTTGTCTGGTGACCTTTCTTAGAGTCCATTGAGTGGTAATGTAACAAGAGCACCAAGAAGATGGCCTTCTGGGCCTGCTCCTTGAGAGGAAGACACCAACGTTCCCAGGTATTCCCTAACATCCTGTGCCTCTTTCCTATGATTCCCTGTAGCGTATAGTCTGTAGAGTCTGACCTGAATCACACTCGGATTCAGAGTGTACCCATTTAGCCTCAGTAGGAAGTTCTGCTAGAGCCCTTCAATGCCTTCCTTTGACCACTATCCTGAATGTGTCATCGGTCCCTTAGCCCAGGGCCTCCTAGAAGTTCTCTAGTTATCCGTCCTCCTGCAAGTGCAGATAGAGTTGAACATCCCCAGAAAGGGCAATTCTTCAGTCACCTGCACCAGTATATCACAGGTGTTCATTACCCATTCGTCCCTCATCTCCTTCTTCCACCCGGACTCTTCTGTTTCCCCTTTGGAATGTTGCCGATTAGTGGAATTCAGGTGAGATTCCTAATCTGGGACTCATGGGGAGGGGCTACTATTGAACCTCAGGGGACTGAGATCCCTTAAAATTCAATGTGAAATCTTATGTGTATTGTCCAGAAAGAAGGTCCATTGTTTTGACTTAATTCTCAAAAGGACTGACTCAAAAAATACCAAAGAAATGATCCTGTGGGAATCTGATACTCCTTAGAACATTTGCCTCCAGGGTCTGCTGACTATTTCCCACAGGGCATTTCAATCTTCTCATAAATTTGTTTACTAACCACCTATTAACACATGCAAATTACACTGACATCTGCTTGGTAAGTGTGCTAAGAATCCTGACTTTCATGCTTCCAAGTCTGCCAGTTCCTACTTGGGATATGGCAGAGCAGATCTGATGTCCAGAGGTGAGGCGATGGTCCCTTCTACCACGTTGTGCTGCACTTATAACAGGGTTCAGTATGACCCGGTGTGTGCCCCAAATCTCAGGGTTACTCAGAACCCACTCGGGTCTTTTGGTCTCTCACAGGTCCAAAGGACCTCCCTATGTTTGGCTCTTAATCTCTTAGTATGTTTAAGTGAAAAGACATGCAGCTTCATAGGAATGTTACAGCTTTAACCTGGCACAACTCAATAGCTCTTCTCTAAAAGACGCAAATCAGCCTCAAACAAACAAGTAGTTTTATCTGATCCTAAGGCGCTCTGGTAGCGTAGTGGTTACAAATCGGGCTGTGAACGAAACTACCAGCTGTTCCATGGGAGAAAGATGAGGCGTTCTGCTCCCATAAAAATTTACAGCCTCAGAAACCCTGTACAGGGTCACTATGAGTCGGAACCGACTCCACGGCACACAGCCACCACAACCAGTATTACCACAGACTACAATATCTCTGCTTGAGTTTTCCCAGAATGAAGAAGCTCTTTCCCTCAAATATATCTGAGTCTATGGCGTATCACTTGAGGATAAGCACTTGACCATAGGTCAGTTCGAACTGCAAGGCCGGTGGTTCAAGCTCACCAGCTGCTCCTTAGAAACCCTGTACAGGGTTACTATGAGTTGGAACTGACTCAACAGCACTTAACAACAATACGTCTTGAAAGACAGAAAACCACTTGCATCTTTGAAAAGGCAGGTTTTCATAAATATTTTCCCCTATCTATATGCTGGTAGCGTAGTGGTTATGAATTGGGTTACAAACCTCAAGGTCAGCAGTTCGAAACTACCAGCTGTTCCGCAGGAGAAAGATGAGGCTTTCTGCTCATCTTTTACAACCTCGGAAACCCTGTTACAGGGTCGCTATGAGTTGGAACCGACACCATGGCACGTAACCAACCAAACATCTATATGCTTAGGGATAGATAGGACGCTTTGCTACAGTAAGAAATGATGTGGATTAAGAATGAGTCTTTTAAAATCTTGATTCCCACTGCCACCACCCCCACCTTCTAGATTGCCCTTAGCAGGTGAATTTCCTTCAGAAAATTGTTTTTTTCTGCTTGAAAGCACTGTGCTTATTGGAGTCATGCTCTGTAAATAATGCTGCAATGATGCCACCTAGTGAGCAAATAGGAATATTACAAGGGGGCTCTCTGAATTTATGGCTTCCAATTCAGCAAGCACCATCATAGGCCTACTTTTTGCCAAATGATGGGTGGTGGGAAGAACCTGAATGAAGAAAATGTATTTGTGAAGAACACAAAAACCAATGGAAATAAATTCCTAAGTGATCTCTACTAGCCTCTCCTACACCTATAATCCTGAAGATTAATCTTCCTAAACCAGGGCTCTGAACATTGATTTTCAGAAGTCTTCCTTATTATGTTGCTAACATTTCCTGAATTGGGTGAGGAGAGGAGTCAAGATCTTCCCTAATATGGTCCTGGCATTCTTTTTCTGCCTATATATTTTGTCCCCCCCTTTACATTTTCTAGCCACCGTTCATTCCCCAGTTTGGAAGCCCATATCCTACAAGTCAGAACTGGAAACGATTCCAAGAGTATCTCAGCTCCTTTAGTTGCTAAATGAGCGAGTGGTCTGGATGAATTACTCGGTTTTCAATTCCATTTCTCTTAGTCATTCTTCTCAAGTGCAGGCAGACACGGTTCTCCTCCAGAAAAGGACCTTCTGCATCCTCAGTCACCGAAACCAGCTTCTGGCAAAGGCTACTCATCCCTTTGTGTAACCTTTCCTTTCTTATGCTCCCTGTGAATAGGCAATCCTATTGTGACAATGAATCTGTGCTTTTATTTCTAGGAACAGGGATCAGAACTTTCGTCAAATTCATAAAGGGGTCTGTAAAGGGAAAAAAAAGATGAACACATTCTATGCTCAAAATATGCTTCTGACCACTGCCTAGAAATGCCTATTGGTTCTGGTTCTTTGCTCTGCACCTGGTTCTTTGCTCATCCTGTTTATCCTTCCCACTCACTCCATCACATCCCTGCCAGCTGGACTCCTATTAATTCTTCATGGTCCTTCTCAACTGCTACCACTTTAATGAAGCTTTTCCTGGTGCAATGTCTCCCTCCTTTAAGCTTCCAAATCTTTTTACCGGTACCTGTGGGACAATTGCTCTACTCTGCCTTACTTCTGTTATTGTTTATATGTTTGCTCTCTTCCAGATTATGAATATCTGGAGATCTGGAACTGCTTTCCTGTGTCTATAGTCTCTGAAATACCTCCTTTGTTGTACTGACTTTAAGGTACTATTGACTGTGTTGTTGTTGGTAAGTGCTGTTAAGTCGGTTCCGACCCATAGCAACCCTGTATAGGGTTTCTGAGGAGCAGCTGGTGAGCTTGAACTGCCAATCTTGCAGTTCAAATGGCTTTGCAGTCTGTTACATTAACCCACAGCACCACACCAGGACTCTATAGACTGTGTAGCACATTGTTACTTTAGATACTATTAGGAAAGAAAAATTATTGCCAACTAAACTATCATTCTCATTTCTTATCACTTAAAAGTGTTATTCTTGTTTGACAAGATCTTTTAGACCTCTACAATAAGCTATGGTGGCAGGAGGTAACTGGATGCTAAGCAAAATTTGACTTGATTTTTTTGTTCAGGAACTGTGGATTTGACCCTGAGTGTACCCTTACTAGGCACCTCTGAATATTAACCATGTCCTCCTCACACCACTATATTCTGTTGTTCTCCAACAGAAACCCAATGTTGGTACAAGTCATTTAAAGTAACACCTAAGCAAGTACAATAACCATAAAATCCGAGGTTCAAATCCGAGGCTTGAGACCTCCGGCTGCTCCAGGAAAGAAAGATGAGGCTTTCTGTTCCTGCAGAGACTTTAGATGCCTTAAAAACCCTGTACAGGGTTTATTCTACTTGCTTAACAAGATCTTTTAGACTTATTTAGAAATAGATTTAAAAAATCATAACCCAACTACATAAACACAAATGTAAGTGAAAGTCATTATGGTATTCTTGTAGTTTCTTCACATTAGTGTGACGCTTCTGAGTCACCTCTGGAGTGAGTTGTTGAGATCCATATTTTTCCATGGTGTACTTTTCCCTGGACTCTTTAGAGTGTTGGGGAAGCAGCATTTCTTAAAAGAGCACTCCCCGAATGTCATGGAGAATTTTTACAAGCCACAACATCTTATCTGTGAGTTTGAATGCTGACGCTTTTTCCATCTTACCAGGCATGCCCACAACAACCAAGACCAATATTCCTTCAACTTTTAAAAAAGTCAATTCCGAAGTCTTTTATTAACTGAAACATCAAGGGATGATAAATTTCTAATCATTCTTCAACAATTACATTCAGTCAGGTGTAGGCAATGACAATTCTATTACACTGTTGTGTGGCCAATATTAATTATTAGCTGTGGATTTTTCAAGATAGGGCCCATTCCAGAGGTACTAAAATGTGAAGAAAAAAGTGTGTTTAGTATCGATGAAATCAGTTTTTTCCCATTTTGTTTATATGTATTTATACTTAAGATTCAGGTAAACATTTATTTTTTGCTGAAAAAATGCATATAAATAAAATAGAATATTAATATAAATACATGAAATGAAAAATCACAGGATTTTACAGTTGGGAATAAAACTATAGTTACTATGTCTTAGTATCTTAAAAAATGTTATTGCTGAAAGGAACCCTATTGAGGATCATATTGTCATTTTATGTGTAACTCAGATGCCTGACGGGACTGTCCATGTCTTGTAGCGATCTGATTAAGTTTGGCCCAAATTCCAACTCCAATACCTGGGAAGTCCACGCCTTCCCTATAATTTCTGCAAGGTCCTTTGGTTTACTTCTCTTTTGCTGCCCTTTGTACCCACACTCCTGAGTCTATGCAGGCTGCCTCAGTTTGACCCCTTGTCAGTTCTAGACACATAATACAAACCTTTCACCTTTATCAACAAGAACTCTAAATCTACTAACATTTTGGACTTAAAAAAAAATAAATAAATAAAAAGGGATGTCATCACAGGGAAAGCCCGGATGGGCTCTTTCAACATATCTTTTCTTTCTTCTTTTCCTTATCTGGCCTGCTCCCGAATAACAAGGAAACTATTTCTCAAAATTTGAGAAAAACAGTTTATCTCACATCTAGCACCCTACAAGGGGTATTTAACCAATTCACACATATGTGGGTTTACTCCAGAGAAAACAATGTTTAGATATGTCTCTGCAATCAGTGACTGCCTGCAGGTAAATTCTCTCTCAGTAATATATTTGTCTTAGTCTCACTAATGTGTCTTCAAAAGAGAGGAAACTTTGTGCAATGGAAAAGGGCATTGCACAAAGATCAGCTAGCTCAAAGAGATCACCTTTAATCAGCCTTTTAAGCAAGATAGAAGCTAATGAAGATGATTTTATGGAATGAATTATAACCAGGATGGGTCTTAGATTTACCATGATCCAGAGAGCAAGGTGGAATCAAAATAGTGCTTCCAAGGGGATTTGCTGGGCCAGAGAGGTCAGCTCAGAAAGATATGGTGATTTTTTGGGGGATCACACAGAAGAAATCTTAATAAAATTTCTTGAAGGACACAGGATGAGCAGGAGGGCTTATGAAGAATTTTTATAAAAATTGAACACTGAATTGGTGATAAAAAGGTCAGGAAAATTGCACCAAGGAATTTTTTTCCAACACGGCAATGTCCCTACCTGTTTGTTCTTCGATGCTAACAACAGCTACTCTACAAGAATTTTGTTGGGAAAATTTACCCCATTCCCCTAAAGCACTGATCTTGCCCCTTCAGACTTCCTTTTGTTCCCCAAACTCAGAGAACACTTCAAAGGATCACAATTTGAGTCCCTTGATGCTTAACATGGTATAAACTGAAGACTTCAGAATTCTTCAGGAAAGGATTAGAGAGCGGGAATACCACTTTCAGTAGTGTATAGACCAAGATAGAGTATATGTCAAGAAACAGGTTTATATGGTGATATTTTTGTTTGATAAAGGGCACTATGATTTAAAAAAAAAATGTTTTATTGTGAATTATGTGATAGTTTACATGGGAAAACATTAACTTTACATTCGTCCTATCATATATCAATTCATTGCCATGGTTACAATCCCCTCCATGCATCATCAACCAACCAAAGGGTACACCCTGCAAGCCTGCCCCCTGGTCATCAGCACACAGCCCCTTTTCCCTCTCTGGGTCTAGAGTCTCCAGTCATTTCCTCTCTCCATGTCATCGTATCTGTCTCCATCTCTGGCATCACTGCTTCTCTGGGTAGGGTCCCACATTCTGCTTTTCTCCCTTGATGGTCCCAGGGACCTCCGCTCCTGAGCTGCAAAGTCAACCACTCCCCTCATTTTTCCTAAAAAATGTCTACCTTTACATTTCCAACCCTCACAGTCAGTCCTGATAGCAATTATTCATTACTGTGCCACATGAGTGCCATCCACATCTCCTTTCATCAGCCCTACCCAGACAGATTGGATACTACTCAGTGGAGATTCTGCCTTCCTCCACACCCTCTGGATCTAGGTTCCCTCTCGAAAGCTTGTAATCCAGTCACTTCTTGCCTTTGTAGCCCCCCACCCATTTTGGATAGCCAATGTCCAAGTTGCCCATACCTGTCTACTCTGTGTATTGAGGGGGTGGGAATGATCCTGGCTATAAAGGTTTGTTCCCTCTTTTGAGCTACTGCATCCATAGGTGTAGGTCAAGTTCATCAAACTGTATCAGATTACTCTTTTTTTTCTTCTTCTAGTTGAATTCTGATCATCCAGTTATTGAAGCCAGGTCAAGTGGGTATTATCTGCAAGTGTGGGTGTTCTTGTGTATATGCCCTCACTTCTTATCCACAGGACACTTCACTCTCCACTCTAGTCCTCTGTGGCTGTGTCACTGACTGTGGGCCTAGGACTCCCCAGGTCTTGCCACACTGGGGCCAACTAGGTCTCCACCCGGGATTCACAGGAGTCTATTGAACATGGTAGGGCTTAGCTTGCTGCTTCATTGCTGTTTTTCCCTCACTTCCCCTTATTGGTAATCAACATGGTCACCAGTCAGAGTGCATGTCTGCTTTGTATTTCTAGTGAGTCTTAGTCTTGGAAGGGGGTTTGCCCTGAGGGGACCTGACCACTTGCCTTGATGTCTCCTGGGCAAGCAATTTGCTTGTTCTTGTATTAATTAGTCATACTGCCTTTATTGTTTTATATTTTTCTTGTTGGTCTGTCTTTCAAGAAGTATCTTCTGTTCTTCTAGCCACTCCAGGCTGGTCTGCTGGTCCTTTCCAGTGGAAAGTTCCCACCTCAGAAGATTCTGGATGGGGTTCAGGGTTCCCCCTATGGTCTTATGTAATGTAGAGACTCCACAGGGAGCCTCCTTCACTGGGCACATTGTAGCCCTATTTTAGGTATTCCAACAACTCAACGGCTCTTCACAACAACAAATCAGTTATGGGCAGAAGATGATATTTCTGGCTATTCCTTTCTCGCCCCTTCAAGTGTCTATTTTATAATGGTATGCAAGGGAAACCAAGATTCAAAAGACAGTCAAGTTTCTTAACATTGTTTCCCCCCTTTGAAGGGGGGATCTTATAGCATTACATTTTGATTTATCCTCATACTTGAACTAAAAATACAGTCTCTTAAGAAGATTGTCAGTAACTGTGCCACTGCACATAACTAAGGAAATAGGGCCCTAATAGTTAGATGATATGCCAAGTTTGCACAGGTCATGGAAATTGAAATCAGGGACCCGTTTATCTTAATTATAGATCAGCTTTTTTTTTTTTTTTTTCCTTTTCCATGAAATGGCATTGTTTTAGGAATTCTGGTGTGAATGTTGTAGGATAAGCACTGGACTACTAACCTAGAGATCAGTGGTTCAAACCCACCAGCCACTCCTAGGAAACTTTTTACAGGTTGTCCATGAGTCAGAACTGATGTGGTAGCACTTAACAACAGCAACAACAAATGTCTTAACTCTGCTATTAATGGTTACAACAAGCTGAGGAAGGCTTATTGTGACTTGGACTCAGTTTTGAGAATAAAGAGTCAAATCTTTATTAAAAACAAATAATTCTTATAAATATGGTGGGAAAAAGACATACAAGAAGGAACCCAGGGCCAAGGTAATGTGTCAGCAAGTATTTAGCAACTGCCTATGGTTTCCTGGTGTGACGCTGTAGGATTAGCACTGGACTGATAACCACAATACAGGCAGTTCAAACCCATCAGTCATCTCTTGGAAACCCTATAAAGGGTTGCTAGGAGTCAGAACTGACTCAACAGTACACAGTAACCACAACTTTGCCTCATATAAGGTAGGAGCCACTGGGGTATGACTCCAAGGACACATCTCCACTCTTACAGAGCTCACAATCTAGTGAGTTCTTGAATTGGGACAGAGTGCTTCTCAGGAAGATTGAGGGAAAACAGTTTTCTGTGAGCAATGAGAACAGAACAAAGAGCACCTTAATTTAAAAATGAGAATGGTGTAGGGTGGTGGGAGCCAGGGGATGGGGAGGACAAAAGAGAATGGAGAGGATAAAAACCATTTTTTAATGCTCAGAAAAACCATACAATTTCATACTACAGAAGACATCAAGAATGACATTGGAAGGAAAACCGTAACCATGGTGGCATCTTGTAATTCTCCGGAGGAAGTAAGTAGACCAGGTTTGATAAAAACAGTACTAAGGTCTCAACATTACTGTCAAAGCACAGGTGTGATAGACATAGGTGTCTATTTTGAGGTTTTATACAACAAGGAAAACAAAATCCCACTGATAGAGTGATAGGGTGGGATTCATGCCTGGAACATGGAGGTGAGAAAAGGTACAGTGCATTTTCCCAAATAAAAAGCCCTGGGCGCTGATGGACAACCAGAAAGGGGCTGCAGCTGGAAAGGGTCATGGAACACATATCACAGGTTCATGGGAAACCAACTTCTGGGACTGAAGAATCTTCTTTGCTGTGAAAACCAGCTCTTGCCCGCACTGTTTGAAAAATTCCTAAAGGCTGGAAAGAAGAAACGGGAGGGGAGGGAGGAAGAAAAGAGGGAACAAGGAGTTAGAGGAAAGAATTAAACCTGAAACCTAACAAAAATAAGAGAGGCAGAGTAATGCTTTATACCAGGAAGCTAGAGTCCTCAAAGGGATTTTATATCCTTGAGAGTGGAAGCAAGAAAGAAACCCTTAGGTGAAAATAAAAGAGAGGAAAAGAAGAGCTATCATTGCAATAGCAAAAGTGTGCTCAAATCCTCTGCTTGTGAGTCAAGTCTGATCTATAGCCACACTATTGAACAGATAGATTTTACCCCATAGGATTTCCAAGGTTGGAATCTTTACTGAAACAAACCGCCACATCTTTCTCCTGTGAAACGGCTGATGGCTTCAAATCACCAAATTATCGGTTAGCAGCCGAGTGCTTAACTACTATGCTATCAGGGCTCTTTAGTGCTAGAGACCACCCAAACAGATACATACACTGGATTCCATATCAGCTACCAATTATGAAATTGGCACCAAGCCAAGTTCCAGAAGTGACAGAGAGGTGGATTAATATAAATGTCACTCCCCAGAACAAGACATAGCAGAGATGGCTCTTCTGACTTACTTCTGACCCATAAAGATGGAACTGATTAGTAAACTGAGAATGAGGAAAATTTTGAGAGAACATAACCATGGTGTTTTGGAGTTCCTGATATTCACGGAGGTAAGGTCAGATGTGTGTCCAGGGCTGTGGGAAGTCAGACATCAAAAAGGTAAATGGTTTGATTTTCAAAACCTGAGATTCTATGGGCAAAAGGGTAAAAGGAAGATGGGATTCTGGCAAAATGAAATGTAGTCAGTACAGTTAGTTTGGAATCCAATAAAGAGGAATGGAAGGTATAGAAGGCAAGGGACATCTCCAGTGAACTCAGAATTAGTGATGCCTGGCAGAGCGTGGGCATAATCAAGAGAGTAGTACAAACCATAAATAAAAAACTGAAAAGTCTGTCTGATTACATTCAAATCAAAGCCTTCTGCTCCATAAAGGGCATCATGGACCAAGTTAATAGATGGCAGAATGGGGAGAATATCTTGCTTGTTTAAAATTGACAAGGATGTAGTATCTTAGAAGAAGCTCCTGCAATTGAAGAAGAAAAAAGATAGGAACCCAATAGGCAAGCAAACAAACAAAGGCTATGAGAAGGCAATTTATAGAAGAGGAAATCCAAAAAACTAATCATCAAATAGAAGTTTAGTTAAAATCGTTAACAATCTAATGCAAATTAAGTCAACAGTGCAATATCACTTTGAACCTATCAGACCAGCAAAAATTAGAAATGTAGATAATGCCAAGTTCTGCCAGGGACGTGGAAATCTTTGCTCCTACAGAAAGTTTCACTGCTGGCAAGAATGGAGATGGGCTCTACCAGCACTGGAAAGCAATCTGGCATTATCTGGACACATTAAATAGATGCATACCCTACCTCTAGTGCATTCACTCTCCTAAGTAACATGGATTTAAATTCCTTATAGGTCTGAAGGGAATAATATGAGGGTGTTTAATGCAGGGTTATCTGTAGTGGCATGAAGCTGAAGGCAATGTGGGTGTCAGCCACCGAAAGAAAGGACAAGTACGACATGGTGGATGCACACCATGGAACACTACACACCAGGGAGCAGAAACTGATTAAATGTTAACATCCGACAACAAGGGTGGAGCTGAAGATAAAAAGTTAAGCGTGGCTGCATCGTACACTGTTGGGCTTCTGAATGATGAAAAGCCAGAGAGGGTCAGGGGCCACATTTAAAAAGTCTTTGAATGCCAAATAAAAATGACCCTATTCATCCTGAAGATGGGGAACCCTCGGAAGGTGTTAAGCCTGGAAATAATTGTCATCATATTGGGTTTGTCAAAGTGTTAAAAAGAACAAGCACTCTGTAAGGAGAGAATGACAGAGTTTTACTTTTTTTTTTTTTTAATTAAAAAAAAATTGATTGGCAAAGATTCAGAGCCA
>NW_006408595.1:14857608-14859261 GCF_000296735.1 Chrysochloris asiatica
TTGGTAAAATACCAAGTGCTCCAAAGTCTGAAAAGAGAGAGTTTTTTTATATAGGAGGGGTGCGGATTATACATAAGTCACAAGTACATCTTTCACAACATCAATTAATCATAGACTTTTAGGGTAAACTTCTAAGCAATTTTTGATAATAAAATCTTATATAAAAATCCTTTTTTGGAGGGGCTTTGTTGTCATTTTCTTTTTTATTTGACAATAAACTCAAACTTTGTCTATAATCATCCTTTCTGAGAACAAAATATTTTTATCATAGTTCTAAATAAGCATGACTATATACTTGCTCATTAAGGGGTAAGGGGTGGGGGGAACAGGGTTACACACATTCTGAAAGCAGAATGAGGGATTTAGGGCAAAAAGGAGTTTGGTTTAGATACTTGTCAGTCATTAAGTCAGGCCAGTGCCTCAGTTTTAAAGTGCCCTTACATAGGTTGTAGAAATACTCTATGGTTGTGTAGCAACAGACTTACCTCTCATGCTGCTACAACACACTTTCCTTGTTTCTCTCTGAGTCCTATGTCTCTCAGATGGTTCAGAACTCACAGTAAGAAGAACCAGAAAACCTCCAACAGGTCAGAGAAGGGAGATTGGTTTGGGAGGGTGCCTTTCCCTCCCTGTCTAAACTTCCTTCTCACCCCTCACTCTTAGCCTTAAAAAACAAAACAAAGCAAAATCACTGGTTTCTTAGCAAGTCCTCGTATTTTCCAGGGTTATACTAACAGAAACAATTAAAGACATTGATCTAGAAACAATAATCGAATCAGGGGCATTGTAAGCTTTCTTAACTCCTGCCACAGCAGTTTTCCCACTAAATCTGGAGCAGAGTCCATTAGTGTCCTTTGGAAGGACAGGGGGATCCAGGAACGGTGGCTGTCCACCAGTCAGGAGATTTCATTATTGACGTGCCGAAGGGCAGAGGTCCTGGAATGCATGCACCCTTCCAGTTCACTAGTAGGAATGACTTGCTTTTATTAAGCACTATGTCCCCGGCCCCTAGCCCAGTGCTTCTTAGAACACAGTAAAGATGCTTTCAAAATCCAACAGGCCAGGGACAAGTGAGAAATTTGAAAGTGGAATAAGAGTCCCAGTGGCAATGGACTGGAAATGGAGTTTCTCTGGCCATTCAGCTTTCAGGCTGTCTCCTGCTATGTTTTCTAATGGCTCTTAGACATGGAAAACACAGTAAGATATTTGAATAGATGGCGTGTAGAGGTGATGAGGAAAGACAAGATTTAGATTTTAATTCCATGAGAAGCTTCTTCTGGGCTTCAGGGAGAAGGGGGGAGAATCATATTAAACTGTCAACGGGAGCTTCATTAACGCAACACATTTATAGCACCCCTCTTATATACCTGGTACTGTGCTGTAAATAAAAAAGATGAATCACAGATTAGTGAGGAAGGCAAAAAAAAAAAAGGTAAGTAAATTTTTAAACAATATGGAAGTACAGTTACAGAAAAGCGCAAATAAAGTCCAACGAACCCAGAAAGGGGAATGGACCAAGGAAGGACTAACTGGAAAGGAGAGGGAGGCAGTCAAGGACACCGCCGCCGCCGTAGCTCAAAGGAAGGAGGCCAACAATTATACAATAGGCTAATTAAAAAAAAAAAAAAAAGAAAAAGAAAAAAAAGGGGTGGT
>NW_006408595.1:14860214-14861999 GCF_000296735.1 Chrysochloris asiatica
GAATCGGGCTGCGAACCTTAAGGTCAGCGGTTCGAAACTACCAGCAGCTCCGCGGGAGAAAGATGAGGCTTTCTACTCCCGTAAGGATTTACACTCTCGGAAACCCTGTTACAGGGTCGCTTTGGGTCGGAACCGACTCAACGGCACTTAACAACAACAACAACAAGACCTATCTAGCTTTGCTCGTCCTTAGAATTACTGGTCCTCAGCTTCCAGACTCCCTCCCCAATCTCTAACCTACCGAGCCCACTGCCATTAAGCCTTTAGGGCTCAGAGATCCTGTAGGGTCACTATGAGTCCAACCTAACTTGTTTATTCTTCAAGACTCAATTCTAATGTCACTTCCTTGGTATTAAGCCTGCCCCATTCTTCAGAATTGTAACCCTAGGAGTTCAGGTTTGAAATTGGTGCGCCTAAGAATCGTGGAAATTTTCAGCAAATTTTTTAAGCAGCTGCGTTTGGAAACCCTATGCAGGCTCACTATGAATCTGAACCCACTGGAGAGCACTGAACTACAATAAGCTCAAGCTTTGCATTTCAAATTGAAGAAATACTAGCACCTCAATGTTTTATAAGGATTAAATGTGAAGTTCTTAGAAAATAAGTGCTTAATAAATGTGATAGTGTGCTGCGGAGTAGGGACCTGGAGTTTCGACCCTGTTCAGGGTTTCAGAGGCAGTAAATCTGTAGGGGAGCAGAAAGCCTGCTCTTTCTCCCACGGAACAGCTGGTAGTTTCGAACTGCTGACCTTCAGGTTAGCAGCCCAGTTTTAACCACTACTACCAGAACTCCTATTATTATCTCTGCGCCCATAATACTTTGTTCAGGCCTCTTTCACCATCCTAATTCAATCTGTATACTGAGCAGATAATCTGACAGACTGGATTATATAAAGAAGAATGTGGTATCAGAATTCAAGAAAGACTCATTAACAATCTGCAGTATGCAGATGATACAACCTTGCTTGGTGGAAGTGAAGAGAACTTAAAATACTTACTGATGAAATCAAAGACTATAGCCTTCAGTATAGATTGCACCTCAGTGTAAAGAAAACAAAAATCCTTGCAATTGGACTAATAAATAATATTGTGAAAAATGGAGAGAAGATTGAAGTTGTTAAAGATTTCATTTTGCTTGAACCCACCAACACTCATGGAAAGCAGTCAAGAAATTATATGATCTATTGCATTAGGCAAATCTGCTTCACAAGACCTCTTTAAAGTGTTAAAGAGCAAAACTGTCCCTTTGAGGTCTAAGATGTGCCTGATATTTTCAGTTGCCTCATATGCATGTGAAAGTTGGACAGTGAATAAGTAAGACCATGGAAGAACAGATGCAATTGAATTATGGTGTTTAAGAATAATAAAAGTACATTGGACTTCCAGAAGAAGAAACAAATCTGCCTTGGAAGACTGACAACCAGAACGCTCCTTAGAAGCCTGGATGGCCAGACTTTGTCATTCGTACTGTGGACATGTTATCAGAAGGTACCAGTCACTGGAAAAGGACATCATGCTTGGTACAGTGGAAGGTCAGTGACAAAGAGGAAGGCCCCCAATGAGATGGATTGACACAAAAATGGGCTTTTTATTTTTCCTACCTTTTTTTTTTTCTTAAATGTTTTATTGTGAATTATGTGATAGTTTACATGGGAGAACATTAGTTTTACATTCATTCTATCGTATATATATCGTCTCATTGCCATGGTTACAATCCCCTCCATGCAATCCTTCCCCCATATCCCCCAGGTCTTCAGCACACAGTCGCTCTCCCTCTCTGGATCTA
>NW_006408595.1:14863565-14865779 GCF_000296735.1 Chrysochloris asiatica
CCCAAACTATCCTGTGTCTAATCCCTGCCCTGTGTTACACCTTCCCCTCCCTCCCCTGACCCACCCCCAACATCCCAATAATCAACAAAGAATCCCCTCCACCCCCCTCAAAAATGGGCTTAAATGTGACAATTATGAGGCTGGCACAGGACTGGGGAATGTTTGTTCTGTTGTGCATAGGTTTGCTATGAGTTGGAACCAACTTGATGGCACTTAATAACAACAATGGTTTAAGGAGCTCTTGTGATGCTACACCATAAGCACTACAAAGTCAGAGTTTAAACCCACCAGGCTGTCTGTTTCCATGAAGATTTATAGGACTCCTGGTGTGGCACTATAGGATAAGAACTAGAGGAACCATGGAGTCAGTGGTTCAAACCCACCCACTGCTTCTCAGAAATCCTATACAGGGTTGCTACGAGTCAGAACTGACTGGACAGTACTTAGCAACAACCACCACAACAAAAATTTATAGCCTTGGAAACTCTGTATAGGGTAGAAATGAGCCAGAATTGACTGATGGCAGTAGCGGGTCAAGATTTAGTGGTAGAATTTCTGCGTTTCATGTGGGAGGCACGTGCTCAATTCCTCACCAAAGCATCTCAAGCACAGTCACTACTGGACGGTCAGTGAAGATTTCTGTGTTTCTATGATGCTGAACAGGTTTCAGTGGAGTTTCCAGAGTCAAACAGAGCAGGAACAAGGTGGACAATCTTCTAAAAAATCAACCAATGAAAACCCCATGGATCTCGTGGTCTGATGCTGTTGTAAATGGGCTCACCATGAGTCATCACCACCACCAATATAGGCTTAAGCATTTTTCTCCCTTGAGATGCAGCATTTGTCTCACCAGACAAATCATTTCTCAGAAAACTTTTTTTAAAAGTGCCTTTTCTATCCCTTTCTTCCTCTCTTTTGTCTCTTTCTCCTTTCCTTCCTGTTTTCCTTTTTGCTTTTAAGGGTTCCTTGAGACAGGAATTTTCAAACCTAGAGAAGAAGCTGAAATGCTAATGTGAAGGATAAACCTTTGTTCTCCATGATGATCTTTTGGTTCTGACCATTTCTTCCACCCTGCTGCTGAGGAAGCTCTTTTCACATTTAGAGATCAACCAATTAGGACTCAAAACATTAGAACTTTTGTGGAGCAAGCTACTGCTTTAAGTCATTATCAAAAAGACTAGTATGTGATGTGCAAGATGTGAAAAAGGTAGTACATCTATGTGAAGGCATCCTGAATAAAGTGCATTCATCTTATGGAAGTGACACTGGAACATACAGACAGGCCTACCCTCCTCTTTATGAAAGAGGCATGAGAAAGAGATTTTCAAAGAAAGACAACAGCTGAAAAGGTGCACTCTAAAAGAAAGCTCTCATTGGTTAAGGAGAGAGGAAGCCATGATGAGTTGCAAATATGAGGTCTCTGCAATGCTGGGGGTGGTAGAAGAAAATCCATTCTATTTTCTGTTTCAAAGAACAGGAAACAGAATGGATCGCTAAGGAGAAAGGGAGGAGGAGTAGGCTTGAGTTGGAATAAATGAAAGATGGTTGTGAGAAAGTAAGGTGGTAAAGGAAAGGAGACTTTATCTGGAGTATGGAAAACAGAGAAGGAACTGGTAGCCTGAGGAGCTTGGTAGAGGCATTATTACCTGTATCAGAAGGGACAGTCATGGCAAGCAGAGAGTATTGTTATTTAAAGAAACTGGAGAGGTTAAGGAAAAGGGGTTTAACACATTGGCTTTCCCTACTCAGCCCACTCACCAAGACACAAGTAGAGACATAAGCCTTAGCATATTTAATGCTGCATTGGTAATTTAGTGCCACCACAAATTCTTCCCCACTGGTTCAGTTAAGTGTTGGGTGCTAAGCAAAAATGTTGGTAGCTTGAATTCACCAGCCACACTGCAGAAAAAAGATGTGGCAGTCTGGATCTGTAAAGATCACACCATTGGAAACCTTGTTGGGGCAGCTCTACTCTGTCCTATAAAGAGTCGTTAAGAGTCGGAATCTGAAGTTGGAGTTCATGTTGCTAATGCTTGATTTCCCTCTTCCTTGACCTTTCTTAATATCAACATAGTGCCTGACTCCCTTTTCTCACTTCTTTAGTGATTTCTGCTCCCATATAGAAGTGGGTGACTGAAGACAGATCCAGAGAATGAGAGTGGAATTGTGAGAAAGTACAGGAAGGACTTCATTCTTCTTGGATCAACTATCAAC
>NW_006408595.1:14866144-14869119 GCF_000296735.1 Chrysochloris asiatica
GAGGGAGCAGTTGCTGGAGAAGGATATCATGTTTGATAAGGGTGGAGGGTCAGAGAAAAAGAGGAAGACCCCTAGCGAGATGGATTGGCCAAGTGGCAGCATCGATGGACTCAAGTGTGGCAATAGTAGTGAGGTTGGCCCAGGATTGGGCAGTGTTTCGTTCTGCTGTGCATAAGGTTGCTGTAAGTTGGTACCAACTTGATGGCACCTAACAACAACAACAGGAATAACAGACTAAAATGGCAAATTGAAAGAGAAAAAAAATGTTTTACTTCTAAATGTATGTGGAAAGTTCAGGCTGGGTAAAAGCATTGTACAAATAAAATGTAATGGAGTTAAGTGCAGTTACAAAGTCATCAAATCTTACTGTGAGGAGACGAAAAAAACAACAGCAAATAAACCTCAGGAAGTTTCAATTTTTCATGAGGAAAATCCATGAAAAAAAATGCTTGCAGTAAAATGAGAACAATGAGCATTATGAATCAAAAGACACTTGCAGGTTTGATTTTGGGACAAAGGAAGCCATGAATCCTCTTGTCTACAGCCTTTCAGAACTGGAGAGTTATTCACCAGCCAGGGCTGGCCATACCTTAGGGAAGTAACTTGCCTTCCAGGACCCTTCCTGCTAGGCAGGCTCTGCTTGGGCCAGGCTGGTCCTCCCCAGAGCTCTCACCATGGCCCCCTTCATTTCCTTGTTGCGAATACTGTAGATAATGGGGTTGCACATGGGGGTGATGATGGTGTACAGGAGAGAGAAAGGCTTGTCCTTGTCAGGCCCATGTGTGCTGCGGGGGTTCATGTAAGAGAACATGGCTGAGGTATAGAGGAAGATGACCACAGTCAGGTGGGAGGCACAAGTGGAGAAAGTCTTCCCTCGACCAGAGGAGGAGGCTCTACTGAGGATGGAGGCCAGGATTCGGGCATAGGAGATGACAATGAGCACCATGGGGCTGAGCAGCACCACAATGGCATCAGCAAAGAATATCTTCATGCTGAAGAGGAGGTCCCCACAGGAGAGAGCGATGACTATGGGGGCCTCACAGAAGAAGTTTTCTATATGGTTGTCTTTACAGAAGGGATTCCGGAATGATGTATATTCAAGAAAGATGCCATTGATCAGCCCAAAGAACCAGGCAGTACCCACCAACCTCAAGCAGACCTGTTGACTCATGATTTGGGCATAACTAAGTGGGTGGCAGATGGCAACATAGCGGTCATAGGCCATGAAGGCTAAGAGGATGCACTCAGCCACACCCATACAGAAGACTAGGTACATCTGGGCCATGCAAGAGGCCAAGGAAACAGTATGGTTCTTGACTAATAGATGGATCAGCATCTGTGGGATGGTGGTGGTGATGAAACAGACATCTAGGAAGGACAGATGGCCAAGGAAGAAGTACATGGGACTGTTGAGCCTGGGGTCTGTCCAGGTGATGAAGATGATGAGGCCATTCATGGCCATGGCGAGGCTGTACAAGGCTAGGAAGAGAGCAAAGAGGAATGCCCGAGTGGAAGGGGAGCTCTGTTCAAAGCCCACAAGGATAAAGTCGGTCACTGTGCTGCCATTCCTGGGATCCATTGTCTGGGGCCTGGTGAAGAGAGAGGGAAGGAAAACACCAAAGAGAGCTGTAGGATAGTGCAAGGTGCTTATCTGGGTCCAGAAAGCCAATTATGAAAGAGCAGGATGGATGAATGGTAGTAAAAATTTGGGAACTTTTGTAAACTTAAGTTAGCAGTGTTACGGCATAGTGAAATTCCTGCCTATGTACATAGAACCTTAATACCCCAAACTGGGAAATAAATGGTGGTTCTCCTTGACTCTGGTTTGATCGGGACTCATGAGAAGTGCTCTATCTGCTCCAGGGACTTCAATGTTGAATACTTAGCCACTAGTGGTAATGCGGAGTCCTGGTGTGGGGCTGTGGGCTTATGTGCTGGACTGCAAAGTCATTTGAACCAGAAGGTCAGTTTTTCAAGCTTACCAGCCACTCTTTGGAAACCCTATACAGGGTTGCTCTGGGTTAGAATTGACTCAGCAGCACTTAACAACAACAACAACTGTAATGCATTCACCAGTGAAACAATAAGAAACTGTACATGGATTGACACAGTGGCAGCGACAGTGGGCTTCAAATGTGCCCATTTGAAGATGATGAGGATGGTGGAGGACCAGGCAGTGTTTTGTTGTTGTGTTGTGCATAAAGTCGCTTTGAGTCAGTAATGGCTTGGTGGCACTTAACAACAACAACAATTGGGGCAATCCCTTGCCAAATAAAATAAGGAAAGGTTTAAGTTATTGAGGATTGGAATGCTTGAGGGGAATAGTGACTATGTTGTTGTTGTTAGGTGCCATCGAGTTGGTACTGACTCACAGTAGAACGAAACACTGTCTGCTCCTAGGCCAACTTCACTATCGTTGCCAGGCTTGAGCCCACTGATGCTGCCACTTGGCCAATCCATATTGCTGGGGGGGGTTCCTCTTTTTCTCTGACCGTCCACCTTACCAAACATGACATCCTTCTCCAGGGACTGGTCTCTCCTAATGATATGTCCAAATTATGAAAGATGAAGTTTGGCCATCCTGGCCTCCAAGGAGCACTCTGGCTGTACTTCTTCTAATATAGATCTGTTGGTCTTTTGGCAGCCCGTGGCACTTTCAATATTCTCCTCCAACACCATAACTCAAAAGCATCAATTCTTCTACTGTCTTCCTTATTCACTGTCCAGCTTTCACATGCATATGTGAAAATACCATGGCTTGGGTCAGACACACCTTAGTCTTCAAGCTGACATCTTTGTTCTTCAACACTTCAAAAAGGTCTTGTGTGGCAGATTTGCCTAATGCAATACGTCATTTGATTTCTTGACTGCTTCTTCCATGATTGTTGATAGTTGATCCAAGAAGAATGAAGTCCTTGACAACTTCAATCTTTTCTCCATTGATAAGAATGTTGTTTATTGGTCCAGTGGTGAGG
>NW_006408595.1:14869799-14871856 GCF_000296735.1 Chrysochloris asiatica
CAACAACACCTAATATAAAATGATAAACAGGTTGAAGTTTCAGGGTAAATAAAAGCATTCTTTCAGGGTTGTCCCTATTATCTCTGGAGGCAATTATGCATAGCTTGTATCCCATCTCTTGGCAGTCTCACTCTCTCAGCTGTGGCTGCAGCTACATCAATCAGCCATGCTGTGCCTGCTGGCAGTGGGGCCTGATTGTGAGTCCTTGAGGACCTTTCTAACAAGTGACAGTTTTTCTGACTGTGTTAGAATTTAGGGCTACTTACCACTGGGCAGGGGAGTCACGGTGTGGCCCTGTGGGTTAATACACCAGTGAAACTGCATAGTTAACACGCTAGTGAAACTGCAAAGCCGTTTGAACTGCAAGGTCAGCAGTTCAAGCTCACCAGCTACTCCTTGGAAACCCTATACAGGGTCACGATGGGTCAGACCCAATTCGATGGCACTTCACAACAATAACAACAACCACTGGGCAGAAGGAGCTCTGGTAGCATAGTGGTTATGAGTTGGGCTGCTAACCTCAAGGTCAGCAGTTTGAAACTACCAGCCATTCCATGGGAGAAAGATGGGGCTTTCTGCTCCTGAAAAATTCACAGCCTCAGAAACCCTCTGGAAGGTCGGTATGAGTCAGAAACGACTACCACATAACTGCCACCACCACCAGTCAGAAAGAATTAACCACTCCGATGAGAAAACGGAAGTTATGAGCAGACAAATGTCCAGCCTTTCAGGAATGGCCCTTCAGAGAGTTTAATCTGTGCCTTTGTCTCCAGGAATATTGAATCTTCATTTTCAGAAAATGAGCATTCAGAATTCTCCTTATGGTCTTATCTCATAACTTTAAGGAATTCCTTCATATGTTCATGTTAAATCTTTGTTACTTTCATCTTCATTGGAGGTAGCATGTATCCGATCCTATGCTACCTTATATGTGGTTAGTGTGTTCCTTTTTAACTTTCAGTTCTGCTGAGACCATTCCTCTTCATTTTTTTCTTCTTCTACTCTCTTCTATACACACTCTCAGTCTACCTCCTTTGGTAGTCTATTTTTAAACTCTTTTCTTCTCCCCTTTGTTGATAGGCTCTGCAATTCATCTACTTGTGGTTGGACAACGTCTGTTTCACACATTCCTATATTCCTCTTAAGAATAATTCTCCTATTACTGCAATTCCCTGTAGCTCTAGATTCCCTCTATGGTGTGATTTCCTGGTAAGGACAAGGTTGTGTCTGGGTAGTAGGCAATTCCATCATTTTCCTTTTGGAGTACTCCACAGAGGCCTTGTACCTAGGACTCCTCTTCTTGGGGGCCCATAAAAGGCAGGGAAAGAAAGAGAGCGCTGCTTAATGTAAGATGTGGCCTGGCTGTGACTGGGGCTGAGGTCAGAGTCTGCATAAAATATCATCAAGCCATACTCCAAAGAATGCTGGGATTTGCCCTAGAAGAAACTGAGGTTTGACCCAAGGAATCACTAGGACCCACAGGAGTATAAGTGCTGAACCGTGATTTGTTCTTCCAGAGATTCTGTGATAGCCAGCCTCTGTAACTGTCATTTAGGGTTGACCATCAAACATTTGTCTAAGTAAATGGGACAATCTTATGGAAATTATATCCTACCTCATTCTGGTGTTCTGGCTGGCATGATGTTTGTCACGGAATCTTCATGGCCAGTAATAAGGAAGATCTCATGGTGTTTGAAGAAGAATCTGGTCCAGGGAAGACAGTCTGATCAGGTGGGCCACTCTGTAAGGAAAAGTGTCTGATTTTATTATATTTTAGCTGAATATCTACTTAGATAGTATCCTTAAATTATGAGTGTATAGCACTTAATAGCACAACTGTGAAACTTTTGTTGTTAGATACCATTGAGATGGTTCTGACTCATAGTGAGTCTATGCACAACAGAACAAAACACTTCCTGGTCCTGTGTCAGCCTCACAATCTTTGTTAAGCTTGAGCCCATTGCTGCTGCTACTGTGACAATCCATTTCATCGAGGGTCTTCCTCTTTTTCACTATCCATCCACTTTACCTAGCATGATGTCTTTCTCCAAGGACTG
>NW_006408595.1:14873051-14876594 GCF_000296735.1 Chrysochloris asiatica
ATACTCTCTGTTTTCAGCTCAAATCCATATGACATCAACAGTGATATCCCTCCTCCCATGTCCTCATCTGAATCTGGCTTGAACCTTTGGCAGTTGTCTGTCAATATATGTTTGCATTCGTTTTTGGATTATCCTAGCAAAATTTTACTTGTATGAGATATTAATGATATTGTCTGATGACTTCCAGATTCCATTGGGTAACCTTTCGTTGGAATGGGCACAACTACAGATTTCTTCTAATCAGTTGGCCAGGTAGTTGTCTTCCAAATTTTTTGACATAATTGAGTGAGTGCCTCCAGTGCTGCATCAGTTTGTTGAAACATTTCAGTTTATATTCATCAATTTCCAGTGCCTTGTTCTTTGCCAGTGACTTCAATGAACCTTGGACTTCTTCCTTCAGTATCATTGGCTCTAGATCATATACTACCTCTTGAAATGGTTGAACATCATCCATTCAGTGACTGCATATTCTTTCCATCTTCTTTTGATGCATTCTGCATCATTCAATATTTTGCCCATAGAATCCTTCAGTATTTCGAGTTGTGACTTGAATTTTTTCTTTGTTTCATCTTCAGAAATGTTGTGTGTATTCTTCCCTTTTGGTTTTCTAACTCCAGGTCTTTGCATATTTCATTATACTTGCCTTTGGCTTCTGAAACTGTCCTTTGAAATTTTCGGTTAGCTCTTTTACCTCTTCTTTTCTTCCATTTGCTTTAGTATCTCTATGCTGGACAGCAAGTTTCAGGGTCTCTTTTGACATTGATTTTGGTCTTTTCCTTTTTTCTTGCCTGCTTAATGACTTTTTGCTTTCTTCCTGTATGATATTCTTGATGTCATTAATTGGACTTTGATCATTAGAGTTTAATGCATCACATCTGTTCTTGAAGTGATTTCTAAATTCTAGTGGGATATGTTCAAAATAATAATTTGGCTCCTGTGGACTCATTTTAATCTGAAGCTTCAGCTTGAACTTCATATGAGCAGTTGATGGTCTGTTCCACATTCTGTCCCTGATTTTGTTTTGGATGATGATATGGAGATTTTCCATCCTCTCTTTCCACAGATGTAGTCAATTTTATTTCTGTGTATTCCTTCTGGTGAGGTACATGTGCATAGTTGTCTTTTATGTAGTTTAAAATAGGTATTTTCAATTAAGAAGTCAGTGGTCTTGTAAAATTCTATTATGCGATCCCCAGCATCATTTCTATTACCAAGGCCATATTTTCCAACTACCAATCCTTCATCTTTGTTTCCAACTTTTGCATTCCAATCAGCAATAATTATCAATACATACTGATTACATGCTTGATCAATTTCAGACTGAAGAAGTTGGTAAAATTCTTCAATTTCATCATCATTGACATTAGTGGTAGGTGTGTGAATTTGAATAATAATGGTATTAACTGATCTTCCTCGTAGGCGTATGGATATTATTCTATTACAGATAACACTATACTTTAAGATAGATCTTGAAATGTTCTGTTTGATGATGTGAGAAATGTGATGCCATTTCTCTTCAATTTGTCATTCCCAGCATAATAAACCATATGATTGTTAGATTCAAAATGGCTACTACCAGTCCATTTCATCTCACTAATGCCTAGGATATCGATCTTTATTTATTCCATTTCATTGACAACTACCAATTTTCCTATATTAATATATCATACATTCCACATTCTGATTATTATTGGAATGTATGATATATTAATCTAGGAAAATTACATAAAAAACAGTTGTTTCTCCTTATTTTGAGTTGTGAAACCTTACATGTCCCATATTATTTCTCCCATGTTCATAATCTTATCTGTCCCCTCTTTTTTGTATTTTGTGTTTTGAATTTTCTAGGTATTTTTTTGTTTATTTTAAATTCTGTTAGTATGCCTTGAAAATTAGAAATGACTTTTCCTGTTGGTCCTAAGCTTTGAAAGTCACTCCCTATCACTTATTCTTTTTAAGTTTTTATTGCGAATCGAGTGATAGTTTACATGGGAGAACGTCATAATCGTTGTAATCAATTACAATGATTACAATAGCCTCTGTGCATTATCATTCAACAGTATTTGCTTCTACTCCCTCTGTTTGTTTTTTTGTTTTTGGGTGGTGTACCCCAAAACACTCAGGAACATATAATCATTTAAACAACCAAAGGGCACACGCTGCAAACCTGCATCCTGGCTACAAGCACACAGCCTTTCTTTCTCTTTCCATGAGTCTAGAGTCCTCAGATGCTCTATCTCTCCATGTCCTCATCTCTGCCTCCATCTCTGGTGTCGCTGCTTGTCTGGATAGGGTCCCACATTCTGCTCCTGCTCTTCTCCCTTGATGGTCCTAGGGTTCTCTGTTCCTGGACTGTAAAATTAACTACTCCACTCTTTTTGTTACAAAACTTCTACCTTTACAGTTGTGGCAATCACAATTAGTCATGATAACAATTACTCACTATTGAATCATAAAAATCTTATCCTCATCTCTTTTAACCAAATCCATCTAGACAAGATGAAAACTATTCAGTGGGGATTCTACCTTTCCCTGCACACTCTGAAACTAAACTCCCTCTTGAAAACTTGTAAGCCAGTCACTTTGTGCCTTTATAGGTCCTCCCTCCCCCATTTTAGGTAGCCAATGTCTAAATTGCCTGTCCCTATCAACCCTGTGTGCAGAGGGGATAGGATTGATCCTTGATGTGAAGACGCATCCCCTCTCAATTGGTATTTTGAGCTATTACATCCATAAACATAGGTCATATTGATCAAATTGTAGCAATTTACACTGATTTCCTTAATTAATTAATTAATTAATTAATTTTATTTTCCTCTAGTTGAGTTCTGGAGTCCTGGTCTGATGCTATGGGTTAGTTAATGTGTCAGACTGCAAAGTCATTTGAACTGCAAAGTTGGTGCTTCAAGGTCACCAGCTGCTCCTTGAAAAACCATATACAGGGTTGCTATGGGTTGGAATTGACTCGATGGCACTTAACAACAACTGTTGTGTTCTGATCATCAAGCCATCGAAGCTAGGTCGATAGGCGTTCTTGCTTATCACTTATTCTTATGTTGGCTTTGGGTTGGTTAATTTCTTAGGAGTTGTTTTGAACTCTTTAAAAATTGAAGCTCCTGAGAAACTTAGCATTGAAGTAACACACTTTGGAGGCTCTGAAAGACCTACTCCAGTGACAGACTGCAACTACTAAAGGAGCCAGAACTCAACTTGATATTGAGAACCCCTCTGGCAGAATCTGAGCAGATAAGGAAATTGAGTAATAAAAAGGAAGTCAATTTTAGACTTTTAATTTCTCTAGATGTTAAATCCCCTTCCAAGTTAATTTTTAACTTGAAAGGGGATTTAGTACTTGGATTTGAATTTCGCCTTGGTATTTAAAGAGAATTTATATAAAAATATGGGGAATCTCTATACTACATATTATTGGCAATTCAATGACTTTTGTTGTTTGTTTTTCTTTTCTCTAAATTTTATTTATTTTATTGTTGTTGAGAAACATACACAGCAAAACATATATGCCAACTCAACAGTTTCTACATG
>NW_006408595.1:14884912-14903573 GCF_000296735.1 Chrysochloris asiatica
TGAGGCTTAGCCTAGAGTGCCACACCAGCATCACAGCAAAACGCAAGCCACCACAGTCTGACAAGCTGACAGGCTGGTGGAGAAAGTCCTTGGTGGTTTTATTTTTTATCATGTGCTTGTCTATGCATTTTTATTATGAGAGTTATCTTAATTGATGCCATTTAATCTCACAGAAGAACCTCTGATAAGTTTCGTTGGACAATTGCCCAAGCACAGTTTGGCAAAGATAAAAGAATAGGAAATGAACTTTTAGTCGTGTTATACAGTGGCCCTGGAGTTGATTTAATTAACTTATTGTTCTGACTCATTTTAAGCAAAATTACAACTGCCCAACAAAAGTTCCTGTTGTGGTGCTGTTGGATAAGCACTGGAATGGTAACCTCATGGTCCACAATTTAAACCCACGGCTGCTCCTTGGAAACCCTACATAGAATTGTTATGAGTCAGAATCAATTCAATGACACTTAATGACAACAATAGAAGTTCTAAGAGCTTATCAAAAGGACAGTGATTAGTATTTGGGGGAGTAGACACTGGAGGGTATGAGTATGACTGTTTTGATATATGCTAGTTTTCACTCCTAAAGGGAGAAAATAAAATGCTAGATACTGTTGAGTGCGGATAGGGAGTAGATAACTTCTTTCTTATTCTTGATGTTTCATATCATTGGAGAGAATTTTAATAGCACATCACTTCTGACCTCTCTTCTCTCTTTCGTTCACATCACCTCAGGACACGTGTAGTAGCTTACCTGATTAACACTCTTAGATGGAGAAATTGAGCATCTATGGCCTATTCCTTTTCCCTTTTGCATTTCTTTGGTGTATACTTGAGTGGTCTTCCTTCCTGGTTCAGTCTTGTCTGATAAAGCGAAACTGGAATGGACCCAAATTTGCAAACTGTGGCTGAACTGGAACAGTAATCAAACGAGGAAAGATTATGGGTCAATAAACTAATCTACCTCTAAGAAAACAAGGACAATGTGTATATTGCATAACAACTGATTTTCTTGATTAGCAGAGTCAGCAACCATGTTGCCCTGCTCAAACATGGCAGTCACCCATGCCATGGTCAATCAATGTGTGTTGCTCTCCACTGTTCTGGCAATAATCCAATCCCTTACATAAGGATCTTATGCTTCTTCTGAATGAACCATTCCAGAGCTTTGCCTTATAATTTTCCCATTCTGGTTGTTGTTCTGCTTCACCCAAGTTTTAGAAATTTGGATCTGTCCTGATTTTACTTCATAAGCCAGACCAACTTCCTTAAAGAGTTTCAAATAAAAATACCATATTATTCAGAAATCCTGGTATTAGGTAAATACTCTAGAGAAATAACTATGATATGAATGGATATATTTATATTCATCACAGCATTATTCAAAATAGCAAAAAGATGGAATCAAACTAAGTGCCCATCAATGGATGAGCGTATAAGCAACTATGGTATATACATTCAATGGAATACTATGCAACATCTTTAAAGAATAAAGAATACAGGAAACACCTCATAACATGAAAAAACCTGGAGGACACTAGGTTGAGTGAAATTAGTCATTCACAAATGGACGAACATTGTATGAGACCACTATTATAAGAAGTCAAGAAAAAGCTTACACACATTATTTTATGGTTACCACTCGTCTGTCAGTTTGTTATCCTGTAGTGGCTTGTGTGTTGCTGTGATGCTGGAAGCTATGCCACTGGTATTTTAAATACCAGCAGGGTCACCCATGGTGGACAGGTTTCAGCAGAGCTTTCAGACTAGGACAGACTAGGAAGAATGAGCAGTGGATCACTTCTAAAGAGTTAGCCACTGAAAACCTTATGAAAAACAGTGGAATATTATCTGCTTTGATGACAATGTTCATTAAAACCTAAAATGTGGCCCTTAGGTTGGAAGGTGCTCAAAATATGACTGGGAAAGAGCTGCTTTTATAAAGTGTTGGTGTTGGTGTTGGTGGTGTGCCGTGGAGTCGGTTCTGACTCATAGTGACCTTGGATAGGGTTTCTGAGACTCTAAATCTTTATGGGAGCAGAAAGCCTTGTTTTTCCCCCCTGGAATGGCTGGTAGTTTCAAACTACTGACCTTGAGGTTAGCAGCCCAATTTGTAACCAATATGCTACCTGAGCTCTGAATTTACAGAGTTGACTTTAATGATGTGCATGGAGTGAATCTTTCAGCACCTTCATTAGGTGATGGGATACAACTCAAAATGAAAAGAAACAGCTGAAAATACCTATTAATAACCAGGACGTGGATTGTACAAAGTATGAATCTAGGAAAATTGGAAATCATCATAAATGAAATGGTTCATCAGGTAAAATATATCTTCTCTCTCGATGCTGCTGTTCCATTTCCTCTTGAAACTTTCTTTCTTCTTCCTCTTTATCATCTTCCAATTTCCTATCATCCTCTTCTTTTTCAGATTTCTCTAATTCTTTTTCTTCTTCTACTTTAAGCTGTGTAGTCAATCGAGCTATTAACTGGGATTTTAATCCTTTTGAATTAAGAGTTCTACTTTCTAATTCTTTTCAGAGATCATTTACCTTCATTGTCTTTGGATCAAGTTTAGACCAATGTGTTGTTGTTGTTGTTGTTGTTGTTGTCAGGTGCCATCGAGTCGGAACCGACTCATAGCGACCCCATGCACAGCAGAACGAAACAATGTCCGATCCTGGGCCAACCTCACTACCGCTGCCACACTTGAGTCCATCAATGATGCCACCTGGCTGATCCATCTCGTTGGGGGTCTTCCTCTTTTTCTCTGACCCTCCACCCTACCCAGTATGACATCCTTCTCCAACGATTGTTTCCTCCGGACAATATGTCCAAAGTAGGAGAGATGAAGCTTAGCCACCCTGGCCTCCAAGGAGCACTCTGGCTGCACTTCTTCCAAAACAGATCTATTGGTTCTTTTGGCAGTCCATGGCACTTTCAGTATTCTCCTCCAACACCACAACTCAAAGGCATCAATTCTTCTATGATCTTCCTTATTCACTGTCCAGCTTTCTCATCCATATGAGGCTATTGAAAACACAATGGCCTGGGTCAGGCGCACCCTAGTCCTCAAGCTGACATCTCTGCTCTTCAATACTTTAAAAAGTTCCTGTGCAGCAGATTTGGCCAGTGTAATTCGTCGTCTGATCTCTTGACTGCTACTTCAGTGAGTGTTGATAGTTGATCCAAGAAGAATGAAGTCCTTGACAACTTCAATCTTTTCTCCATTGATAAGAATGTGTAGGTGTGGAAATTTCTTTAGCTTCACCATCATCCTCTTCATCCTTTTCTCCATCAGTCTCCTTGTGTTCACCCTGAAGCGTCTCGACCAGCTGCTGCTTGTATCCTCAGGAGAGGGTTTCCCATTCTGAGTGGGTGGGAAGGCGATGCCAAACATGTGGGAAAAATAAAACCACTGTATTCACATGAGCTGGAACTGTACACCCCTTATGGGCCTCCTCAGGGCGATGGTAGCAAATCTCTGCAAAATAGTACCATTGTGTGCATATCCTTAGATCAATGCCTGTCAGAGCCTTATAACAATGAATAGCAGTCTTAATCAACACAGAGGGTTTTTTATTTTTTTTCTTCTGGATCTGGTCCATCCAACAAGGGAGACCAATGGCCTCTGATAACCATGGTTTCATCCTTGCCTTTCATACCCACTAAATACTTAACAAGTCTAGCAGGCTACTGAAATCCATCTCAAAGTTCTTGTGGGTCTTCAGCAAGAGCAAACGACTTATGATACAAATCTTCCATACTAGGGCTAGCCATCAGCATTACTGTTGCACTGTATAAGTGGTCAGCATCTGGTGGATCAAGAATAGTCATATTTTTTTTCCAGTGGCTCCACTTCTCTGCACATTACATAGAAATTGTGTAATTTCCCAGCTGAAATGGTCTTGATAAAGGAACAGCATCCACCCATGTAAACTGAGCATCAAAAACGTCACTAGGTATATATAAATTCTGATAATGGTGCCTTAGTTCCATCATGTCACAACTAGGACAATCTAAAAGGAACTTTGAAAACTGAACCATGTAACGTGGAATAACACATCGACCTCTCCGAGGTGATCACTCTCTCTGTCTTCTGGGAGAACTCTTACAGAAACATTTTCTCTGAGGCAATCTTTCTCTGGATCTCTGTCTTTCTCTCTCCCTCTCATGACTCCGATCATCTTTTCTGTTAGGTACTTGATCCCCTTTGTCATTCCTTCCAGAAAATCTGGTTGAGGGATCTAATCTCTGTGCTGGCTGTGGTTGTGAAACTATGCGGACAGGTGCCTGCAATAAACCAGCTTTCTGCTGTGGCTGCTGCCATAGAGGCTGTGGCTTGAGTCTTCAGTAGTGGTGTGATAGAAGCAGCTGAAATCTGGGTCTGCAGCAGTCACTGAGGCTGAGGCAGAACACCAAATGCAGTCTGTGGGACCATTGGCTGAAGTACAGCTGGAGGAGTCTTCAGTAAAGGCTGAGTTTGAGATTGATTCTGATTTGGTAGTGTTTGAATTCTTTGTGCATTCCATTTAAAAGGTGTGTTAGGATTATAAGTAGCTTCAACCAATCCTCTGTCACCCACTTGGGGGTTTTTCCCTTTGACACACTAAACTGGAAGACTACATCCTCATCCACCAATCCAAATGTATCATGTAGCTTTGTAACCACTCCGGTGGTGAAAACACGTTGCTTTTGAGGTTGGGTTTGCTGTTGACTTGACCTTGGTGTTGGATACAATACAGTTATCTGTGCCACAGGCTGAGGAGTACACAGACTAAGGCTGGTAGGCAAAGCAACAGCTGGCTGTGTTAAAAGGTTTCTGTAAGTGCTGTTGTACACTATCCAAGGCCGGCTGAGGTTGTCGCTATTGCTGTTGCAATGCAGCCGCTGCAGCTACTGCTTGTTGGGACAAAGCCTCAGTCTGAGTTAACTGTGTGTTTGCTGGAGTTTGTGCGGTAAGGCCTGCTGCTGTCATTTCAGTCTGCTGTGTGTAAATGGTAGAAGGTGCTCCAAGGAGTGATGGCTGTTGAACACTCAATGCCTCAGGCTCTCCTTAGAAACCCTATACAGGGTCATTGTGAGTCAGAACCAACTTGAAGCCACACATCAACTAGCTCAGGTTCCATCCAGTTTTGAAAAATGGTGTGATTTCAATAAGAACTATGGTTTAGGAATATCCTATTTGACAAGGCGTTGGTGTTCAAGAAAAATAAGCAGCAATATACCTGGCTGTGACATTGCAGTGGCTGTAAACTGAGGAGGCCATGGCAGATTCTTCTGCCCTCCAATCTGAACCATGATGAAGGGAAAAAAACCTCTGCTTGTTGTCTTTTATAGCAGCGATCTGAGCACGATTCCAGATACTACTTCAAACCCGTCAGACTTGAGCGCATGCGCCAATTTCTTCCTCTTCCTGTAAATACCATTTTTTAAACAACATAAATGGCAACTATACAGTGCTTTCTTCTGTTGTGCATAGGGTCGCTATAAGTCGGTACCAACACGATGGCACCTAACAGCAACAACAACAACATACCTGTGTTGATGTTGGTAAAGTGCCATAGAGTCAGTTCCAACTCATAGTAACCCTGTATAGAGTTTCCGAGGAGCAGCTGGTGGATTTGAACAGCCAACCTTGTGGTTCAAACCAACATGGCAGTTGAGTGTTTATTCTATAGCACAAAACCAGGACTCCAAACTGTGCCTCACAAAATAGAATACACAGAAATCAAATAGACTGCATAAGTGGAAAGAAATAATGGAAAAGCTCAATATCATCAGCTAAAACAAAGTCAGGGGCTAACTGTGGAACAGACCAATTGCTCATATGTAAGTTCAGGCTGAAGCTGAAGAAAATGAAAACAAATCCATAAGACAGAAATATGATCTGAATTATATTCCATCTGAATTTATAGACTATCTCAAGAACAGATTTGATTCATTAGACACTAATCACCAAAGACCAGTAAAGTTGTGGGATTATTTCAAGAACATCAAATGTCAACAAAGAAAAAGGTCGTTGAAAAGACAGGAAAGAAAGAAAAGACCAAGATGAAGATCAGAAGAGACTCTGAAACTTGCTTTTGAACATAGAGAAGCCAAAGCGACTGGAAGAAATGATGTAGTAAAAGAGCTGAACAGAAAATTTCAAAGGGCAGCAAGTATTAAAATGAAATGTTCAAAGACCTAGGGTTAGAAAACTAAAAGGGAAGAACATGCTCAGTATTTCTTAAATGGAAAGAACTCAAGAAAAAATTCAAGCCTTGACTTGAATGTTGATGGTTTCTATGGGAAAAATATTAAATGATGCAGAAAGCATCAAAATAAGATAGAAGTAACATATAGAATCACTGCACCAAAAAAGAAATGGATCATGTTCAAGAGATAGCATATGATCAAGAGCCATTAGTACTGAAGGAAGCAGTCCAAGGAGTATTGAAACCATTTGCAAAAACAAGCCTCCAGAAATTGATGGAATATAAATTGAAATGTTTCATTAAATTGTTGCAGCACTGGAGGCACTCACTAATTGATGCCAAGAAATACCAGAAAGATGTTTACCTTTATTGACTATGCATAGACATTTGACTGTGTGGATCACAACAAACTGTAGGAAACATTGAGGAGAATGGGAATTCCAGAACACTGCATTGTGCTCATAAGGAACCTGTATATATACCAAGAGGCAGTTGCTTGAACAGAACAAGGGGATACTGAATGTTTTAAAATCAGGAAAGGTGTGCGCCAGGGTTGTATTCTTTCACCATTATTCAATCTGTATACTGAACAAATAATTTGAGATGCTGGTTTATATGAAGAAGGATGTGCATCAGAATCAGAGGAAGACTCATTAACCACCTGCAATATGCTGATGCCACAATCTTGCTTGCTGGAAGTGAAGAGGACTTAAAATACTTACTGATGAAGAAGATACTTCAGTATGGATTGCACCTCAATGTGAAGGAAACAAATATCGACATAACTGGACCAATAAATTACATCATGATAAATGCAGAAAAGATTCAAGTTGTCAGATATTTCATATTACATGGATCCACAATGAATGCTCATGGAAGCAGCAGTCAAGAAATCAAATGATGTATTGCATTAGGTAAATCTGCTGCATAAGACCTCATTAAAATGTGAAGACCAAGGATGTCACTTTGAGGATTAAGGTGTGCCTGCCCCAAGCCATGATGTTTTCAATCATCTCATATATATGTGAAAGTAGAAATTGAATAAGGAAGACTATAGAAGAATCAATGCATTTGAATTATAGCATTGGCAAAAGATATTGCAAATACCAATGGCTGACAGAAGAACAAACAAATCTGCCTTGAAAGAGGGTTCCTTAGAGGCAAAGATGGTGAGACTTCATTTTTTGTATTTTGGACATGTAGTCAGTAGAGACCTGTCCTGGAAAAATACATCACACTTGGTAAAGTGGAAGGTCAGTGAAAAAGAGAAAGACCTTTTTTTGGTGGAGATGAATTGACACAGTGACAGCAACAATGGGCTCAAACACAACAAATTTGAGAATAACACAGGACCTGGAAAATGTTTCATCCTGTTCTGCACAGAGTTGCTGTGAGTTGGAACAGACTCGAAGGCACCTAACAGCAACAGTAATAACAGAGATGGAAGGAAAGGGAGGGTAAATCAGTAACTAGAGATCAGACATGAGGGAGAGGAAATCTACAATCACAAGGAGGTCAGCGTAACATAACTATGGCAGAGAAAGACACTGGGAAGTGCACAAGAGTAAAAGACAACAAAGTTACCATGTACAATTCAGCAATAATAGTAATAACAATATTGATGAGTAGATACATAGGTAGACACGCAAACTGAACAGATGTGGAAAGCTGCATGACAGTGAGTGCATATATGTTTGGCAGAGGATATTTTGACATGCATTTGTATGTGCTGCGAATGTATCCAAGGGTATAGTAGAGTATAAAGGCAAGGTTTTCAGCCTTCTCAGCCATAACCAAACACTGTAAGGGAATGAGTCATAGGGTTTGGGGACTAGGAACCACAGTGTCAGGGGACATAGCTCAATTGACATAGTTCACAAAGACAATGTTCTACATCTTACTTTGATAAGTGTATGTGTGTGTGTCGGGGGGTGGTGGTGTCTTAAAAGTTTGTGAGCAGCTATTTTAAGATGCAATTACTACTCTCTCCATACCAAGAACAGAGAAGTGTGAAGAAAATAAAAGATTCATGCAAACCACAGCCTTCTGAGGCCAGAAAAACTAGAAGGTGCCTGGCTAGCACTACCAACTGCTCTGGTTGGGATCACAATAGAAGGTCCAGGACACAGAGAGATAGAGAAATATAGTACAAAATTCAAAATAATAAAAAAGACCACACTTAGTAGTAGTCTGATAGAGGCTGGTGGAATTCCTTAGATGGTTGTCCTTAGACAATCCCAAGCATCAACTTCAGCCAAACAATAGGCAGGACTAAACAGTGAATAATAACACCAAGAGGCGCATATTTCTCAGCACAATCAACCATACAAGACCCAAAGTATAACATTTGCCCCAAAACTAAGCTCAGAAAATAGGATAAGGCAGGAAAGAAAGACAAATGGTAATGGGGAACTCAGGAAGCAGTGGAGAGAGTAAAAACTGTGGGACTGCAGCTGAGTTATGAAAAAAAAAAAAATGCAAATTGTTAAATATAAAACTAGGTTCGTTTGTAAACTTTAACCCAAATCACAACAAAAAGTCTTTAAAAATGGATGAAATACGTAAAATAGAAAAAGAAAGAAAAAAAGAAAATGCCCTGGGTTCTAATTCACATTGGAGGCAGTGCTTCTGAACATACTGGGAATAGTTTTTATTGGGAGTGGTAAAGGATAGGAGGCAGGAGAGGAGACAAGCACTAAAAGTGGATATTCAAGACACTTAAGGAAGTTCATTTTGAAAACTACCTCTATGGTAACCAGTTTTTTCCATTCAAGGTCAAAAAAAGAAAAATGAAGCAGGAAGAATTTTTTTGCTTATGAGGTCTTTTAAACATTAAGCGGACTGACCAAGAAGCATAATTTCCTGCTTGAATGTGTTTGAGAGTATTCTGATGATCGTACTAGCATGCTTAATTTGGTTTAGATTTGGTCAAGTTCAAAGACAAGAGACAGACTACATACAGCCTGCACAGTTATCAGTATTCACAGGAAGATCCATGGTTTCTCCTCCTAGTCTCTTCCTTGTTGCTAAGTGCCCTTGAGTCGATTCCAAATCACAGTGACTGGTGAGTTTGAACCACTGTCTTTGGGGTTCAAACTGACTTTGTGGGCCAGTAATTATCCTACAGCACCACACCAGGACTCAAACCCTAGTCACCCAACTCAGAATCCCACAAGTCACTCTTCCTAATCTCCATATTAAATAACCACTTGTTGTTGTTAAGTGCCGTCAAGTCGATTCCGACCCATAGCGACCCTGTCTGTATAGGGTTTCCAAGGAGCAGCTGGTGAGCTTGAACCACTGACTGTGCAGTTCAAGCTCAGTCTGGCGCATTAACCCACGGCGCCACACCAGGACTGTAAGAGCTGGTAATTGTTTATCTTCTCCTATCTTAGCCTCATCCACGGCACATAACGACAACAATCTTAACCTCGGAAACCTTATCCAGGGTCGCTATGAGTTGGAACTAACTCTACGGCACATAACCACCACCATCTTAGGATAAGGACTTCTGGTGTGGCCCTGTGGGATCAGCACTGGATCTCGAACCAAAGATCAGCCATTCAAACCCACCAGCTGCTCCTCAGAAATCTTATACAGGGTCACTATGAGTTGGAATTGATTCAGTGGTACTTAACAACAACAATACCAACATCCTAGGGTAAGCATTGGGCTGCAAATCACAAGTCAGTGGTTCGAGCCCCTAGCAACTTCTTGGAGAAAGATGAGGTTTAGGAGTCCTGGTGTGGTGCTGTGGGTTAATGAGCTGGACTGCAAAGTTGGTTTGAACAGCAAGGTAGGCAGTTCAAGCCACCAGCTGCTCCTAAGAAACCTATGCAGGGTCTCTATAAGTCGGAACCGATTCGACCGCACAACAGCAGACTTAACAGCAGCAGCAGCAGCAACACCTGCAAAGATTTACATCCTCAGAAAGGATCAACTTGATGGTACTAACAACAACAACAATCTCTAACAGCCATCTTCTACTCAGCGACCACTTATCTTTCTCAAGCACTCGATAGTTTTCTAAGCCTCCTAGTCTCTGCATATGCTATGTACCTTATCTGCAATTTATCCTCTTCCCTACTCATTTTTTATCATTTGACAAGCTTCTGTTTCTGGAAGACCAACCTCAACTTTTGTATCATAGTGAAGCCTTCAACTTGGAGGGTATAAACCTTTCCCTGTAACCAAACCTTTCCCCTGTAACTACGTAAAAGATCTGTGCTGTGGATGCTTGGATGGAGACACAAACTGAAAGCTGTGACTTTGCTTGGCTAGAAGAACAAAATATTCTGTGGAAAATTGTTCAGAGAGAAAAGAGCGAGAGAGAAAGGGAGGAGGCATGATGAAAAGCAGTGTGGTCTCTGGCCTGAAGGGCCAGATCTCTTCTGCCACCCACTCTGCTGTCTCTGTCTATTGAGAAGAGCCTGGTTCTCAAGGATATAAAGAGAAAAACAGCAAAGAAGGAAAGCAACAACTAATTTTCTATATTATTCAATGTTGCAAGGTATATCAAGTTTAGAAAAGAACGTTTATAAACCATTTTTTCATATGTAAAGAGATGATTTGTATTACAGAGTTGTGGTGAAAGTTAGGAGGACATTTAGTAATTCAAGCAAACAAATGCATGTGAATACAGCTCAATAGAGAACGCTCACAATGAGTTTTCATTTACTATTCCCTTTTGTAGGTCATTGGATAAATAAAAAACACTAATTAGGACATTTCATTTTTAAATGTCAAGTAATCCTCAAAATGCCTAAAGTATTTTATAAACTGAATCATCAATTAAAAATTCATTTCATAAGCATTAACTGTTTTAGATGCTGTGCCCTAACAGTTAAGGATAGTGATATTTAACAGATAAAATATGGCAGTATTTTAAAAGCTCTAACAGGATTTCAATAACATATTAAAGAGCCTCAGGGGTAATGGACTAATAAAATATTCAGGAAAATCTGCACAAAGAGTAAAAACAAAACAAAACAAAAAAAAACAGGTGCTAGCAAAAATATGCTAATGGTTAATAGATGAATTCAAAGAGATTGTTCTTGGAAAAAGACATCTGCGTAAAAAAAAAAAAAAAAAAATGGCAATCTAAGAAGAAGAGTTAAGTCCAGAACATCTTTGAGTTGGATATAAACTTGAAATTATATCTAAACTTTAAGGATGACTGTATGAAACAAGAAGTACCATTAAAAGATATTTGTTTAGTAAATTGACTGATCAGTCCTGGTGTAATGCTGTGGGGATAAGCATTGGGCTGCTAACCACAAGATCAGCAGTTCAAACCCACCAGCCTCACCTCAGAAACCCTATATGGTTCCCTATGAGTCAGTACTGACTCAGGGGCATTTAACAACATGTGATTATCGTGGCATAAAAGGTAGACTCACTGATGAGAAACAGATTCTGAGATGGTAATTATTTTTTCCTTTTGGTCTTTATTATTAAATTTGACGAATGGACAAATTAGAGTTACCAAGTTCCATAATGGCCAATAAGTATTTGAAAGCAAATATATGAAGTAAATGATGTACATTCAGTGAAGCCAGAAGAGAGTAATTGTTTCCCCTTCTGATTTGTATGTTATTCATAAAGTCCTGGAATGATGGCATTTAAAGAGAATTTGGAAATGTATGAGTAACATGGATATAGTATGTGAATTTTGGAGAAAGTGAGGAATAAAGTTGGGAGACAGCAGGTAATAAAGGTTGCCATGTCTTACCTAATGCGTTTGTAGAGATCCAAGTGTGGCCAGACATTTGGAGGAAAGATATAAATGACTGGACAATAAATTCTCAATGTGAGTCCCTAGAGGTCACTGCTGGTAATGCTGTTGTAATTTTGCAACTCTTTCCAATGTTTTATAGACTCAATAATTCAGAAGTGTTTCTTTAGACCTACACACTCCCCGTCTTTTCTATTTTAAGTTTATTTCCATTTCTTCAGTAAGATGTTTTTGCTCCTAACTCTGCCTTGTCAATTTTAATGACTGAATTGTGTCCTCCTAAAAAGATACATTGAAGTTCTATCCCCTGTACTTGTCAATATGACTTTGTTTGGAGAAATACGGTCTTTTTTCTTTAAGGATATTATAAATTAAATCATACTTTAGTAACGTAAGTCTTAATTCTAATCCCTTGGAAAAGGAGAAAACAGACATGGAAACAGAGCCATAAACAGGGTGACCACGTGAGGCTCCTTCTATAAGCACACCAAAAAATGCCCGAGGCACCTAACAAGGAATGATCTTCTCCAAGAACTCACAGAGAGCTGAGCCCTGTGGATGCTCCAAACTCCCACTTCTAGCTTCTAGAATGGAAAGAAATGTCTTTCTTTAAAGTCACTTACTTTAAGTTTTTTTCCCTAAGGCACTCTGACACTAATGATTAGCTTGCAACAGAGATTTGTCAATGTCAGTAAATGTGTAGATGTTCTAAGTTCTTTCATTGTTTTCCTCTCAGTATTTTCTGCTTCTACTTTGCTTTGTTTGATAACTCTTTGCTAGTGGGTCCATTTCAATTTGTTCACATCCCTCTGAAACTGACAATCTCTGAACTCCCTGCTGCCCCTGATGATGCCAGCCCATATAATACACGCACTAGGGCTTGGCATGACAGATTCCTTTGATGAGCCAGATCTCTGTCATGTGTAAAAGATAAATGCAGGCCACAGACTCTTATCAGTGATTTGCATGAATGGAAGATATCACAAGTAATGGAAACACTGAAAATAACCTCAACCTCATTTTATAGCTGAGGTTCCTACTCCAATTGTGCCTCCTCTACCTCGTAAGACTTGATCGATCCCTTTCCATTGTCCATATTGTTTTTCCACTTGAGCCCTAAGGTCAATTTGCTATTCCATAAGAGAAGTTATAAAATGAAAAATAGAGTTGTTGTTCCTCTTTCTTATTGATCATCTTCAATATGAAGATTTAAAAAAGAGCAAAATAGCCAGAAAACTATGGGAAAGAGGGAGAGAAAATGATATGCAAAGTGATCTATAATGATCTGTCTTTGAATATTCAGGGACTGCTGAATATTATATTCAATATAATATTGAATATAGTGTATGTTCAAGGAAAAGTAATGAGAATTGAAGAAAATAATGTAGGATCTGAAAACTGGCTGAAGATCAGTGGGCTGAATTATAACCCCACGTGCCCTGTGGTATTGGTTAATGTGAGCTATTTGACTATTTGAAGCACCTGAAAAAATTTTGATCCTGTTTTAAATACCTTAGAATTGAAAGCAAAGAGGAAAAAAAGTACAGGATAATGGGAGAGAGAAAGAGAGAGAGAAGAGAACAAAGCAGAGAATCTTGGCTTAAGAATGGAAAGTCCTGGCCTAAAAAGTCAATTTTATGAGGTGAGCAGTTAAATATGAGATTCAAAACCATACCTGAAAGCTAATCTCATCACTTTATAAGGAAGCAATGAGACACTGGATAAATTGTAGGAGCTTTGGAGTCAGGCTCACTTGAAACCCAGCCTCACAGCATTGCCAATTACTGTAATGTGCAGTTGGCTAGCTGAGTCAAGTTTTTCTCCAATGAACTGAAACTATATGTGGTTAGTGATTGGTACAGATTAGACAATGAATTAACACTAGCTCTGATTTCTGTCTCCTATCCCTCTGCCTACAGTCTCATTTCACATGTGGAAAGAATGCGGAAAAGACTTGGCCAGCTTCCCACTTGTAAACCAAACTGCCCTTGGGAAGACAGGATAGAAGAGAGGATCTCAATCCATCCTAATGCTTCCTTCTTCTCATTGTCAGGAAGTTGTCTACATCTGACTTGGATTTTTCCTCATACACTTAAATTCCCTTTTCTTTTAATCTAGCCACAGAAACATTGCAAAAAATATCACCCTTTTGATCTGTATCACACCATCCTTGAGTCACTTCCCAGTCATAATTCCCTAAGTGACAAGAAAGGGAAATGCCATATAAATAAAAAGCACCAACACGCACAAACTTAAATAGAAAAGTTCAGAAAAGAAAGAATTGAAAATGTAACATATGGAATAGGGGAAAGATTTCTTCCCACTACTGCCACAAGGGAAAATGTCAGCAAAGAAAGAATTAGAGAAGTTGGCATAGAGGGAGATAAGAAAAGAGTATGAAAGTATGGTAATATAAGTTTAAATGTGGAAAAATGAAGAGGTGGGTGTTTAGGGGAGGGTTATAGTTCTCTATCAAAAGATATAGACATCAATAACTTAAAAATAGAGGCAAAAACCCAAGCAAAATGAAAACAAAACACATGAGGACCAGAAAGTCAAACAGAGGAAGAGACTGAAAGACTGGGCATACGTCTCTGGTGATGCAGAATCAGAACTAAAGAGTCAGGCACATAGATGGAATTCTTCCAGGCTCCAGGAAATAGACTTTGAGTTTTTGGGTTGTTTCCTCTTTCCCAGCCCTTGGAGACAGGACTATGCAAGCCAGATTGGCCTTCTTAGTCACATTCAAGACAGCTGTCACTCAGCCAGGAATGTCCAAAGGGCAGGTGGACAGACTGAAAGAGCCTGATGGAAATACAGGGGAAAGACAGAGAAACAGAACAAGACAGAAGGTAGAATAAAGAACTACAGGAAGAAAAGAGTAAGGTAGAGAGGGAGAAGCAGAGTCAATGGCTGTGACTTCTGCTTCATGGCCACGGTGTGATCTGAACACAGGGAGCCAGAGAGTGTTTATCTTTGATGGAGGCCAACAGAGGCAGGGCAGCTTCCATCACAAGGGAAGTATACACACTCACTGACCTTCTCCAGGGGCTTTGGCACTTGTTGGCGAGGACATTGGCGGCACTGGTCTCTGGCTTAGAGGGAGGGATCCACAGACACAGAGTAAAGGCGCAGAGAATTTGCTATAAACCAGCTGTTCATTTATAGGGTTGGGAGTTTGGTCTCCTTCTGCTTCCACCCTCCTTCTTCATCCCTCAAACATACACACACACACACACACACACACAAGCATGAGCTTCTAACTGGTTACTGTTGGGAGCCAACTGTAATAGGGCCAACAATCTATTCTTGAAGCCTGACCATTCTAACTGGATCCCTGGAGGTAGTCTTGTACCAGTCCAAGGCTCCTTTGAGAGGTCATGTTCATGGCAAGTGGCCCTGGAAAGACTGGATTAGTCCCAAGTTTTCACAGGAAAGTTCTCTCCTGTTTACCAGATGACTTGGTAGATAAGGGTTGCTCACATGATACGGTAGCAAACAACCAAAAGCTCTCCTTAATGGAGCGTACATTTTATGTCCTTTATGTACTTACTTCTTTAACCTTCATCCTTTGCCTGTTTATTCTATTCCTCAGACCTGAAATACCATTTTCTGGTGATTCATCAATTGTTCTTTAAATATCCTGCCCGGGATGGAATTGTCTGTCATTTAGTTTCTGCATAAACCAAACACTTTGTAATTCTCTTATCCCCTGAATCTTCTGCAACTCATCTTTCTACTTCTTGAATGCTTGGATTCTTGTAATTTATAATGTTGTGTCCTGGCCCATTCTAAATATGGTCGGGAAGGTTTTTTTCTCTCTGCACTTCTGTATATCTTCAACACCATCTCCAATCTGGGTCTTACCAAATCTAACATAATAGATTAAAACAGTTTTAAAACATATACCAGCTTGGAGGATAGCACTCTTTTAGCATTTGTATTCTTGTTAGGTACCATCGAGTTGGTACTGATTCCTAGTGATTTTTTGTGCACAACAGAATGAAACACTGCCCAGTCCTGTGCCAACCTCACAATTGTTGCTAAGCTTCAGCCCATTGCTGCTGCCACTGTGCTAATCCATCTCATTTGGGGTCTTCTTCTTTTTCGTGGACCCTCCACTTTACTAAGCATGATGTCCTTCTCTAAGGACTAGTCACTCCTTATAATATGACTGAAGTGTGGCACTATAGAATAAGTACAGGACAGCAAGGTCTGTTTGAACCACAAGGTCAGCGTTCAAGCTTACCAGTCACTCCTCGTAAATCCTATAGTGGGTCACTATGAGGTGGAACTGACTTGACAGAACTTATCAACAACAACAACAACAACAACAACATGAGACAAATTATCGGCATCCTGGCTTCTAAGGTGCATTCTGACTGTACTTCTTCCAACACAGATTTGTTTGTTCTTTTGGCAGTCCATGGTACTTTTAATAATCTCCTCCAACATCATAACTCAAATACATCAATTCTTCCACAGTTTTCTTTATTCATTGTTCAACGTTCACATTCATATGAGGTTATAAAAAACACCATGACTTGTCCTTAGTCCTTAAACTGACAACTTTGCTCTTGAACTCTTTAAAGAGGTCTTGTGCAGATTTGCCTATTGCAATATGTCATTTGATTTCTTGACTACTGCTTCCATGAGTGTTGATGGTTGATCTAAGAAAAATGAAGTCATTGACAACTTCAATTTTTTCTCCATTTACCTTGATGTTATTTATTTATTTTTAACTTTTTATTGTGAATTGAATGAAGGTTTACAGACAAGATCATCAGCTTTACATTCAACAAACTATATGCTTTCTTTCGTCTCAGTGATTACAATCCCCTCCCTACAATAAGTTTTCTACTTCCTCCCTATGACTTCCAATCTTGATGTTATTTATTGATCCAGTGGTAAGGATTTTTGTTTTCTTTAAATTGAGGTGCAACCCATACCAAAGGCTATGGTCTTTGATCTTCATGAGTAGTTATTTTAAGTTCTCTTCACTTTCAGCAAGCAAGACGGTATCATCTGCATATCATAAGTTGTTAATGAGTCTTCCTCCAATCCTGATGCCATGTTCTCCTTCATATAATCCAGCTTCTCAAATTATTTGCTTAGCATACAGAATGAATGAATATGGTGGAAGAATACAACCCTGATGCACACTTTTCCTAATTTTACCCCATTCAGAGTTCCCTTGTTCTGTTTGAACAACTGCCTCTTGGTCTATTCTATGTACAGGTTCCTCATGAGCACAATTAAGTATTCTGGAATACTCATTCTCTGCAATGTTGTCTATAGCTTGTCATAATCCACATAATCAAAAGCCTTTGTACAGGTAAACATTTTTCTGGTATTCTCTGCATTCAGCCAAGATCCATCTGACATCAACAATGATATCCCTCATTCCAAGTCCTCATTTGAATCCAATTGGAACCTCTGGAAGTTCTCTGTCAATGTACAACTGCATTTGTTTTTAAATTACCTCTAGCAAAATGTTACCTGCATGCAATATTAATGATTTTGTCAGAAGATTTCCACATTCTGTTGGGTCACTTCTCTTTGAAATGGGCATAAATATAGCTCTCTTCCAATCAGTTGGCCAGATAGCTGTCTTCCAAATTTCTTGGCATAGATGTGCGAGTACTTCCAGTATAGCATCAATTTGTTGAAAGATTGCAATTTACATTCTATCAACTCCTGGAACCTTGTTCTTTGCCAGTGCCCTCAGTGCACCTTGGACTTCTCCCTCCAGTATCACTGGCTTTTGAAATGGTTGAACACCAACCATTTCTTTTTGGTACAGTGATGCTGTGCATTCTTTCTACCTTCTTTTGGTGCTTTCTGTATCATTCAGTAGTCTGTCCATAGAGTCCTTCAATATTGCAAGTCGAAGTTTGAATTTCTTCTTCAGTTCACGCAGGTTGAGAAATGCTGAGCATGTTCTTCCCTTTTAGTTTTCTAACTCCAGGTTTTTGCACATTTTTTATAATATTTGACTTTGTCTTCTCAAACTGTCCTTTGAAATTTTTTATTTAGCTCTTTTACCTCCTCATTTTTTCCATTTGCTTTAGCATCTCTACACTGGAGAGCAAGTGTCACAGCCTCTTCTGACATCCATTTCGGTCTTTTTCTTCTTTCACGTCTACTTTATAACACTTTGCTTTCTTCCTGTATGATATTCTTGATGTCATCCCATAACTCTTCTGGTCTTCAGTCATTAATTTTTAATTCATTAACTCTGTTCTTGAACTGATCTCTAAATTCAAGTGGGATATGTTCAAGGTTAAATTTTGGCTTTCATGGACTTGTTTTAATTTTCTTCAGCTTCAGCCTGAAATTGCAGATGAGCAATTGAAGGTTTTTTCCACAGTCTGCCCCTGGTCTTATTTTGGCTGATATGGAGCTTTTCCACCACCGCTTTCCACAGATTGTAGTCAGTTTGATTCCTGTGTACTCCATCTGGTGAGGTTCATGTGTATAGTCATCTTTTATGTTATTTACAAAAGGTGTTTTCAATGAACAAGCCATTGGTCTTGCAAAATTCTGTCATGTGATCTCCAGCATCATTTCTATGACCAAGACCATATGTTCCTTCCTCTTTGTTTTCAACCTTTGCATGCCAATCACTAGTCATTATCAATACATCTTTATTTTTTTTAAAGTTTTTATTGTGACTTAAGTGATGGTTAGCATGGGAGAACATCAGTTTTACATTCTTAACATTCATCCT
>NW_006408595.1:14926070-14926649 GCF_000296735.1 Chrysochloris asiatica
CAGGAAGCAATGGATTTCTTGCTTCTGCCACAAACTCCCCAGCTGTAAGTCTTCCAACCTTCTAAATATTCTTTTATATGTGTTTCAGAGTACTGGGACCATCCCCTGAGCCTTCTTTGTCCTGTATTCTGTGTTGTTCTCGGCAGAGCTTTTCACTACACTTCACCCGATCTGCCATCTTTTTCTGGAAATCCTCCAATATTCTTTTGCTTTTAATAAATGCCTTTGATTTCTTTAAACAAAAACAAACAAACAAACAAATAAAAACAACCCTATGGGACAGTTCTACTCTGCCACATGGGGTTTTTATGAGCTAACACTCAATAAATACATTTACATTTTCTGAAATTACTAATTGATTTTAGTTAAAATCTACCATATTGTAATTTATTTTCAAATTGCCTTTCCTATTCTACGGTGTTTTTTTCTCTATGAATTATTTTTCATGATTTCATTTTCTGTTTTCCCTCCATTATCTTGATGGTTTCATCATCTTATGATTAATTTAGGGCCTACTCTAGAGATTATAGAGTCCTGGTGTGGCGCTGTGGGTTAATGTGTCAGACTGCAATGCCATTT
>NW_006408595.1:14927439-14944405 GCF_000296735.1 Chrysochloris asiatica
CTACCAGAGCACCTTACATACATATTTGGCACCAAACTCCTTCTCTTGCTGACTTTGGGAATTTGGGACCACCATATAGAATGATTGATGTGGTGCTGTAGGAGAAGCGCTAGACTGCTAACCACAGGGTCACTGGTTCAACCCATCAGCTGCTCTTTGGAAATGTTATGCAGGATTAGTATGAGTCACTTAACAACAGCAAGAATAATAACAGTATAGGGATGGTATCATATTTGTCCAGCCCACTGCTCATTTCCTGACTTCTGTGCATTCTTTTGTTTATCTTGTGGCTATAATTTGCTTCTTTCCCAAATCAGAGCTTCATTAATTGACTTTACTCCTTGAAAGCAATCATCTATAACAAATGGTTTGGTCATCCTTTTCAATGGTCTTGTCTTGTGAAGCAGCCTTCTTTTGTTCAATATTAGAATAAATTTTCCTATTTCATTATACTTGTCACTTCAGTCATGAAAATGTATGCAGTGCTGTGAATGATTTAATATGGCCCTTTCTTACTTTGTTTTTGTAACTCCTACCAAATGGGTTAGACTATGCAGAAGTGAGGTGCTTGTGATCCACCAAGGGGATTAGATAGCTTATCAATAATGTAAACAAAGTACAAAGCACCCTTGTGGGGTGGGACCATGCAAATGGGGATTAAGACAGTTAAACCTAATGTGGAGATTGGTTAGCTTTGCCATTTTACTAGGCTTAAAACGAGTCATGCCGGAGACAGAAAAAGGAAGGTTCTCACTACCATCAATAAAGAGCCAGGAATAGAATACTATGATAGCTAAAGTTTTGTGCCAACTTGACTGGGCCAAAATTCGCAGTGTCTTGGCAGTTGAGATATAGTTATCTCCATGATGAGATATAATATAATGTAATCAACTCAATGATGAGGTCTGCTATGAGCAGCCAGTCAATTGAAAGGATGTTTCCTCAGGGATGAGGCCAGCTTCCAATATATTAGAAACTCAGGCAAAGCTTGCTTGCTTTCTGCTAGATCTGAATCTAGCACATGTCTTGTCTCTGATTCTTTGGGCTTGAGCCAATGACCTGCTCTATTACCTGCTGATCTTAGAAGTTCTCAGTATCCTGAATGGCCTACCTGCCTGCCTGACTTTCATCCCTATCTGTCTGTCTCCCTGCTGGCCTGCTCTCTGACCTGCTGATCTTGGTTCATCTGATCTGATCTTGGGACTTTCTTATCTCTACAACTGTGTGAGCCATTTCCTTGAATAAACTTCTTTTTATGTGTACATATACAAGTCTCACTGGTTTTGTTTGTCTAGAGAACCCAGCTTAAGGCAAGTACAGGGAAGATTCTGCTATTCAGGAGAAGTGCTGAACTTCCTGTATTCAGGAGACAGAGAGCTGTGACACCAGAGTTGGTGAGCAATAGTGAGAAGCTTCAGCAGTAGAAGCAGCAGAACTAAAAGCACAGGACAGAGCAGTGGGATTCCAGGTCCACAAACTGAGAAAACTAATGTCTAGAGGTAGAAGGTTTGCTAGCAGAATGGAGTTCCTTGAGGTATTCTTCAGGGCCTTCAGGCCAAGTTTACTGGCAAAATGGGCATTTATGTATTAGCAGAGTTTAAAAGGTTTTGAACTCAAGCAGGGCAGAGTCCAAGGGGTCTTGGGACCTGGCCATGACTGGGCATGACTCTGAAGAGGCTGTCCTGATTGAAGAACTGTGGTCGTTCTGACCCTGAATTGTACCTGTTATTCCTCCACTAAAATGCATAATTCTGAGTAATGTATGTGAGTTCTGTGTAGCGATTGCAATGAATAATCTAATCCATCAAGATAGTAGAGAATGGAATGCGAGGAATGGATGGTGTCTACCTTATAGGAATCAGACATGGGATGAAACCAATGGTGATTCTCCTTCTTAGTTCTGAAGTTAGAGGAAGTCAGATGCTGTTCCACACAATTGTTGCAATGTATTATTATGGAGAATTGGAAAACTCAAATTATACTTGAGTGAACTCAGAAAGATGAGAATTGCACATCAAAAATCACTTCCATGTCTGACTCTGGAATAAAGGAAGCAATGGATGCTCTTTCCTGGACCCTTTCAGCATTGGAGAGGTATCCACCTGCCAGTACTGTGCAGGATGGGAGTCACAGATTCCTGTCCAGGACCCTTCCTGTTACACAGGCTCTGCTTGGGCCAGGCTGGTCCTTCCCAGAGCTCTCACCATGGCCTCCTTCATTTCCTTGTTGTGAAAACTGTAGATAATGGGGTTGCACATGGGGTAATGATGGTGTACAGGAGAGAGAAAGGCTTGTCCTTGTCAGGCCCATGGGTGCTGCGGGGGTTCATGTAAGAGAACATGGCCAAGGTATAGAAGAAGATGAGCACAGTCAGGTGGGAGGCACAAGTGGAGAAGGTCTTCCCCTGACCAAAGGAGGAGGTTCTACCTAGGATGGAGGCCAGGATTCGGGCATAGGAGATGACAATGAGCACCATGGGGCTGAGCAGCACCACAATAGCATCAGCAAAGATTATCTTCACGCTGAAGAGGAGGTCCCCACAGGAGAGAGTGATGACTATGGGGTCTTCACAGAAGTTTTCTATATGGTTGTCTTTACAGAAGGGATTCCAGAACGACACATATTCAAGAAAGATGCCATTGATCAGCCAAAGAATTAGGCAGTACCCACCAGCCTCAAACAGACCTGCGGGCTCATGATCTAGGCATAGCTAAGTGGGTGGCAGATTGCAATATAGTGGGCATAAGCCATGAAAGCCAAGAGGATGCACTCAGCCACACCCATACAGAATACTAGGTACATCTGGGCCATGCAAGAGGCCAAGGAAACAGTATGGTTTTTAACAGATGGATCAACATCTGTGGGATGGTGGTGGTGATGAAACAAGAGTTCTTGGAAGGACTGATGACCAAGGAAGAAATACATTGGGCTGTTGAACCTGGGGTCTGTCCAGGTGATGAAAATGATTAGGCCATTCATAGCCAGGGCCAGCCTGTAGAGAACTAGAAAGAGAGCAAAGAGGAATGCCTGAGTGGAAGGGGAGCTCTGTTGAAGGCCCACTAATCTGTCACTGTGATACTATTCCTGAAATCCATTGTCTTGGGCCTATTGAAGAGGAAGGAGAGGAAAAGCATCAAAGAGATAGCTGTAAGATAATGCAAGGCACTTATTTGGGTCTAGAAAGCCAACTATGAAAAAGCAGGGTGGATGAGTGGTAGAAAGAGTTTTGTAACTTTTGTAACCCCTAGGTAAGTTTATAGTGTTATGTTGTTGTTAAGTACCGTTGAGTCAGTTTTGACCCATAGAGACCCTGTATAGGGTTTCTGAGGAGCCCCTGGTGAGCTTGAACTGCCTACCTTGTGATTTAAACTGACTTTGCAGTCCAGCGCACTAACTCACAGCACCACACCTCCAAGAGGAAGATGGTGGCTAATTTTTAAACACTGAAGTCCCTGGAGAAGATGTCCTTAGCTTGAGGCCTGATCAGACCAAAGTTGAGTAGAACCAGAACCAACTCTATGACATTTAGCAACAATCTTTATCTTAGGGGAGTGCAGTGACTACATACGATAAACACTGGACTGTGAACCACAAGGCCCATGGTTCCACCCCTCCAGCTACTCTGCAGGAGAAAGATAAGACTTTCTTTATCCACAAAGATTTAAAAAGCCTCAGAAACCCTATGTTGTTGTTGTTGTTATGTGCCATGGAGTCGGTTCTGACTCATAGTGACCCTGTACAGAGTTTCCATGGCTGTAAATCTTTACAGGAACAGAAAGCCTCATCTTTCTCCTGTGGAAAAGCTGGTAGTTTTGAACTGCTGACCTTGTGGTTCACAGCCCGATTCGTAACCACTATGCTACCAGAGCTCCTTAGAAACCCTGAGTTGGAGCCAAATCGACAGCACTTAGCAACAACATTTTCCTCTAATAATGGTTACCCTATTCCTGTCATTCATTTTTTTAAAATGTTTTGTGAATTATGTGATAGTTTACATGGGAGAACATTAGCTTTACATTCATCCTATTGTATATTCTTTCATTGCCATGGTTTCAATGCCCTCCATGATTCATCAACCAACCAAAGGGTATACCCTACAAGCCTGCCCCCTGATCATCAGCACACAGCCCGTCTCCCTCTCTGGGTCTAGAGTCCCCAGCCATTCCATCTCTCCACATCATCGTCTCTACCTCCATCTCTGGCGTCACTGCTTCTCTGGGTAGGGTCCCGCATTCCACTCTTCTCCCTTTGATGGTCCCAGGGACCTCTGCTCCTGGACTACAAAGTCAACCATTCCCCTCCTTTTGCTACAAAATATCTACCTTTACATTTCCAACCCTCACAGTCAGTCCTGATAACAATTATTCACTATTATGCCACATGAGTGCCACCCCCATCTCCTTTCATCAGCCCCACCCAGACAGATTGGATACGACTCAGTGAAGATTTTACCTTCCTCCACACCCTCTGGATCTAGGTTCCCTCTTGAAAGCTTGTAAGCCAGTCACTTCTTGCTTTGTAGATCCCCATTTTGGGTAGCCAATGTCCAAGTTGCCCATCCTTGTCTACTCTGTGTATGGAAGGGGTGGGAATGATCCTCACTGTAAAGATTTGTTTCCTGTTTTGAGCTACTGCATCCATAAATGTAGGTCAAGTTCATCAGATTGTATCAGAGTACTCTTTTTTTCTTCTTCTAGTTGAGTTCTGATCATCCAGTTATTGAAGCCAGGTCAAGTGGGTATTATCTGCAAGTGTGGGTGTTCTTGTGCATATGCCCTTTCTTCTTATCAGTTGGATGCTTCACTCTCCACTGTAGTCCTCTGTGGCTCTGTCACTGAGTCTGGGCCCAGGAGTCCCGAAGTCTTACCATACTGCTGGCCAACCAGGTCTCCACCCAGGTTCACAGGAGTCTATTGAATGTGGTAGGGCTTAGCTTGCTGTTTTTCCCTCACTTCCCCTTATCGGTGACGAACGTGGTCACCAGTCAGAGTGAGTGCATGTCTGCTCATGGATTCCCATTGAGTCTTAGTCTTGGAAGGGGGTTTGCCCTGAGGGGACCCAACCACTTGCCTTGATGTCTCCTGGGCTAGAAACTTGCTTGTTCTTGTAGTAGTACTGCTGTTATTGTTTTGCATTTTTTCCTGTCGGTCTTTCTTTCAAGAAGTATCTTTTGTTCTTTTAGTTACTCCAGGCTGGTCTGCTTGTACTTTCAAGTGGAAATTTCCCACCTCAGAAGATTCTGGATGGAGTTCAGGATTCCACCTATGGTCTTATGTAAATGCAGAGGCTCCACAGGAAACCTCCTTCACTGAGCATGTTGTAGCCCCATTTTAGGTATTCCAATCAGTTATAGGCAGAACACAGACTTACAAGCTTTCAATGGTGAATTTTCTGGCTATTCCTTTCTCTTCCCCTCAAGTGTCTACTTTATAATCAAGGGAAACCAAGATTCAAAAGACAGTCAAGCATCTTAACATTATTTTCCTCCTTTTGCCCATTCCAACCATGCCTCAATCTCTGTATTCCAGAGCCCTGTTGTTCCAAGGTTGTGCATACATCATTATTTACCTCTGTCCCATTTAGCTCATGCAATCCTGCCTAATTGTTCTCCCATCTACCTTGTTATTCCATTCCCCTCTACCTTCTTGTGTACTACCCCCCTCCTCAAAACCCAAACTATCCTGTGTCTATTCTCTACCCTGTACTCCACCTTCCCCTCCCTCCCCTCACCCCATTCCCCACAACCCGGTAACCAGCAAAGAATCCCTCCCCCACCTTTAGTATAGGTTCTTTTTTCTTAGTCTTTTACAATGGTGGTCCTATGCAGTCAATATGCCTCCTTTAGTGACTGACTAATTTCACTCAACATAATGTTCTCAAGATTCATCCATGTTATGTGGTGGCTTACAGCTTCCTTGTTATTCTTCAAGGTAGCATAGTATTCCATTGTTTGTATGAACCATAGTTTGTTTTTCCATTCTTCAGTGGTGGGCACTTAGGCTGTCTCCATCTTTTTGCTATTGGAAATAGTGTTGCTACGAACACTGGTGTGCATATATAGACTCATGTTATGGCTCATATTTCTTGTAGGTAAATACCAAGTAGAGGAATTGCTGGATCATAAGGTATTTCTGTTTCTAGCTTTCTCAGAAAGCACCATATTGCTTTCCAGAGAGGTTGGACCATTTTGCAATCCCACCAGCAATGCAGGAACATCCCAGTCTCTCTACATCCTTGTCAGCATTTATTGTCCTCTACTTTTTTTGATTTCCTCCTTGGTGAATTGTCTGTTCATGTCTTGCATCCATTTTAAAAATTGGTTTATTTGTCTTTTTCTTGTAGAGGTGTTGTATTTTCCTATATATTTTAGAAATGAATCCCTTGTCTGATGTGTTGTTGCAAAAGATTTTTCCCCATTCTGTGGGTTCCCTTTTTACTCTTTTGGCAAAGTCTGATGCATATAAGTTTTTAAGTTTTAATATTTTCCAATCATTTATTTTGTCTACTTTTGTTTGTGTAGTTTTCAAAAATGTTTGGTAGTATGTATATGCCCTGAATTAAAGCCCTTACATTTGTCCTTATTTTTTCATTGATGGCCTTAATAATTCTGGGATTCACATTTAGATCTCTAATCCACTCTGAGTTGGTTTTTGTACAAGGCATGAGGTAAAGTTCTTATTTCAATCTTTTTCACATCACTTTCCACTTCTGCCAGCACCATCTGTTGAAGAGAGTATCACTTCTCCATACGATGTATTTAGGTACTTGTTGAAAATCAGTTGGCTGTATGTGGATGGGTTAATATCTGGATTCTCAATTCTGTTCCATTGATCAATGTATCTTGAAGTTGGGATGTGAGAGGTTTCCAACCTTATTCTTCATAAGCAGTGCTTTGCTTATCCTTGGTCTCTTTCCTTTCCATATAAGTAGTGTTTTGTTCTGTTGTGCATAAGGTTGCTATGATTTGGTATGACTTGATGGCACCTAACAACAACAACAACAACAACAACAACAACAATATGTTCTTTGCAGTGTCTCTTTCACTTTAGCCATTATTGAGCTATATGTTATGCTTCTTTATCCCTGATAACGGGTTTCAGTTCCCTGTCAACCTGTGAAGTTATTAAAACAGATCAGTCACATCTTCCTTTGGGAACCAAGGGCAGTTCACCCTTTGAGCATTACAAAGACTTCCTTCCACAGCCCTGTTTGCTCACTTAGTTCCGGAATGCAACCCTCATATGACCCTGCATGGCATATGGTATCTTTCTCACCTGGGCCATGAATATATGTGACTAATAACATATTGTTGAGCTCATCTTTCTAGTGTTGGGTGCCATGTGTTCATCCATTCCTCTAGTTAAAGGGTGGGAACTCTTCCTTCATCAACAGAATAAATAGGAGGTGAATAAAGCAATGGATCCTTATATTAGATCATTTATATCCTATTTCCTGGCACACTTCTAACACCATAGTTGTTTAATACATATTTATTGAAAGAATACTGGAATAAATTATCATCCAAATTCAAATTCTCTATATTATTCAATGTTGCCAGTTCCAGCAACGTTGGAAATCAACTTCCATAAACTTGTTGTCTCAACTGTAAAAGGAAGATTTGTGTTGTAAGGTTATGATGAAAATTAAGAAAGTTTATTCATCCAAACAACAATATGCATAGTTGTACTATGGTAACTTGCATGGAAGTTATGCCACCTGTATTTTAAATACCAATAGAACCACCCATGGTGGACAGGTTTCAGCTGAATTTATTGACTAAGACAAGTAGGAAGAAAGAGAGGCTGACTACTTCTGAGTGTTTAGCCACAGAAAACCTTATTAATAGCTGTGGTACACACACGGTAAGATAGTGTCAGAATGTGAAATATTGAAACATGAATAGCACCACAACATTATCAGATATAGTGCTGGAAGATGAGCACCTAAGGTTTGAAGACACTCAAAGTACAACTGAGGAAGAACTGCCTCCTCAAAGTGGAGCTGATTGTGTTGATATAAATTAAGTAAAGTTTTTAGTACCTTCTTTTGCTGATGGAGAACAACTCAAAATGAGGAGAAACAGCTGCAAACTTCAACTAATAATATATGAAATGCACAAAGTATGAATCTACGAATATTGGAAGTTGTAAAAAATTAAATGGAACACACAAAGATTGATATTCTAGGCATTACTGAGCTGAAATGGACTGTTATTGGCCATTTTGAAAATGACAGTCTTATAGCTTACTATACTGCAGATGATAAATTGAAGAAGAATGCCATCACATTCATCATCAAAAAGAACATTTCAAGATCCATCTTGAAGTCTAATGCTGTCTGTGATAGGATAATATCCATATGCCTACAAGGAAGACCAGTTAATACTAGTATAATTCAAATTTTCTCACCAACCACTAAAGCCAGTAATGATGAAATTGAAGAATCCTACCAACTTCTTCAGTCTGAAATTGATCAAACATGCAATCAAGATGTATTGATAATTACTGGTGATTGGAATGTAAAGGATAAAAACAAAGAGGAAGCATCAGTAGTTGTAAAATATGGCCCTGGTGAGAGAAACAATGCTGGAGATCCTACGATAGTATTTTGCAAGACCTAAGGAGCTCTGGTAGCGTAGTGGTTACGAATCGGGCTGCTAACCTCAAGGTCGGCAGTTCGAAACTACCAGTAGTTTCGTGGGAGAAATATGAGGCGTTCTGCTCCCATAAAGATTTACAACCTCGGAAACCCTGTGCAGGGTCACTATGAGTCAGAACCACTCAATGGTACTTAACAACAACAACAAGACTTCTTCATTGCAGAAACTTTTAAAAGCAACATAAAAGGTGTCTATATACATGGACCTCATCAGATGGAATACACAGTAATCAAATTGACTACATCTGTGGGAATAGATGGTGGAGAAGCCCCTATCATCAGGAAAAAACCAGGATCGGGATGTGGAACAGACTATTAATTGCTTATCTGAAAGTTCAGGCTAAAACTGAAGAAAATTAAAACAAGTTCATGATAGCCAAAATATGACCTTGAAATATCCCACCTGAGTTTTGAGATCGTTTCAAGAACAGATCTGGTACATTAGACACTAATGATCGAAGACCAGAAAAGTTGTGAGATGACATCAAGAACATCTACAGGGAGAAAGCAAAGGGTCATTAAGAAGACAAAAAAGAAGGAAATGACTAAAGTGGATGTCAGAAGAGACTCTGAAATTTGCTCTCCAGCATAGAGATGCTAAAGCAAATGAAAGCTATGAGGAGGTAAAAGAGCTGAAAAAATTCAAAGGGCAACTCTAGAAGACAAAATGAAGTATAATGAACTATGCAAAAACCTGAAGTTGGAAAATCAAAAGGGAAGAGCACACACAGCTTTCTCAAGCTGAAAAAACAGAAGAAAAAAAAAAAGAAATCAACCTTCGACTTGCAACTGAGGTAATCTATGGACAAAATATAGTCCAGTGTAGGATAACATTGGAATGTATAGTTGGTTTGAACCACAAGGTTGGTGGTTCAAATTCACCAGTTGCTCTTTGGAAACCCTGTACAAGGTTACTATGAGTTGGAACTGACTAGGTGGCACTTAACAACAGCAACAACATGGGCAAAATATTGAATGATGCAGAAAGCATCAAAAGAAGATGGAAGGAATATGTAGAGTCACTGTACCCAAAAGAAATTATCGATGTTTATCAATTTCAAGAGGTAGCATATAATCAAGAGCCAATGATACTGAAGGAAGAAGTCCAAGGTGCACTGAAGGCATGTTAAGTGCCATCTAGTCAGATGAAAAGAACAAGGCTCCATAATTGATGGAATGCAAATTTGAAATATTTCAACAAACTGATATAGCACTGGAAACACTCAGTCATCTATGCCAAGAAGTTTGGAAGATAGCTACAGGGATAACTGATTGGAATAGATTCATGTGTGCCCATTCCGAAGAGAGGTGTCCCAAAGAAAGGCAGAAATCATTGGAAAATATCATTAATATCACATGCAAGTAAAAGTTTGCTAAAGATAATTCAAATATGGTTGCAACGATATATTTACAGGGAACTTCCAGAAGTTCAAGCCACATTCTGACAAGGATGTGGGATGAAGGATATCAATGCTGACATCAGATGGATCTTGGCTGAAAGCAGAGAATACCAGAAAAAAATGTTTACTTGTGCTTTATTGACTATGCAAAGTCTTTTGACAGTATGGATCACAACAAGCTATAGATAACATTATGAAGAATAGGTATTCCAGTTCACTTAACTATGCTCATGAAGAAACTGTGCATAGACCAAGAGGCAGTTATTTGAACAGTACAAGGGGTCACTGAATGGTTTAAAATCAGGAAAGATGCACATCAAGGTTGTATTTTTTCACCATACTTATCTATACTTATGCGGAACAAATAATTTGAAAAACTGGATTATATGTAGAAGAATGTGACATCAGAATTGGAGGAAGACTCATTAACAACCTGAGATATGCAGATGATACAACCTTGCTTACTGAAAGTGAAGAGTACTTAAAATACTTACTGATATAGGTTGCATCTCAACGTACAGAAGACAAAAACTCTCATCAATGGACAAATAATAACATCATGATAAATGGAAAAAAGATTGAAGTTGTCAAAGATTTCATTTTCCTTTCATCCACTATCAACACTAGTAGAAGCAGCAGTCAAGAAATCAAATAACATATTGCATTAGGCAAATCTGCTATACAAAACCTCTTTAAAGTGTTCAAGAACAAAGATGTTAGTTTAAAGACTAAGGTGCAACTGATCCAAATCATAATATTTTCAATAGCCTCATATGCATGTGAAAGTTGGACAATTAATAAGGAAGACTATAGAAGAACTGATACATTTAAGTTATGGTGTTAGAGGAGAATATTGAAAGTACCATGGACAAACAAATTTGTGTTGGAAGAACAGCTAGAAAGCTCCTTAGAAGTCTGGACAGTGAGATTTCATCTTTCATGCTTCGAGTATGTTTTCAGGAGAGACCAGTCCCTGGATAAGGACATCGTGTTTGGTAAAGTGGAGAGTCGGAGAAAAAGAGGAAGACCCTCAACTAGACAGACTGGCACAATGGCAGCAGCAAAGGGCTCAAGTGTGACAGTAATTGCAAGGATGTCTCAGGACCAATCAATGTTTTGTTTTGCTATGAGTATAAACCAACTCAGGGCACCTAACAACAACACATGTAGCTCAATAGAGAAGGTGCACAATAAATTTTAATTTAATCTTCCTTTTTGTAGGTCACTGACTAAAAAAACAAAACATGAAGATGGCGGATCGGGTGGATGTGTAGTGAGGAGCTTGGTCAACAACAACACGGAATACCGGGTCAGGAGGACTCATGAGTTGGTGTTGGAACTCTGTAACAAATATAAAGGTATGTTTGGAGGTTTGGAGGGTTTATAGCTGGGGAATTTGCAGGAGAATCCAGAAATTCATTATTTTCTGGATCAAGACACTCAGCTGTTCCAGGAGCCGCCATCTTGAGAAAGCTTATCTTGATTGTACCAGGATTGATAGGATTAGGAGAGAACATCTTGATTGTATCTTGATTATATCTTATATATATCTTGATCATATCAGGATTGATAGGATTATACCAGGATTGATAGGATTAGGATAGAACATCTTGATTGTATCTTGATTATATCTTATATGTATCTTGATTATATCAGGATTGTATCAAGATTGACATCGAAATTTAAAGAGACAGTATAGACATAAAACCAAACGGCCACCACTCATCTGTCTGTCGTGCTGTGGTGGTCTGAGTTGCTGTGATTCTGAGGGCTATGCCACCGGTGTTTTAAATAACCAGCAGGGTCACCCATGGTGGAAAGGTCTCAGATGAGCTACAAAACAAAGACAGACTAGGAAGAAAGAGTGACAAACTACTTCCGAATCGCTAGTCACTGAAAACTCTATGCATAGCAGAGAAACATTGTCAGATATAGGACTGGAAGGTGGGAGGGCACTCAGAAAGCGATTGTGGAAAAAAATGCCTCCTCAGAAACATTAATTAGGACATTTCTTTTTCAAATGCCAGTAAGCCTCAGAATTTCTGAAATATTTAAAAAGCTGAATCATCAATGAAAAATGCAGTTCATAAGCATTTTTAACTGCTTTACATTCTGTGTCTAGGAAGACTAAAATACAGCTGCCTGTTATATGTTTAAAAATTCTAACAGGATTTCAATAAAGTATTAAAGGACCTCAGGGATAATGGAATAATAAAATACTCAGGAAGAATCTGTACAAAGAATGAAAAAAAAATTAGGTGCAAGCAAAAATGTATGCTAATGACTGCTGGTAGTGGTGGTCATTATGTGCTGTGGAGTTGGCTCCTACTTATAACCACCCTGCATAGGGTTTTCGAGGCTATAAATCTTTATGGGAGCAGAAAGCCTCATCTTTCTCTAGTGGAAAGCTGGTACTTTCAAATTGCTGACCATGCAATTGCTGACCATGCAGACTGACTTGTAACCACTACACTACCAGAGATGAATTCGAAGAGGCTGTTTTTAGAAAAAGGCATCTTTGTGAATGAAAAAAGGACAATCTAAGAAGAGTTAAGCCCAGAACACCTTTGAGTTAAGATATAAAGTTGAAATTAGATTTAAAGTTTGAGGATGACCTTATGAAATAGGAAGTTGCCATAAAATGTTATTTGTTTAACAAATTGAATTATCAGTGGATATGTGGTTAATGTGGCATAAAAGGTAGACTCACTGATAAGAAACAGTATCTGATAAACTTATTATTTTTTCCCCTTTAATCTTTGATAGGTGGCCAATTTAGAGTTACCAAATTCTATAATGGCCAAAATTTGGGTATATTGAAAGCAAATATACAAAATTAATGTAAATTCATTTGGGCCATAAAAAAGTAGCTGTTTTCCCTTCTGATTTACATATTATTTAAAAAGCCCTGGAATTATGGCATTTAAAGGTTATTTAAAACATTTGAGAAGTAATTTTGGAAACGTACCATTATCATGAATAAATTGATATGAACTCTGAAGGAATTGAGGAATAAAAGTGGGCGACAAGTAATAAATATTGCCATGTATTGCATAATGAGACTGTAGAGATCGAAGTTGTCAAAGACTTTACTTTGCTTGAATCCACAGTGAACCCTCAATAGAAGCAGCAGTCAAGAAATCAAACAGTGTATTGTATTAGGAAAATCTGCTGCAAAAGACCTCTTTAAAGTATTCAAGAGCAAAAATATCAGTTTGAGGACTAAGGTGTGCCTGACCTAAGTCATGGTATTTTCATTAGCTACATATGCATGTGAAAGTTGGACAGTGAATAAGGAAGACTGTAAAAGAATTCATGCATTTGAATTATGGTGTTGACAAAGACTATCCAAAGCACTATGGGCTGCTGGAAGAACAAACAGATCTGTTTTGGAGGCAGTACAGTCAGAATGCTCCTTAGATGTAAGGATGGTGAAACTTGTTTATTGTTCTTTGGACATATTGTCAGGAGGGATCAGTCCCTGGAGAAGGACATTGTGCTTAGTAATGTGGAAGGAAAATGAAAAAGAGCAAGACCCACAACAAGATGGATTCATACAGTGGCAGCAACAATGGTGTCAAACATAGCAATTATGAAGATGCTGCAGGACTGGGAAGTGTTTAGTTTTGTTGTGCATATGGTTGCTATAAGCTGGAACTGACTGGTCAGCACCTAACAATAACAACAAAGAAAAATTAACGATCATCCCCTTGAGCTGAGAAAAAGAACTTAATCCTATCTGTGAGGCCCTGAAAATCTGTGATGCCCTGAACACAGATTTCTAGCCTCCAGAGCTGAGAGAAAATAAATTTCTATTCTTTAAAGCTTCTTTAGCGTATTTTGCTATGGCTGTCTATGACACTAATACACCAGTAATTGTCTTGCAACAGAGGTTTGTTAGTAAGAGTTAAAATGTAGATGTTTTAAGTTCTCTCACTGTCTTCTACTCAGTATTTCCTGCCTTCACTTTGATTCATTTAATACCTCTTAGCTACTAAGCCCATTTCAATGTCTTCAAATCCCTCTGAAACTGATGATCTCTGAACTACCTGTAGCCCTTGATGATGCCTGTCCATGCTACAAATGCACCATGGCTTGGCATGACAGATCCCTTTGATGGGCCATATCTTTGTAATGTACAAAAGATAAATTCAGGTCACAAAACTTTCCTCAAAGATTTGCAGTAATGGAAAACATCACAAGTACTGGAAAGAACTTCAATTTCATTTTACAGCTGAGGTTTCTACTCTAGTTGTGCCATCTCCACCACACGATACTTAATCTCTTTCCATTCCCCTATCATTTTTTTCCATCTGAGTTGTAAAGTAAATCTGCTATTCCATAAGAGAAGTTATAATGAAACCATAGTAAAGGAAGTTGCTGTTCTTCTCTCTTTTATAGAAGCCATCTTCTTCTATATAAAGAGAAATAAAGCAAAATAGCCGCAAATTAAGAGAAAGGAAATGATATGCAAAGTGATCTATAATGATCTGCCTTTGAATATTCATGGACTGAGTGTATGTTCAAGGTCAAGTATACAAGAATTGAGGAAAACAATTTAGTAAGTAACCAAGGAGAACTGACTGTAGATTAGTGGACGGAACAATAACTGCTCCATGCCATTGGACAATGTGAGATATTTTACTTATGTACTTAAAATGCCTGAAAATTTTGACAAAATCCAACACCCATTCTTGATAAAAACACTCAACAAGTAGGATTGAAGGGAAATTCCTCAACATAATTAAGAGAATATATGCAAAATAAACAGCCAATATGTCTCTCAATGAGGAGAAACTGAAAACTCTCCCATTGTGAACAGGAACCAGACAAGCATGCCCTTTATCACCACTCTTATTCAATATTGTGTTGGAAGTCTTAGCCAAAGCTATAAGGTAAGAAAGGGAAATTGAAGGCATTTAAATTAGCAAAGAAGAAGTAAAATTCTCCTTGTAGATGATATAATCCTGTTATTGTTTTGTTATGTGCCGTCGAGTCTGTTCCTACCTATAGTGACCGAGGAGTGGCTGATGAGCTTGAACCACTGACCTTGTGATTCAAACTGACTTTGCAGTCCAGCACAATAACCTACAGAACCATTAGAAAATCCCAAAGACTCAGCAAAAAAAAAAAGAAAAAAAGATTGGAACTCATTGGAAGATTTAATAAAGTGGCAGGGTACAAGATGAATATACTAAAAATCAGTTGGATTTCTCTATACTAAAAAAGACACCTTTGAAAAGGAAATTAGGAAAATAATACCATTTACAATAGACACCCAAAGGATGAAATACTTAAAATGCCTGAAAAAATTTGAACCAACTTTAAATATCTTAGAGAAGAAAGGAAAGAATGAGGGATAATGACAGAGAAAGAGAAGGCAGGTGGTGGGATAGAAGAGAAGAAATCTAAATCATGAAGAGTCTTGGATTAGGGAACAGATATTGAGAAGTTAAATATGTATGAATTTCAAAAAACAGACTTGGAAGCTAATCTCATCACTTTATAAGGAAGCAAGGCAATGGGTGAAGTACAGGAGTGTGGAGTCAGGCTCTCCTAAAATAAAACCTCAGCACTGCCATTTACTGAAATGTGAAAAATCAGCTGAGTCTCAGATTTTTCTCCTATAAAATGAAGATGAGCTGAAATATTATATAGTTAGTGGCTGGCATGGATTAGACAATAATTAAACATTGTCTCTTGATCTCTGTCTCCTATTCCTCTACCTATAGTTTCATTTCACATGTGGAAGGAATACTGAAAAGACTTGGTAAGTTTTACACTTGTGAGCCAAACTACCATTGTAGACACCAGAAAAGGAGAAGATCATAAACCACTCTAATATTTCTTTCTTTTCATTGTCAGGAAATTCCTTGTAACTCACTTGGATTTTTCCTGAGATATCCAAATTCTTTCTCTTAACCTAGTTCCCAAAACATTGTAAAAGATGTGGACCTCCTGTTGTGTGTGTATCACCAAGTGAGAATGGACCATCCTTAAATGACTTCTCAGCCATCCTTCCCGTATCAAGAAAGGAAAATGCAAGATAAATAAAAAACACCAACACGCACAAACATAAAGTGAAAGGTTCAGAAAAGAGAATGTAGTAATTGAAATAGAGGAAATATTCCCCAAGTCCCCATGCCCCAAAAGGAAAAGTATCACCAAAGTAAGAATTAGAGAAGCTAACATAGCCAAAAGAACAAACAGATCTGTGTTGGAAGAAGTGCAGCCAGAGTGCTCCTTGGAGGCCAGGATGTTCAAATTTCATCTCTCATACTTTGAACATATTGTCAGGAGGGACCAGTTGCTGGAGAAGGATATTATGTTTGGTGGGGTGGAGAGTCAGGGAAAAAGAGGAAGACCCCCAGTGAGATGGATTGACAAAGTAGCAGCATCAATAGGCTCAAACGTGGCAACAATTGTGAGGTTGGCCCAGGACCGGGCAGTGTTTTGTTCTGTTGTACATTGGGTTGCTATGAGTCAGTAATGACTCGATGGCACCTAACAACAACAACAACAACATAGAGGGAGACAAGAAAAGAGTATGAAAATATGGTAATATAGTTTTAAATGTGGAAAAAATGATGGAAAAGTGGGTCTTTAAGTGTGTGTGTGTGTGTATGTGTGTGGCAGGTATAGAGAAGTAGATCAACAGATACAGACATCGGTAACTCCCAAATCGAGGCAAAACAAAACAAACATATGAGGACCAGAAAATCTCCTCCTACCTTCATCTTTCCTCTGCTAATCTTCCTCTTGTATTTTGTCTGCCTTGTCACCCATGTTAATATGTGTCCTGGTGTGGCACTGTGGGCTAATGCGTCAGACTGCAAAGTCATTTGAACTGCAAGGTTGGTGGTTCAAGCTCACCAGCTGCTCCTTGGAAACCTTATACAGGGTCGCTA
>NW_006408595.1:14950625-14952113 GCF_000296735.1 Chrysochloris asiatica
TGTCACTGCAGGGAGAGTTCCTGGGTCCCAGTGTTGGAGCTGCTAACTTGGACAAGTCACTTCCCCCTATGGACTTCAGTTTCCTACTCTTGAGGTAGAGGTGGGGGGCTCAGGGGTTGACCTCCATGACCAACTAGTATTCAACCTCTTAGCAACTGATCTCAGCTCTTCTGACAGTGCTGTGAGGCAAGGCTTAGCCAAAGAAACCGACTCAGAGGACGGGACTCGGCCACACTGTGCCTGAATGCCTAATAAGCATTAGAATGAAGGTCTCAGAACATTAAAGGCTGTAGAACAGAGTAGTTAAGAACTCTGGAGTTCTACAATACCCTGAATCCAAGTTCCAGTCCTAGATGCAACACTGTGAAGTTGTGATCTCTCCTAGCCTTGGTTTCCCCACAAGGGTGTTTTACGGATTAAATGAGATAATACACCTACACTGACTACTCTCACTGAGAGCGCATATATTGCTTAGGGTTATTAGAGGATATTTCAAGTACCAGCAAGACTAGAGAACCCACAGCGCTTTGGTAGACCTCAGAGGCTGCCATGGGACTTCCAGTTTTGTCCTCTGAAATAAAATCATAAGCTCCCAGAAAAGTGTCTTTTCCCAAATAATAACCACTATAAACCAATAATCAGTTGTGAGTCAACTCACTCATGATGTCCCCATGTGTGTCACAGTAGAACTGTGATCCTTTTTTTTTTTAAGGTTTTTATTGTTGATTGACTGAAAGTTTACAGGGCAGATCATCAGCATTACATTCACCAAATCATACACCTTGTTTCATTACAATGATTATAACCCCCTTCATGTACTATCAGTTAACAGTATTTCTCTCTATCCACTTTAGCTTTTAAAAAACAACAACAAAAAACACTCAGGCATATATAATAATTTACATCTCCAAAGGGCACATTCTGCAAGTCTGCTTTTAGTTCCTCTCTTCCCATTAATCTAGAGTCCTCACCCATTCCCCCTCTCCATGACCCCATCTCTGCCTCCATCTCTGGCATCACTGCTTCTCTGGATAAGGTCCTCCATTCTGCTCATGCTCTTCTCCCTTGATGGTCCTAGGGTCCTCTGTTTCTGGACTGTAAGATTAACCACTCCTCTGTTTTTGTTACAAAACTTCTACCTTTACAATTGTGATGGTCGCTATTAGTCACGATAACAATTATTCACTATTGAATCATACGAATCTTATCCTCATCTCTTTTCACCAATCTATCTAGACAAGATGAAATCTATTCCGTGGGGACTCTTTCTTTCCTCCCATACTCTTAAACTAAACTCCCTCTTGAAAACTTGTAAGCCAGTCACTTTGTGTCTTTATCATCCCCTCATTTTAGGTAGCCAATGTCTAAGTTGCCTGTTCCTATCTACCTTATGTACAGAGGGGATAGCATTGATACTTGATGTGAAGACTCCTTCCCTTTCTGTTGGTATTTAGAGTAACTACCTTTCTTAGTATAGGTCAGGTTCAT
>NW_006408595.1:14953308-14955011 GCF_000296735.1 Chrysochloris asiatica
CTGCACCCCAACTCCATTGTTGTGATTACCTTATATTCCATTAATTCTTCCCTCCGTTTAAGACAGTCTATTTTATCCTATAATCTACCTGACCTTCCCACTACCTGGATCTCTGTTCCTCTGTGTTTACTTTCTTTCACATTGTATTTGTTTTCATGACAGACTGACTCCCAGATCCTCTGTTCTTATAATTTTATTCTGTTCTTGATTCTTCCATTTGTTGATCGAGTTCCGGGTGATGCTGCCACGTACGTCATTCTGTAGTTGTTGTGTGTTCTTGTTGGTTCTCAGTCCACAGAACTTCCTTTAGGATGTTTTTCATAGCAAGGTTGGCTTTGGCAAAATCCCTTAGCTTCTGTTTTTCTAGTTATAAACAGGTCAGGGCCAGCTATGGTCGTTTGGTTTTAATTGGAAACTGTCTCTTTAAATTTTGAGGAGCTCTGTGTGCATACATAGTAGAACCCTCTGAGGGTGGGGCTGGGGTGTCCACTAGCTCAGGCACCCCTATAGTCACCCGAATGGAGGTACACAGACAGCAAGGGACCAATGAACAGACACCAAAAGAAAAGAATGTCCACACCTCTATCTCTGTGGCTTTGTCAGGCGTCCGTGGCCACTCTGATCCTTCCCTCGCTTGGCCCCATACAAGATGGTGGCTCCTGAAGCAGCTGAGCATCCAGAACCACAAAGCAATGGATTTCTTGCTTTTGCCACAAACTCCCCCAGCTATAAGCCTTCCAATCTTCTAAATATTCCTTTATATGTGTTTCTGAGTTCTGGCAACATCCACTGAGCCTGCTTGGTCCTGTATTCTGTGTTGTTGCCAGCGGAGCTCCTCACTGCACTTCTACATGATTTACCATCTTGTTTGTTCTCCCAGCATAATGTTAAGTAAGAGATTTCTTACTTCTGCTATAAGTTCCACTAGCTATAAGCCTTCAAACTTTTAAAATATTCCTACGTATGTGGTTCAGAGTTTTGGAGCTCTCCTTCATTTGGTATTCTGTGGTATTGCTGACAGAGATCTTCACTGTACCTCTACACTTGTTGGTTTGTTTTACTTTAAATACTTTTATATGTGAATTGAATTCTGGGTGATGTTGTCATGTATGGTAGTCTTAGGTTGTTGTCTGCTGTTGTTAGCTTTCAGTCCAAAGAACACCATTTTTTGGGGGGAGGGGTAAAGTTCGTCTGGTCATTATATATTCCTTTAATTTTCTGTTTATCAGGAAATGTCCTGATTTCACTGTTGTATTTGAGGCATAGTTGTGCTGGGTATATGATTATTTGTTGGCAATTTTTCTTTCAGACTTTTGTATACATAATCCCATTACCTTCTTACCTGCATATTTTCTGTTGAGTAATCAGAACTTAGTCTCATTGGTTTTCTTTTGTAGGCAACTTTTTGTTTTTCCCAAGCTTCTCTCAGGATTCTTTCCTTGTTTATTGTTTTGGAAAGTTTGATTATGACATGTCTTTGTGATTTTCTTTTGGAATTTATCCTGTTTGGGGCTGGATGCTTATCTTCTCATCTTCCATGATGTTAGGGAAGTTTTCTTCCAAAAACTCTTTGTTTTTCTCTGTGCTATTTATTGTCCTTTCCTGTTCTGAAATTCTGATCACCTGTAAGTTGTTCCTCTTCATGGTGTCCCACATAACTGTTAGACTTTCTTGAGATGTTTTCATTATTTTTATTTTATTTT
>NW_006408595.1:14955626-14970998 GCF_000296735.1 Chrysochloris asiatica
CAGGTGGTATAGGAACTGGTACTGGGTCTTGCCCAGCAGGTGGAGCTGCAGAGAGTCCAATTATGGTTGGGTTATATGAGCACTGTTGCTGTCTCCTGTTGGATGTGAAAGAGAAAACCTCTCCCACAGACACACACAAGAAAACAAAATGAGCAAACAAACAAGGAACCAACAAAGAAAAGAGAAAATGATACAGGAGAAAAACAGGCAGCAACTGAAAAAAAAAGGAAAAAAGCATAATTATAAAGACAAAAGAGGGAGAGAGAAATGGAGGTATAGAAGATAAAAATAACAGAGAAAATAAAAAGAAGAAATAAAGCAAAACTTAGAAAAAGTTTTGGGAGAAGGAAGATGAAAAAGATTAGAGAGTAGAAAAGAAAGATCAAAAGGGAAAAAAGGAGGGGGAATAAGAAACAAGAAAGAAGGAAAAACAAATGCAGACATAGAGTAAAATTCAAGGGAATGGAAAGAGAAGAAGGAGGATAAAAAAACACAATCAAACAAAAGTAACGAAACAACAAAAGGAAAGCACCAAACCCCAAAACCAAAACAAAAAATCAGTACAGCTGTTGGACATGGAGAGAAGAAAAATCTGTGGGGGTTCCTGCAAGCCTGGAGCTCATGAAGTGGGTGTGGGAGGGATATGACATCAGAGTTCCTGGTCCTAAATGGATTTCCTATCTGTCTTGGTGTTATCTATGTTCAGAGCACTCAATCTGGAAGTAGCTCATGGAGACCCTTGATGGAGCTGGTTTCAGTGTCTGTTAAGACCATAGGGCAGCTGGGGGCAGGGTGACTGGCTAAATGTTGGTCTGGTGGCTCTGTGAGTTTTGTAGGTCTGGAACTAAGATCTTCTGACTCCAGGTGCCAAACAGTGTAGCTGGCCTCTATCTCACACTTGCATAGCTTCCAATGACATAGTTCCAGACTCTGTACTGAGCTCCAAACTCTGCAGTGGAGATGGATGAGGGTGTGTGGGAAAAATAAGAAGTCACAACTTCCCATTTCCTGTGTGAATCTGCTCTTCCAGACCACCTTCTATTGCCAAAACTGCTCACAAAATGGTTGCGCTATGTCTGGTCAGTCTACCCCTCTCAACAACCCTACTCAGCTTCTCCTCCCAACAAGTGCTCAATCCACTTCTCTAATTTTTCCTCTGAAGGTCAGGATTCCAGGATTTCCACTGTGTCTGTTTCATTTGGTTTCTCATATCTTTGTTGTAGATGGTCCATGTAGTGCATCTGCCTTGTCCATCGTCTCACCTTAAGTCCCCCAACAATCTATTCTTGAAGCCTGATCATTCTAACTGTCCCCTGGAGGGAGTCTTGGACTAGTCTATTCCAAGGGTCCTTTGGGAGTCCATGTCTATGGCTAATGGTCCTGGAAGAACTGGATTATTCCCAATTTTTCACAGGAAAGTTAGGTTGTTTTTATTAGATTACTTGGTAGATAAGGGGTCCTGACAGGTATCATGGTCCCTGGGCTTTCAACTTCATATCTGGGAATGTTTCCTTCTTATCCACTTATTATCCAATTTTATTTTGAATTGATTTTCTAATTAAAGTTTTTGCTGACATAATGATCATTTCTTGTATCCTTAATTCAATATTTTTTCATATCATATACTTTACTGTGGAGTCCTGGTGTGGTACTGTGGGTTAATGTGATGGACCCCAAGGTCAGTTTGAACTGCATGGTTGGTGGTTCAAGCTCACCAATTGCTCCTTGGAAACCCTATACAGGGTCACTATGGATTGGAGTTGACTTGACATCACTTATCAACAACAATTTATGAACCCACTTACAGATTATTACTATTATTACAAGAATATTTATGCAATAATATTCACCTTTGTTACCTTTAACTCTTGTACCCCTCTCAGGATCTTAATTTGTGTTGATCATTTTGTGCTGATCTCCTTCTTACTGTATATTACCTTCCCTTCTACTAAGCTAATCCATGTCTACCATCTAGTGATTTACCCTCCCACATCCTCCCTTCCCTGGTAACCTTCAAAGAATGTTTCCTTTGGTGTGTAAACATTTTCTTGACTTTTATATTAGTGGTTTCATACAATATTTTTCCATTTATGATTGGCTTATTTCACTCAGCATGACGACCTCCAAGCTCATCCATGATATGAGGTGTTTTACAGATGCTATCATTATTCTTAATGTTGTGTAGTATTCCACTATGTGTATGCACCATAGTTTGTTTATTCTACCAGTAAAATATTGAATGCTGTAGGAATTATCAAAAGAAGATGAAAAGAATACACAAAGTCGTTGTACACAAAATAATTGGTTAATGTTTAATCATTTCAGGAGATAGTATATGATTAAAAACCAATGGCATTGAGGGGAGACAGCTGAGCTGTACTGAAGATATTGGTGAAAAACAAGGTTCCAAGAATTGATGGACTACCAATTGAGATGTTTCAACAAATAGATGCAATACTGGAAGCACTCACGTGTTCTTGCCAAGAAGTTTGGAAGAATGCTACTGGCCAATTGACTGGATGAGATCCATATTTGTGCCCATTCCAAAGAAAAGTGACCCAAAAGGATATGAGAATTATTGAACGATATCAATAAATTACACACAAGTAAAATATTGGTGAAGGTAATTGAAAAATGGCTGCAGCACTACCTGGCTAGAGAACTGACTGACATTCAGGCCTGATTTCGAAGAGGATATGGAATGAAGAATATCATTACTGATGTTAGATGGATCTTGGCTGAAAGTAGAGAATACCAGAAAGATATTTACTTGTGGTTTATTCATGATGCAAAGATATTCGACTGTATGGATTATAACAAACTCTAGATAGCATTGCAAAGAATGGGAATTACAAAACACTTCATTGTGCACATGCGGAACCTGTACACAGACCAAGAGACAATTGTTTCTTGGTCATTTCTTGGTCTTAGGATAGTGGGCTAGCACATTGCTTAAAATGTGGAAAACATGTGCATCAGGGTTGTATCCTTTCACCATATTTATTCAATCTGTATGCTGAACAAACAATCCAAGAAGCTGAACTATATGAAGAATAATGTGGCATCAGAAATGAAGGAAGATTCTCTAACAACCTGCCATATGCAGATGACACAATCTTGCTGAAAGCAACAAGGACTTGAAGCACTAACGAAGATTAAAGACTACAGACTTTAATATGAATACAGAATTTAATATGAATTGCACCTCAACAACAACAACAAAAAAAACAACTAGATAAATAAGCAATATGATAATCAGAAAAAAGATTGAAGTTGTCAAGGATTTCATTTTACTTGGATCTATAATCAGTGCCCATGGAAGCAGGAGTCAAGAAATCATGCAAAAAACTTCTTTAAAGGATCAAAAAGCAAAGGTGTCACTTTGAAGACTAAGGTACACTTGAACCAAGCCACTGTATTTCCAATGGCCACATATGCATATGATGAAAGATAAGGACATTGACAATGAATAAGAAAGATAAGAGAAAAATTTGAATTATAGTGTTGGTGAAGAATATTGAATATGTCATGGACTTCCAGAAGAATTAACAAATTTGTCTTGGAAGAAGTACAGGCAGAATGCTCTTTGGAAGTGAGGATGATTGAGACTTGGTTTCATACGCTTTGCACATGTCATCATTAGGGACCAGTCCCTGAAGAAGGATGTTATGCTTGGTAAAGTAAAGGGAAAGTGAAAAAGAGAAAGACACTTAACAAGATGGATTGACATAATAGTTGCCACAGTGGGCTTAAATATAGCAGCAGTTTTGACAATGATACAGGATGGGCAGTATTTTGTTGTATACAGAGGATTGTTATGAGTCAGAACCTACTTAATTACACCAAATAACATTTAAATTATACCACTTGCATTCAGGCTAGTGACAAAATATTTAAATGGAAATAAATACAAGTACGAACAATATAAAGCACTCATGTTACATTCTTTTACATTGCAGGTGTCACTGGAAGCTTGATCCCAGAGGATTTTGTTATAGCTTCCACCTCCAATTTTTAAGCTTGAGAAGTTAGCGCTCTCCTCATACACTCTTCTCTAGCTTCTGACCTTTCTCCTCCCTATTCATTCACACATATTTGGCATACAACTCCTCCCCTTGCTGAATTTGGGAGCTTTTTTGTAGAATATGGGTCCATTATATAGGGTTGATATCACACATCTCACAGTATTTGTTTCCAGCCCATTGCTTTTATCCTGAATTTTATAATCTTGTTATTTCCTTTGTGGTTCTAGTCTCTTTTCCCAAAACCAGAGTTCTCAATAGTTGACTTCAGTCTTGCAAAGCAATCTTGTAGAAAAAAATGATCTAGTCATCCTTTTCAATGGCCTTTTCTTGAGAAACAGCCTTCTTTTGTCCAAATTTTGAAATAAAATGCTACAATTCAATGTACTTATCACAATAATCATGAAAATATATTATTAAAAGAAGACTGGAACACTCAATCTATGCTTGAAATGAAGTCAGAAAGATGAGAATTATACATCAAAGGGCACTTCCAGATCTGTTGCTGGAACAAAGGAAGCCATGAATGTTCTTGCCTGGAGACTTCTAGCATTGGAGAGTTACTCACCTGCTAGTACTGGGATAGGGGCCATACCTTAGGGAAGGAGCTTGCCTTCCAGGACCCTTTCTTCTTGCTAGACAAGCTCTGCCTGGGCCAGGCTGGTCCTCCCCAGAGCTCTCACCATGGCCCCCTTCATTTCCTTGTTGCGAAAACTGTAGATAATGGGGTTGCACATGGGGGTGATGATGGTGTACAGGAGAGAGAAAGGCTTGTCCTTGTCAGGCCCATGTGTGCTGCGGGGGTTCATGTAAGAGAACATGGCCGAGGTATAGAAGAAGATGACCACAGTCAGGTGGGAGGCACAAGTGGAGAAGGTCTTCCCCCGACCAAAGGAGGAGGCTCTACCTAGGATGGAGGCCAGGATTCGGGCATAGGAGATGACAATGAGCACCATGGGGCTAAGCAGCACCACAATGGCATCAGCAAAGATCACCATCAGGCTAAACTGGGCATCCCCACAAGAGATGGTGATCACTATGGGGGCTTCACAGAAGAAGTTTTCTATATGGTTTTCTCTACAGAATGGACCACGAAAGGTCATATAATCAAGCAGGATGCCATTGATCAGCCCAAAGAACCAGGCAGTTCCTACCAGCCTCACACAGACCTGCCGGCTCATGATCTGGGCATAGCTAAGTGGGTGACAGATGGCAACATAGCGGTCATAGGCCATGAAAGCCAAGAGGATGCACTCAGCCACACCCACACCAAAAACCAGGTACATCTGTGCCAAGCAGGAGGTGAAGGAGACAGTATGGTTCTTGACCACCAGGTGGATCAGCATCTGTGGGATGGTGGTGGTGATGAAACAGACATCTAGGAAGGACAAATGGCCAAGGAAGAAGTACATAGGGCTGTTGAGCCTGGGGTCTGTCCAGGTGATGAAAATAATGAGGCCATTCATGGCTATGGCCAGACTGTAGAGGGCTACGAAGAGAGCAAACAGCAATGCCTGAGTGGAAGGGGAACTGTGTCCGAAGCCCATGAGGATAAAGTATGTCACTGTGCTGCTGTTCCTAAGGTCCATTGTCTGGCGCCTGTTGAAGTAAAGGGCAGAAAAAACACAGAGGAGGTAATTGTTTATAGGTGTTCCCTTGGTTAACCCATTTGCATAAACACAGACTGGAAATGAATGGAGGAACAAGACAGAAATTTCAGTAAACTCCATATGAGTTATTAGTGTTCCGGGCACCAAAAATGCCTGTGCTATTACAGGCTGCATAGTTGCTATTGTTATGTGCTATCAAGTCGGTATGACTCAGAGCGACCTTATGCACAACAGAACAAAACTCTGCCATCCTCACAAGTGTTATTATTCTTTAACTCATTGTTGTTGCCACTGTGCCAATCCATCTCATTGGGGGTTCTTCCTCTTTTTGACTGAACTTCCACTTTACTTAGCATGATGTCCTTCTCCAGGGACTGGTTCCTTCGGATATTATCTTCAAAGTATGGCTTCTAGGGAGTATACTGGGTAGAGTTCTTCCAATGTAGATTTGTTTGTTCTTCTGGCAATCTATGGTACTTTTAATATTCTCCTCCAACACCATGATAGAAATGCACCAATTCTTATACAGTCTTCCTTCACTGTCTAACTTCTACAACCATATGAAGCTATTTAAAATACTATGACTTGGATTAGGCACCAACTGACAGTTTTGCTCTTGAACCCTTTAAAGAGGTCTTGTATAACAGATGTGCCTAATGTAATATGTTGTTTGGTTTCTTGACTGCTGCTTCCATGAGTGTTGATAATGGATCCAAGCAAAATGAAGCCTTTGACGTCAATCTTTTTTCCATTTATCATGATGTTATTTGTTGGTCCATTGGTGAGAATTTTTGTTTACTTTACATTGAGGAGCAACCCAAACTGATGTCTTTGATCTTCATCAGCAAGTATTTTAAGTCCTCTTTATTTACAGCAAACAAGGTTATATCATCTGCATATTGCAGGTTGTTAATGAGTCGTCCTCCAATTCTTCATATACTCCAGCTTCTTGGATTATTTGCTTAGCGTATATATTGAATAAGTATGGTGAAAGAATACAACACTGGCACATACCTTTCCTAATTTTAAACCATTCAGTGTTCCTTTTTCTGTTCCAATGTCTATCTCTTGGTCTATGTACGGTTCCCCATGAGCACAATGAAGTGTTCCAGAATACTCATTCTCTGAAGTGTTGTCCATAACTTGTCATGATCCATGTAGTCAAAAGTCTTTGCATAATCAATAAAGCACAGGTAAACATCTTTCTGGTATTGCTTTCTTTCAGCCAAGATCCATCTGACATCATCAATGATAACCCTTATTTCACATCCTTGTCCGAATCCAACTTGAGCCTCTGGCAGTTCCCTGCCAATGTACTGTTGCAGCTGTTTTTGAAGGAACTTCAGCAAAATTTTATTTGCATGCGATATTAATGATATTGTCCAATGATTTCCACATTTCACTGGGTCATCTCTTTTTGGAATGGGCACAAATATGGATCTTTTCCAATCAGTTGGCCGAGTAGATGTCTTCCAAATTTCTTGGCATAGATGAGTGATAGCCTCCAGTGCTGCATCAGTTTGTTGAAAGATTTTAATTTGTATTCCATCAATCCCTAAAGCATTGTTCTTTGCAAATGCCTCCAGTAAACCTTAGACGTCTTCCTTCAATACCATTGGCTCTTGATCTTGTGCAACCTCTTGAAATATTTGAACCTCAACAATTTTCTTTTGGTACAAATGACTCTCTGTATTCCTTCCATCTTCTTTTTTTTTTATTCAAAAAAATTGTCTCCCCTTCCATCTTCTTTTGATGCTTGCTGTAAAATTTAAAAATTTGCCCATAGAATCATTCAATATTTCCACTCGAGGCTTGAATTTTTCCTTCAGTTCCTTCAGCTTGAGAAATGCCAAGAACGTTCTTCTCTTTTGGTTTTCTAATTCTAGATCTTTGCACATTTCATCATGAACTCGACTTTGTCTTCTCAGCTGCCCTTTGAAATTTTCTGTTCAGCTCTTTTACTTCCTCATTTTTCTATTTGCCTTAGAATCTCTATGCCAGAGAGCAAGTTTCAGAGTCTCTTCTGACATCCATTTTGGTCTTTTATTTCTTTCTTGTCTTCTTAATGACCTTTTGCTTTCTTCCTGTATGATGTTCTTGATGTCATCCCACAACTCCTCTGGTCTTTAGTATTTAATGCATCAAATCTGTTCTTGAGATGATTTCTAAACTCAGGTGAAATATATTCAAGGTCATATTTAGGCTCTCATGGTCTGATTTTTATTTTCCTCATCTTCACCTTGAACTTGCATATGAGTAATTGATGGTCTGTTTTACAGTTTGCCCCTGACTTTGTTTTGGCTGATGTCATTGAACTTTCCTGCCATCTCTTACCACATATCATATGTAGTAAATTTGATTTCTGTGTATGCCATCTGGTGAGATGCATGTGTTATGTTGTTTAAAAATGGTATTTGCAATGAATAAGTCATTGGTCTTAACAAATTAAATCTTGCCATCTCCAGAGCACTGTTTCTATCACCAAGATCATACTGTTCAACTACTGATCATTCTTCTTTGTTTCCAACCTTTGCATTCTAATCACCAGTTATTATCAATACATCTTGATTACATGTTTGCTCAATTTTATACTAAAGAAATTGGTAGAATTCTTTATTCATCATCACTGTCTTTAGTGGTTGGTACGTAAATTTGAATAATAATGGTATTAACTGGTCTTTATTGTAGGTATATGTATATTATCCTATCACAGAGAGCATTAGACTTCAAGACAAATCTTGAAATGTTCTTTTTTGAAAATTTTAAATACAGCATATTTTCCAACTTCCCATCTTTACACCAAAATAAGAGGATTGACAGATGTGACAGCACTGCTCTGCTTTGACATCTTGGGTTGGGGTACTGTGGTTTCAGCACACCTATCAATGTGTCTTTTGGACAGTTAACGTCTTTTCTACGTGTTCAGTTCTCTCGTTAAAGAAACAAGGGGATGGGAATAAAATGGATTTAGGACCCCAGCTGAATTGCAGTTTTTCCTCTGACAAATGGCCAGACTGGTCCCAGACCATGCTTGCCAGTTTCAAGGAATAGGTTGGCTGCTGTTGGCTCTTGAACATGTGAGAGAGAGGAGTGGATTTTCCTCTTGAACTTGGCCTGGTTGAGCGTCCAGGAAGGAAAGCTGTAACTATCACAGACTAAGGAAGCCATGGGACCTGCCAGCCTGTTTCAGGTGCCAGTGGCTGGAGTTGGAGGAGGAGCAGAAGTCCTCAGCATCCAGAGGCAGAGGAGGGTGGACTGCCTCCAGCCCAGCAGGGATACCCACCACCTTCATGGTGTCCAGTGCAGTCTTTTTATCTCTTGGTTGGAGGTACATTTGAGCAATGTGGATTCTTTTGCTGCTTGATAAAGTGATCTCTAGATGTACTAGAATGTGAAGGTTGATAATTGTAATAAATCACCTGCACAAGCAATGTGAGTTTTTTGTTTTTTTTAAGTTCATTACAGGTCAGGTAGATACATTACTTGTTACACTCATCGCTAAATGCGGACTGAGGAGCCCGAGCAGTCATGCTGTCATGGCAGAATTGTCTCCTGGTTCAGGCCTCAAAGCCCTACCTGGTTGACGTTAAAATGAAGCAGCTCAGAAATGCTAGGTCAGGAACTCTCTTAGGGGAATGAGGATGGTCTGGTTCTGAGATGACAGAGCACACGGACATAAAAATCCTGTTTTACATTGAGCGTGTAAAGGACTCGGAGTGATACCCATTTGATTTTGAAGACGACAAATCCCAGAGATGCCATTAGTATGCAACAGACTATACTTGAGGTCTCTAACCCTTCCTAATTCGTGTACATGGAATGTGGCATTCTCTTCTCTCTTTGGGTGGAAAGCAGACATGGGTCAGAAATGCGAAAATGACCAGAAGTCAGCAGCTGCTTACTTGATTTGTAGCAGAGATCAGTTGATGTTTTGTTTTTTCCGTTGAGAAAAGAATGAATACTTCTACTCCAAATGGTCTGCTTGGGAGCCACCATTGGGACTTGGAAGTACAAGACCTCAAGTGAAAGGCCAAATGTTAAAACTTCATTGAGTATCAAATGGGACCAATCTTCCCACGAAGACCCATGGAAAGAGGGGAGAAGAGACTTGGCCAGACTTTAATTCCACAAGTGGATTTTATAAGTTAACTATAAAACCCCATCTCTTGTGTCAGACAATGAAATAGAAAGATGCTCACCAGATGTGGGGCAGACCTGATCTCTGGAAAAGGTGAGGCTGCTAGGACAAAGGAGACTTTAAGTGTATTTTAAGCCAGTTCTCCATCTTGAGCTGGTAACTCGTCCTATGGTTGTTGAAGATGTTGCATCTTCTGGAAAGTTGGGTTCCCAGGAGTAAGCTGGTACAGAGCAGTGGTCAGGAAGTAGCATTCTGCTGATGTCCCCTCCCCTACTGCAGGGTGGTGGTGAGCAGAGGTTCATTCCAAAGCAACCTCCTCATTGCCACTGCCTGAAAGCTCCTCCTCACCTGGCTCCTCCTCTAGTAAACAGCTTCTTGTGACAGACTTCTGGATAACCTCCCATTCCCCTTCATCAGGGCAGTTCTGCAATAAGATCAACAGCTGTCTCCTGTTGTACTGAATCAGGAACTTCTGGAAGGTTGTACTGTTGTACTGAATCAGGAACTTCTGGAAGGTTCTAATTGTACCTCCCATGTGCAAGGTGTTGAGAAAACAAGGGTAGCGATGCCCTTTGTCCTCCAAGTAGGTGATGAAGGGAAGAGCTGACCAGACAAGCTGGTAGAAGTCTTTCAGGCATCGAAGCAGCACTACTCCAGTATAGGCATTGAGGTATTTTACAGTGAATCTGATGGAGCAGGCGGCCGCACTGAATGTCCTGTGCATCTGAGTGATTGTGTCCTGCACGAGGTCATCCAGCACTTGGTCCTCAAGGCTCAGGTGGCAGTGGGGGTTGTTGGACACCAGTTGGTACAGCAGGTACTTGTGCTTGAGTCACACCATGGCAGCCTCTTGAAATGTTCTTTTTGATGATGAATGTGATGCCATTCCTCTTCAATTTGTCATTTCTGGCATAGCAAACCACATGATGTCAGATTTAAAATGGCCAATGCCAGTCCATTTCAGCTCACGAATGCCTAGGATCTTTCTGTGTTTAATGGATGGTTACAGCTGTTTTTCCTCATTCTGAGTGGTGCCTCATCAGCAAATGAAGGTTACAGAAACTTTACTTCATGGTCATCATGGTCAACTCTATTTTGATGAAGTAGCTTGTCCCCTGTTGTATTTTGAGTGCCTTCCAGCCTGAGGGGCTCAGATTCCAACACTATATATAATAATTTTCTGGTGCTATTCATAGTGCTTCAATATTGAATATTCTGAGATTCTCTGCCATTGTTCCATTGCTATTTATAAGGTTTTAAGTGGCTAAACATTCAAAAGTAGTTCACTTCTCCTTCTTCCTCGTCTGTTTTAGTCTGGAAACTCAGCTGAAACCTGTCCACCATGGGTGATCCTACTGATATTTAAAATACCAGTGGCATATCTTCCAGCATCACAGTAACATGTAAGCCACCACAGTACGACAAATTGACAGATGAGTGGTGGTTTGGTATTATAGGCTTTTAAAATATGAACACAGAAAAGCAAAGACTTAAAGAACTTAATTAAAACGTTGAAGTAGTTTCTCTCTGGGTGATTACATTTTTTAAAATTTACTTTTGCTCTTTGCTATTTTTCAGATACACTATAATGAAGAGGCATTACTTTTTTGTTAAGAAAACAAAGATAATCTTACATTAGAAAAATCAGTCCATTTTTTTCTCGGATACTTTCACTCCCTGGTTTAAGTTATACTCATTGAAGTTACACAGAAAATCTTCAAGATGGAAAACCTCATAGCATTTAAATGAAGTACTCAGCTTCTCCCAATATCCTTCCTTCAAAGTTTTCTTCAATGGTTGTCATGTGGTTCCTAGACCTTCATCATCCTGTGTTTGCTTCTGAACACAGCCCAACTGGTGGATAATCGTCTCAAGAACATATTTGATACATTAGACACTAATGAGCAAAGATCAGAAGAGTTGTAGGATGACATCAAGAACATCATACAGGAGGAAAGCAAAAGGTCATTAAGAAGACAGGAAAAAAGGGAAAGACCAAAATGTATGTCAGAAAAGATTCTGAAACTTGTTCTCCAGCATAGATGTTAAAGCAAATGGAAGAAATGAGGAGGTAAAAGAGCTGAACAGAAAATTTCAAAGGGCAGCTAAGAGACAAAGTCAAGTATTATAATGAAAAGTGCAAAGACCTGGAGTTAGAAAGCCAAAAGAGAATAACATGCTCAGCATTTCTCAAGCTGAAAGAACTGAAGGAAAAATTCAAGCCTCAACTTGCAATATTGACTCCTGGTGTGGCACTATGGGATCAGCACTGGACTGTGAACCACAAGGTTGGCAGTTCAAACTCACCATTCACTCCTCAGAAACCTCTACAGGATCGCTATGAGTTGGAACCAACTCGACTGCACTTAACAACAACAATGTATTCATTGGAGTTTTGGTGTGGTGCTGCAGGATAATGCACTGGACTGCAAGGTCGGTTTGAACTGCTAGATTGGCAATTCAAACTCACTAGCCGCTTCTCAGAAACCCTTTACAGGGTTGCTATGAGTCAGAAGCAACTTGATGGCACTTAACAACAACAACAGCAACATGTATCCATCAGTGAAACCTCATTCATGGTGGCACTGTTGGTTAGACATTTTGCTGCTAACCAAAAGGTCTATGGTTCAAACTTACCAAAGTAGAGAACGTAGAAGTAGAAAGAAGAGAAAGCAGAAAAAAGTAGAGGCAATCTGCTCTCATATAGGTTTACAGTCTTGGAAACCCTATATAGGATTGCTATGGGTCAGCATCCACTCAATGGCGATGGATTTGGTTTGGTTTGTATGTACCCACCCCCTGTTCCAAGGGAGAAAGATGAAACTGTCTGCTGGTGTAAAGATTTACTCTCAGAAACCCTAGGGAGCAGTTTTGTTCTTTCCTATAGGGTGGCTATAACCTCATCAATCACCTTATATGCATGTGAAAGTTGGACAGTGAATAAGGAAGACTAGAAGAATTGATGCATTTGAGTTATGATGTTGGAGGAGAATATTGAAAATACCATAGACTGCCAAAATGGACTGTGTTGGAAGAAGTGCAGCCAGAGTGCTCCTTGGAATCCGGGATGGCCAGACTTTGTCTCTCATACTTCGAACGTACTGTCAGGAGGGACCAGTCACTGGAGAAGGATATCATGTTTGGTAAAGCGGTGGTGGTGTGGGTCAGAGAAAAAGGGAGACCCCCAACAAGGTGGATCAGCACAGTGGCAGCAATGATAGGCTCAGGCATAGCAACTATTGTGATTTTTGGCATAATGTTTTGTTCTCACTGTGACTTGATACCAATTCTATGGCACCTAACAACAACATAGGGTGACTTGGTGTTAGAATCTACTCAATGGCAGTGAGTTTTGATGGGTATGTTCCAAGTAGTCTGCTGGGATATAAAAACATACATGAGATTTCCTCTTGGCCATCATGGGATTATACTAATCTCCTAGATAATAATCAGAGGGATTAGTAGAAATATAGATCATGAATATAATATGGGTAATATATAATAAAAGGATACATATACTGTTATGAAGTAGAAATCCTTCAAACTCTCTACCCTCTAAGCAGAGAACATGCCTTCTTTTGAAGAGTCATGGAACATATTCAAAACATTGTGGACTATAAAGAAAATTTAAGTAAATTCCAATGAGTCAAAACAACTTAGACTGGCTTCATTGCACTAAAAGAAGATATTCATAACTGTATAAGATATATATTAAAATTCTATTTATGATTTTTTCCCCTTGAGGTATAAAGAGGATAGTTGTCAGTTTGTGTATGGGACTTCCTTAAGAATATTTTTTTCTTTCAATTCACTTCAAGAAAAGAAGTAAATTCTTAGTTAGCATTTTACATTTAGAAGGTGTCATTTTGATGAAATAAATTGGAGAGGATGGTCTTGTGGTCAGCAGGGTTGCCAGGATTGGTCATGTGGTTTGTGCTCTACACAAAGGCACCTGAGGGAGACGTGAATGCTGGAGTTCAGACTATGCTCAGCCACTAAGCTGTGTGCTTAAGTGAAGGACAGTGTGAGTTTAGAGGAAATAATGCCTTTTTCTAATTCTTCCCTGAGAGTCAGTGACTTTTGACCAAAGTTGACATATATGTTAGGGAGGTCTCGCTGGTCAGGAAGAACAAGCCATGAGAATATTTAAATTTTAGCATTTGATATTTTTTTGTCTCATAAGTTTGATAAAGTCTTTGAACAATTTATAACAAATATGCCTAAACGAAGGAGCTTTAAAAAGTTCTTTGTAAAATGGAACTTAAAGATAATGAATTTTAGAAATACAAAGGCAGTAATACATTTCTTCTAATGCAGTTCCTCCTAAAGTGTGGTCCATAGACCACCACCAGCCGGAACTTGTTAGAAATCCAAATTGTTGGGCTTCACCCCAGATCTACTGAATCATAAACTCTGGGTGGGGATGGGGCCCAGCAGTCAGTGTTATAACAAGTTCATCATGTGATTCTGATGCAGGCTAAAGATTAGAAACTACTGGTTTAGTGCAGGATGGATAAACTATGGCTCTCAAGTCAATTTTGGCCAAATGCTTATTTTTGTAAATAACACTTAATTGACACACAGCCACTTTCATTCATTGTTATGTTGTCTCTGGTGGCAGAGTTGAGTAGTGTCATAGAGACCATGTGGACTGCAAATAGCATTGCTAGATTTAGCAAATAAAAATACAGAATTTTCAGCTATTGCAGAACTGTGTACGTAATAATATTTACCTTTGTTGTCTTTAACTCTTGTGCTCCTTCTAGGATGGTCCTTTGCTTGGTCATGTTGTGATGACCTCACCCTTATTATATATTGCCTTTCCCTTCACCCAAGTTCATAGAGTCCATTTTCTGGTTAGTGATTATCCTCCCTTCTCAGCTCTTCTCTGGTAATCATCAACGAATGTTTCTTTCTGTCTGTAAAACTTTTCTTGACTTTTTATTATAGTTGCTGTTGTTAATAGCCATCGAGTTGGTTTGACTCATAGTGACTCTGTATAGGATTTCTAAGGCTGTACATCTTTGCAAGAGCAGAAAACCTAATTTTCCTCCCATAGAGAGGTTGATGGGCTCAAACCACCAACCTTGTGGTTTGTAGTCCAATACTTATCATACAGAACTACCATGTTCCTTTTATAATAGTCATTGTTGCTATTAAGTGCCGTCTAGTCATAATCTTTTTCGGGAGCAGAAAGCCTCATCTTTCTTCCACAAAGCAGCTGATGGGATTGAACTGCTGACCTTGTACTTTGCAGTCCAGTGCTTATCCTCTGGAGCCATTGTATTCCCCTTTATAATAGCTGTTGTTAAGTGCCATAGAGTTGGTTCAGACTCATAGTGTGACCCTGTGTAGTGTTTCTAAGGAGTAACTGGTAGATTTGAACTGCCAGCCTTGGGGCTCAAACTGATCTTACAGTCTAGAGCTTCATCCTACCATGCCCCACAAAGTTCCTACAATATTTGTCCTTTTGTGGTTTACTTACATCATTCTGGTCTATCCATGCTACAGGTGTTTTGCAGATTCTTAATTATTCTTTAACATTGCATTGTTATTGTTAAGTGCCATTGAGTTGGTTCCAACTCATAGTGACCCTGTATAG
>NW_006408595.1:14971510-14975826 GCF_000296735.1 Chrysochloris asiatica
TGAATATGTCAATTTGTGTCATGGCTCTTACTCTTGAGGATATTACCTAGTAGTGGGATGGCTGGATCATATAGGATTTCTGTTTCCAAGTTTTTACGAAAGCACCATAGAGTTTTCCAAAACGGTTGTACCATTTTATAGTCCCATCAGCAGTGTAGGAGAGTTATAACCTCTCCATACTCTAGCCAGCATTCTTACTTTCTGTTTGTGGACTTTGTAGTCATTACGGAGGTTGAGATAATATTTCATTGTTGTTTTGATTTGCATCTTTCTAATGGCTAGTGACTGTGAGCATTTATTCATGTGTTTTTTTGTGAAGTGTCTGTTCATGATCTCTGTCCATTTTACAATTGGATTATTTATCTTTTTGCTGCTGAGGTGTTGAAATGTTCTATAAATTTTAGAGATTAGTCCTTTTTCAGATATGTTATTGCCATTGTTTCTCCCACTAGTCTGTAGGTTCTTTTTTGACTTTTTTTGAGAAATCTTTTGATGCACATACATGTTTAATTTTTAGGAGGTTCCAATTGTCTAGTTTATTTTCTGCTGCTTGTGTATTGTCAGTTATGTCTGATAGTCCATTTATGACATAAATTGTTGTTGTTGTTAAGTGCCGTCGAGTTGGCTCCGACTCATAGTGACCCTGTATAGGTGTTCCGAGGAGCGGCTGGTGTGACTTAAACCATCGACCTTGCAGTTCATACTGACCTTGCAGTCCAATGCATTAACCCATAGTGTCACACCAGGACTCCATGACATAAATTAGGATCCCTAAATTTGCCCCTAAGTTTTTGTTGATGATCTTCATAGTTTTAGTTTTCACACTTTGGTTCACCTTCAGTTAATTTTTTTGTAAATGATATGAGGTATGGATCCTCTTCCATTTTTTCTGCAAATGGATATCTAGCTTTAGCAGTTGTTGTTGTTGTTGTTAAGTACCGTGGAGTCTGTTCCCGACTCAGAGTGACCCTGCACAGGGTTTCCGAGGCTGTAAATCTTTATGGGAGCAGAACGCCTCATCTTTCTCCCGCAGAACCACTGGTAGTTTCGAACTGCCGACCTTCGGTACCATTTGTGAAAGAAATTCTTTCCCATTTAATGGATTTCAGACCTTTGTTGAAGATCAGCTGTCCCCAGATGGATGGATTTTCTTCTGGGTTCTCAAATCTGTTCCATAGGTCTATGTGTCTGTCATTATATCAACATTAGGCTGTTTTGACTACCATGACTGTATAGTAGATTTGAGGTTTTGAAGTGTGAGGCCTCCTACTTTGTTTTTCTCTGTTAGTAGTACTTTGCTTATCCAGAGTTTCCTTCTTTTCCATATAAAGTTAATGATTAGTTTTTTTGTGTCTTTAAAGAATGATGATGGAATCTGTCAGGATTGCATTAACAATTGAGCATGGTGCCTCCATAAGATAAGCACTGAACTGTGAACCACAAGACCTGTGGTTGAGCCTGCCAGTTGTTCCATGGGAGAAAGATGAGGCTTTCTACTCTCACAAAGATTTAAAAAAAAAAAAAAAGCCTCAGAAACTCTATGCAGGGTCACTATGAGTTGAAATCGACTCGAAGGCACTTAACAACAACAACAACAACAACCAGATGACTCTAGCACATCAGTGAAATATTTAAAAAGGACAGAATTATCATTATTTGCAAAGTAGGGTATATTTCTGACTGTGCCTCAACTTTTAGGGAGGCCAGAACGTCTACCAAATCTTTCCCATTAGGAGGGAGGATGTTGCAGGAAATACTTCTGATCCCACCTCTGTCTACCTCTACCCTAGAAATATTTTACATATTTTTTAATCAGGCACCAGTTATGTATATTATGGGTCAATCTTATAAAAATCATGTCTTACCTCATTGTATTGCCATCAACTCACTGCAGCAGGTAAGAGGCAATTTCATGGAGCTTGAGGAAGAACTAGCCCAGGAAAGGCAATTTGATGTTGGGGTACACTCTGAAAGAGAAGATGTTACTTTTAACTTATATAATCATCCCCATGACATTTCTCAAGCCATTCCACACGAATGTCTACTCAGAAAAAAATGTCTTTACCCTGTACAGCACAATTGGCAAAGCATTAAGCTACTAGCTGAAAGGCACTTTAGAAGACAGGTATGGAAATGTGCTTCTGAAAGCTCAGAGCATAGAAATCCTATGGAGCACACATAGGATTGCTATGAGGCCTAATCAATTAGATGACAACTAATAAATAGCTTACAAAGCTTATTCATATAAAGTATACCATTGATCCTTACAACAACCCTATGAAATTGATATTGTTTCCATTTTACAAATGAGGATACTGAGGCTTAGAGATTACTCAAGGTTATACAGCTAGTAAATGAAAGCAATAAGACTCAGGCCTTTCTAAGTCCTTAGAATATCTTTTCTAAGGTGCTTACGACATACACTTACCCAAGTTGTCTTGTATAACCACCTCAAATAAGTTATTCATTAGTGCCCCACTATTCATTAGTGCCCCACATAGTAAAGAATATGCATGTTGTTGTTGTTAAGCACTATTGAATCAGTTTGAACTCATAGCAATCCTACATATAACAGAATGAAATACTGCCCAGTCCTACGCCATCCTCACAATTGCTCTGTTCGAGCTCATTGTTGCTGTCACTATGCCAATTCATCATGTTGAGCTCTTCCTCCTTTTCTCTGACCCTTCACTTTACTAAGCATGATGTCTTTCTCCAGGGAGTTGTCCTTCATGATAATATGACCAAAGTACTAGAGGCAAAGTCTCACCAGCCTCACTTCTAAGAAGCATGCTGTCTCTACTTCTTCCAAGACAGATTTGTTCATTCCCCTGAGAGTCCATGATACTTTCAGTATTCTTTGCCAACACCATAATTTAAATGCATCAATTCTTCTCTGGTCTTTCTTATTCATGGTCAAACTTTCACATGCATATGAGGTGATTGAAAATAGCCAAGGCTTGGGTCAAGTGCACCTCAGTCCTCAAAGTGACATCTGTGCTTTTGAATACTTTAAAGAGGTCTTTTGCAGCACATTTGCCTAATGCAGTGTGTTGTCTGATTTCTTGTGACTGTGGATATAAGCAAAATGAAGCCTGTGACAATTTTAATCTTTTCTCTGCTTATCATAATGTTTGCTATTAATTGTTCCAGTTATATTTGGTAGACATAATCAACACAAAATAAAACCGAAAATAGATAAAACTGTATGTGGTAAGATGAAGATTTACAAATTTGATCTGGGCCACTAGAACTTGATAAAAGTAATGCTCACAAAAGAAAACTCACAATAGTGTAAACTACTATTTGTTTTGATTTAGATGTAAAATTGCTTGATCAAACAAAACTGATTAAGTTACACATCAATGAATTTTCTATAGAAGTCCTGGCCTGAGTCTTATTGCTTTCATTTACTAGCTGAAATTCATACTTACCAAATTTGCAGTTGTACAGACATGGCTAGATTGACTGCTCTTCACCAGTATTTACAATAAAGTAAACAATATGCAATTGGCTTATCATTCGGATTACTACAAAGTTACTTTTCCTGATTTCAGCTGAACCGGTAACCAAATACTGAGAAGATTGAATCTACATGCAAGGAATGGGTTGGAATAAAACCAAAACCAAAACCCCATGCAGGCCAATAGTTTACAAGATTGTTCACCCAATTATGCCAGCAGGTCCTAAACTGTAACATTTCTAACCATTGCATTCGATTCTTACCAGCAAGGCCTTAGACATTTATGACCTTTTAATAAAACACAGGGACGTAACTTTCTGCAAAGGAATGGCTCTCTAAATGGATCGAAAACCCAGTTAGCTCAACTTTGTTTGGCTTATTTAATTAATATGGTTTGGCTTACCACATAATATTTGTCCAGTTTTCTTACCTGGGTAGGGAGGTTTTTAGTAGAGGTAAGATTTCCTAGCCAGGGAATTTTGCAAATAAAGTGTCAATTGTATGACTGTCTCAATTTGGATTTTGATATGATGTTTTAAATTGTCCAATTAATTACTGGGTCATTGATTTGAAAGCTTATGGTTTACAATGTTTTTTCAATTTTACTTGAGGAGCTCTATTTCTTGAGTTGCTCAGAATGATAGCATCCTTGAAACAATACAAATTTACCCATGGTTGTGAATGCCAGTTTTGGTTTTTGGTGAATGTAAAATCAAATCACATCAATTTACATACACACAAAAGCAATAAAAAACATGGAATGGTCCTTAGGCATATACTTATGGGTTAAACCCAAGTTCTTATTCAGTAATGATTAGGTAGAATCTCCCAATATTTAGAAAAGCTGAAAGTA
>NW_006408595.1:14977230-14978385 GCF_000296735.1 Chrysochloris asiatica
ATTTGAACTGCAAGGTCGGCGGTTCAAGCTCATCAGCTGCTCCTCGGAAACCCTATACAGGGTTGCTATGGGCCGGAACTGACTCGACGGCACTTAACAACAACAACAACAACAACAACAACAACAACGTCAAAGTAGGAGTCCTGATGTGGCGCTGTGGGTTAATGCTCCAGGCTGTAAAGCCATTTGAACTTCAAGGTTGGTGGTTCAAGCTCACCAGCTGCTCCTCGGAAACCCTATACAGGGTTGTTATGGGTCAGGATCGACTCCATGGCACTTAACAACAACAACAACATAGTAAAAATAAATATCTCTGGTAGTGTAGTGATTATGAGTCAGGCTGCTAATCTCAACGTCAGCAGTTCAGAACTACCACCTGTACTGTAGGAGAAAGATGAGGCTTTCTGCTCCTGTAAAGATTTACAGCCTTGGAAAGCCTATACAGTGTCGCTATGAGTCGAAAAAGACTCAAGGCACACCACCACCATAGTCGAACTGTTGAAAGATGCAGAAAGCATCAAAAGAATATGGAAGGTGTATACAGGAAATCACTGTACCAAAAAGAAATAGTCAATGTTCAAACATTTCAAGAGGTATCATATGATCAAGAACTGATGGTACTGAAGGAAGACAACCAAGTTGTACTGAATACACTGGTGAAAAACAAAACACCAGGAACTGATGGAATACAAATTGAAATCTTTCAACAAACTGATGAAGCATTGGCAGCATTCACTCATTTATGCAAAGAAAATTGGATGACAGCTACCTGGCCAAAAAATTGAAAGAGATCTATATTTGTGGCCATTTCAAAGAAAGGTGACCCAATGGAATGCAGAAATTATTGAACAGTGTCATTAATATCATGTGCAAGTAATTTGCTAAAGATAATTCAAAAACCATTCCACCAGTAAAATGACAGGGAGCTGCCAGAATTTCAAAGTAGATTCAGAAGAGGATGTGGAATCAGGGATATCATTGCTGACATCAGATGGATCTTGGCTAAAAGCAGAGCATCATAGAAAGATGTTTTTGCTGAGTGCCATAGAGTGGGATCTGACTCATAGCAACCTTGTATAGGGATTCCAAGGAGCATTTGGTGGGTTTGAACTGCTGATCTTGTTGTTCATAGTCCAGTGCTGATCCTACAGCATC
>NW_006408595.1:14978485-14987042 GCF_000296735.1 Chrysochloris asiatica
AGCACCAACTCTATTGCACCTAACAACAACAACAACAATTGTTTAATGCAGAGGAAATAATATGCCATGGTATCAAATGTTCTTTTCTAATAAATGAAGTGACTACAGAAAGCTTTTAATTTGTTCAAAATAGCCAGTGCTATTAATGCAACAACAACAAAAAACAAACAAAAAACCCCAACAGCTCCCCAATACTACTTCAAAAGAAACATACCAAACTTGATTTCCATTAGAATGCATTTATTCTTCTCACTAATAAATCAAAAACCAAAAAACCAAAACCTAAATTATGTATATATATAAATCAAAGCAAACGTTTACTGAGCTTCATCTTCTGGACAAGAATGCCAAGTTAGTCTCTCTTCATAAAACGCAATTACAATTTGAGGGCATTTGCCTCCTTTGCCAGCACCGAGTCTGCCTCACCTGTATCTTTCCATTTCATGAGATGCATTAATTTTCCACTGCTGTCAATGGCACCAACGATTCACTCAGGATCAAGACTTCTGGCAAAGCCCCTGGGTTTGTCAGCAGCATCTCTTTTTTCTTTGATATGCTGTCATCAGATTCACTGTCAGATAAAGATTTCCTTTTTGTGCCATCTTTTTCTTTACCAGCTTTTTGAGAATTCAGAAATGCCTCAATTAATTCTGGACAATCTAAATTTTTTACTTCAGGTTCCCAAGTATTCTCAGCCTCTGTAAATCCCTACCACTTCAGGAAATATTCTACCTTCCCATTAACTACACATTGGTCCAGCACTTTTCTACCACAAATTCTTCAGGTTCTGCCTTTGTGACTTTTTTACTCTTTCCATTCTGTTTCTTTGCCATTTTTTGCAGTGTAGTTTTATTGGAGGCCGTCTTTTATTGCAGACGTGAAGTGCCATTATTCACTGCCTCCAAGCTGCTCCGGCTCCCTGGTCTGCAGCGTCTCTCCATCCCTGCTTGCCTCCAGCTGAGCCACATTTGTGGAGGTCTTTGAAAATGTTCTACTACTTTATTTGGTCTCCTCTTCTGATTTACCTTTTTTGGTGGCAAATCAAGGGGTTTTGAATTTCAATTTATTAATCACAAACAAGCAAATGATATACTATTCATCATGAAATGAGATAGAGAATAAGATAGAGAAAAAAGAGAATGCTGCTTCTTTACATTTAGAGAAACCATCATCATAATAGTTCATGCTTCTCCAATAATTCATTGATCTTTTGCTTTCCAAGAAGGGAAGAGAGAAACTTATGGACCAGGGAAGAGAACTGATAAACGTAAGTTAATCTTTTTCCTTTAGTTAGTTTTAAGGAAACAACTGGATATTCACTTCAGACGACAATCCTAATTATACACAAATTTGAATATATAAAGACATGTGCAGAAAAATTGGAAGAAAAGGAAGTTGAATATTCGTTTAAATTTTTGAATGTAGAACTTCTGAGCTAATAAATTACCATTTTATTAAGCCTGCAGTCCTTCCTCTGAAGGATATCTTACATAAAAATCTAGATTTTGGTTTCTCAAGAAAAAGCCTATACTCTTTCCACATTGGACCTATTTTCATCAACAAACCCACAGTCTCTTCTCAGAATCCCTATGCAGGGTTTCTATGAGTCAGAGTTCAATGGCACTTAACAACAGCAACAACAATATCACTTTGGGATGTCCTCTCTGACATGTTGATTGGTGTAAAGAGTAACTGATAATGGAAACAAAGTGTGTGACTGACAAACTAAATGCTGAATACATGTTCTTTATCTTTTGCTTTCCTCTTCTTTCCTTCTTTCCTGCCTTCCTCTTTGCACTGCTTATGTTGGAATAGGTCTTTTAGAGTCTTGCAATACCCCACTGCCACAGAAAATCTTAGACTGAAACTGTAATTCTAAAAAAATAGCTTTATAGAACACAGTCAGGAAATTCTTCTATACAATGGATTAAACTCCTTTTAGCTCTCTATCCATTTCCCTAAATCCCCCAAACTCACTGCCTCCTCAGTTCCAACCCACAGTGACCCTATTGGACAGAATAGAACTGCTCCACAAGGTTCCCAAGACTGTAACTCTTTACAGGGGAGCAGCTGGTGGTTTCAAACCACAGAACTTTTGGTTAGTCAAGTGTTTTAGCCATGGGTTTCTTGTCTACTTCCTTTTAATTCTACGTTTTCTCTGGGATTTAGAGAAAATGTGCAAATCTGGATCTTCACGTTTTTTATCTCACCTTGCAATATAGTCACAAACTTCTTTGAGATTCCTCAACTATCTTTTCTCAAAGAAACAGAAAATAAAAATACACAGATAAACAAGAAAAAATATGCATGCAAACTGATTGAGAAAAAGATACAAATGGGAAAGGAGGAAAAGAAATAAACCAGGAGGCAGATATAAGAAAAAGGCAGAAGGGAGAGAGGCCAGAAAACAGAAGATGAAGTAAAGCAAAAATGAAATAAGAGGAGACAAGCATCGACCATGAAAAACAATAATTACAACCATCCCTTCTGTTTCATGATGTATCTTTTTCATGTGCTCCTCACAACAACCTGTGAGGAATTTGGTGCTTTTAGAAGACATCACTAACATTATTTTGTAGACGACATTGAGTCTCAGGAAAGAGTAAGCACCTCAGTTATCAAGTAACTAGAGAGGGATAGAGACTAAGCTTAAATTATGGTCTTTTGGTATCCTCAAAACCTTTACAGGACCAGGACATTTAACAATAAGTTATCAAAACCAAAATAAAATTTCTGCTATTCATGCTGAAAAAAGATGGAAAAAATCATGATGGGGATGTCTAGAGAAGGAAGATGAGGAAGCAGACAGAGATATAGAACAAAAGACAGGAAAAAAGGGAAAAGAAAAAGGCAAACAGGAAATAGACTGAGAGGCTATTATACCATAGCATAATGGTATACCTCCTGGATGATGTCGACTAGACCCCACAATCCAAGAATTTGGAATTCCCTCACCTCAGCCAGGTAGCTCTGAGAACAATTGGTCTGCTTTCTAGGCTCTTCTCACCCTGTAGAGAGACCACCTTAAAAACTGACTGTCTCTCTCAGTCACATCTAAGTCATGTTCCCCTCAGCCACAGTCAGAGGATGGGTGAAAAGACTGCAAGACTGATGGAAACATGGAGGGAGATACAAAGGCAGAAGCAACTAATGAGGGAGAATTGGGAAAGCAGAGACACAGCTAGACATCTAGAGAGGGAGAAACAGCAAGAGAGAGGTTAACAAAGTCAAGGTCTGTGGCATCTCCTCCATGGCCACTGTGTGTAGAACCTTGGTGTGATCTGAACATAGGCAGTCAATGAGGGAGTCAGGGAATGTTTGTTCTTGGTGGATGCCAACAGAGGCAGGGGCAGCTTCCACCTAAAAGAAATGCACACTGTCACTGACCTTCTCCATGGACTTCAGCACACACCGGCAAGGTCATTGACTGGCTCAAAGGGAGGATGCAGTGAGTTTGGTTATAAATGGACTCCTCATTTAAAGGCTTGTGAGCTCCCAATTCTCAATTCTCTCTGGTTTCATTGAACTTTCCAAGCCATCCCTCACTCACACACATACACAAACATACACACTGAGCAAGAACTATATATATATAGAGCAGAACATCCAAAGGGCTCTCAACACCAGGAAAATAAAGACTGCCTTTCACTGATTATGGATAGGAAGCGACTGTAAGAGATAAATTCATTCTTGAAGTTCTGACTTAGCCTGACCAGGTCTCTGGAGTTTAAGCAGGTTTCAGACCAGTGTTAGATCCTCAGGGAGATTTGTGCACTGGCAAAAGTCCCTGGAACTTCTGAGTTGGTCGAATCTGTTTCCAAGCAAAGATCACTGCTTGGCAGAATCTATGGTCAGGTATGTTAATATTTTCTGCCCCCTTGTGCTGTACAAACAGCTCCATCCTCAAAGGTAGAATGTAACCAGAACAGGTCACTCTGACCCCCAATGCACATGATACTCCAATATGAAACCCCATAGAATACAAAGGTACATTTGCAAATTCACCATCATGTAGTCTTTCTCTCTTCTGTTGGTAAAAAGAAGAGATAGCAGCTGAGGAACTAGAAAAGTTGTACTATCTGAATATATCAACTATTTTTTACTTTTTCAATAGATTATTCTAAATTTTCCTAGCTGGAGGGAACTATCAGATGTCTTTGGAAGAATTACTGGTTAAGTTCACACGGAAACAGTTGCTTTACATTATCTCTTAATTTTCACACCAGGAATCAAAAAGATGAAGTCATTTGCCTAACATCATGCAGTTGAGTAAAGGTACAGCAAAGCTTAAATACAGATTTGGCTGTGATTCATAAACTTTCCATATGTCTTTTATATTTTTCACTTTTCTTTGCTCCAAATGGGGAGAGATCAGAAGTTGTACCTTAAATGGCCACTGAGAAGTCTTTAAGACCCCAGTCACTACTCACCAAAGTTTTATTGTGTTTTCTTTTTTAAACATTTTTTCATAGTTGTTATTCTATTAGTTGTTGTAAGGGTTAGTTCAGAGACATTATGAACAATTTGTATAAAATTCTTGACGTGCATATCAACCATCTAAAAATCAATGTAGTTATAATTCTTTTCTAAATTCCAGTGACTTTCCAGTTTTTAATTTGGAGGTAGATTTTAAGAGGATATCAGGTACCAATAACTTTAATTGATAAATTGTTACGTCATAGTCCCACTAATTGATAGTTTAATGTCACACATACTATATACTCAAGTTTAAAATTTTTCACAGTGTGTTAAGTTATTAGGAAAACTATACTGCCTAGTGTTACAGAATGCACACAATTCTGACAAGTAGAGTCATAGTGGGGAAACAGTTTTCTTTAAGAAATAATTCCTCTAAAAAACAACATGGAAATAGAAGTTACAATGTTCAAGATATATAAATGCATGACTGCTACTCAAAATTGCGAGCAAATGTGCTTTGTATCATGGGATGTAAAAACTGCCTCTTCCCTGGCATGTTACTTTGACACCCAAGACAGTCAAAGCCTCTCACAATTCAACATCTCATTGTTTTTGGTTATACTAAAAAAATAAACATCCAGGAAATTATTATTCCACCTCTTAAAAAAAAGCATTTACACTTAAAATTGGAATGAAGCAGGATTTCTTCTTTCTTAAAAATGTTTCTAGAGCTACGAAAAAGTTGCATTTACAAAATTGTTGTTAGGTATCCTTGAGTCAACTCTGGCTCATAGCAACTCTATGCACAACTGAACAAAACACTGCTCAGTCCTGTTCCATCCTCACAACTGTTGTTACGTTTGAGCCCACTGTTGCAGCCCCTGAGTCAATCAATATAGTCGGGGATCTTCCTCTTTTTTATTGACCCTCTCTGTTGGGGGTCTTTCTCTTTTTCATTGACCTTCTACTTTACCAAGCATGATGTCCTTTTCCAGGTACTGGTCCCTCCTGATAACATGTCCAAAGTATATGAAATGAAGGTGCATCATTCTCGCTTCTAGGGAGTATTCTGGTTGTACATCTTCCAAGACAAATTTGTTTATTCTTGGAAGAAGTAAAACCAGCATATTTCCTAGAATTATGGCAGTCCATGGTACTTTCACTATTCTTTGCCAACACCATAATTCAAAGGCAGCAATTCTTCTCCAGTCTTCCTTATTCTTTGTACAGCTTTCACATGTATATGAGGTGATTGAAAATATCATAGCTTGGGTCAGGTTACCTTAGTCCTCAAAGTGACATCTTTGCTTTTGAACACTTTAAAGATGTTTTGTGCAACAAATTTTTCTAATGCAATATGTCATTTGATTTATTGACTGTTGCATCCACAAACATTGATTGTTTATTCAAGTAAAATTGAATCTTTGATAGCTTCAATCTTTTCTCCATTTATCATGATGCTGTTTATTGGTCCAGCTGTGAGGGTTTTTGTTTTCTTTACATTGAGTTGTAATCCATACAGAAGGTTGTAGTCTTTGATCTTCAGCAAGTCCTTCAAGTCCTCATAGTTTTCAGAAAACAAGGTTGTGCCATCTGCATATCACAGGTTGATCATGAACCTTCCTCCAATCCTGATGCTGTGTTCTTTTTATATAGTCCAGTTTCTCTAATTATTTGTTTAGTATACAGATTGAATAAGTCTGGTGAAAGGATACAACCATGATACACACCTTTCCTGATTTGAAACTAACTACACAATATTTATTTGTTCTGTTCAAATGACTACGTACAGACATAATTAAGTATCTGGGATTCACATGCATTGCAATGTTATCTATAATTTGTTGTGATCCATGATATCAAATGTCTTCGCATAATCAGTAAAATACAAGTCAACATTTTCCTGGTATTTGCTGCTTTTAGGCAACATCCATCTGATGTCAACAATGGTATCTCTTGTTTCATGTCCTCTTCAGAGTCTAGCTTGAATTTCTGGCAGCTTCTTGTCCATGTGCTGCTTTAACCATTTTTAAATTGCCTTTAGCAAAATTTTACTTGCTTATGATATTAATGACATTGATAATTTCAGAATTCTGTTAGGCTACCTTTCTTTAGAATGGGCACAAATATGGATTTCTTTTAGTTGGTTGGCTAGGTAGCTGTCATCCAAATTTCCTGGCATAGGCTTGTGAGTGCCACCAGCACTGAATCGTCAGTTTATTAAAACATTTCAGTTGATGTTTCGTCAATTCCTGGAGCCATGTTTTTTTTTTTTTTTTTTCCTGCCATTGCCTTTAGTGCAGCTTAGACTTCTTTCTTTAGTATCCTTAGTTCTGGATCATATGCTACTTCCTGAAATGCTTGAATGCTGAAAAATTCTTTTTGGTACAGTGACTCCATGTATTCCTTTCATTTTCTTTCCATGCTTCCTGCCTCGTTCAATATTTGCCCATGTTGTTATTGTTGTTAAGTGTCATTTGGTTAGTTCGGACTCATAGCAACCCTGTATAGGGTTTCCAAAGCTGTAAGTCTTTATGGGTACAGAAAGCCTCATCTTTCTCCTGAGGAGCGACTAGTGAACTCAAAGCACCAACTGTGTTGTTAACAGTCCAGTGCTTATCTTATCCATCAATATCAAAGCTGGAATTTTTTTTTTTTCTTTTCAGTTTTTTCAACTTAAAAAATGCTGAATGTGTTCTTCCTTTTTGGTTTTCTAACCCTATGCCTTTTTTACATCTTATTATTATACTTTACTTTGCCTTCTTGAACTGTCCTTTGAAATTTTTTGTTCAGCTCTTTTACTTCATAATTTCTTTCAGTCATTTTAGCTCCTCTTTTATTTCTTTCCTGTCTTTTTTTGGTGATAGGAGTAAGGGTAGGAATATGGAGTCAGGACTATGGAAAGGTCTAGGACTTTGTTTAGTGCTAGGGTTATGGTTAGGACTAGGGTTAGTGTTAGGGGTAGGAGTTGGGCTAGGCTAGAGTAAGACTTGGCTAAGTAACCTATGGCTAAGGTTAGGTTTATTTTATTTTATTTACTTCTTGAAATATGTTTGATTCCTCTTCATTTGGAAGTTCTATAACTACATGAGTCCATCTTTTTATTTTTTATTTTTTCAAATTGGGATCTGTGGATCCTTGCTTTCTGTCTTGTAGGTTTGTTTTACTTTTTATTCTTCTATATTTGTGTTTAGTTTTGGGTGATATGTCATGGATGTTAGCCTCAAGTGTATTGTCTGTTGTTGTTGTGTCTCTGTTCAAAGAATTCCCTTTGGTATTTGTTGTAAGTTTAGTCTGGTTTTTGGAAATTCTTTCAAGTTATGTATGTTTGGAAATATTCTAATATCAGTTTTAGTTGATAGACAATTTTGATAGTTTCCAATTTTTTTCTTTTGGAGTTTTATGTTTGTCATCCCATTGTCTTCTTACATGTATGGTTTCTGCTGAGAAATCAGAGGTTATCTTAGTTATCCTTTGTAGGTAATTGTCTTAGGCTGGGCTTTCTAGAAAACAAAACTAGAGAAATATATGTATATATACAGGATATCATGTTTGGTAAGGTGGAGAGTCAGAGATAAAGAGGAAGACCACCAGTGAGATGGATTGGCAAAGTGGCAGCATCAATGGGTTCAAGTGTGGCAATGATTGTGAGCTTGGTCCAAGATTGGGCAGTGTTTTGTTCTGTTGTTCATAGGGTCACTATGAGTTGGTACCAACTCGATGGCACCTAACAACAACAACATACATATAATCAGATGGAATACATAGAACTCAAATGGATTACATGTGTAGAAAGACTATGGAAAAGCTCCATATCATCAGTTAAAAGAAGGCCAGGGGCAGATTGTGGAACAGACCATCAATTGCTCATATGCAAATTCAAACTGAAGCTGAAGAAAATGAAAACAAGTCCACGAAAGCCAAAATGTGACCTTGAATATATCCCACCTGAATTTAGGTGGGCAAAAGGGGGGAAAATATATTAAGATACTTGGCTGTCTTTTGAATCTTGGTTTCCCTGGCATGTCATTATAAAATAGACACTTGAAGGGGAGAGAAAAGAATAGCCAGAAATATCACCATAGAAAGCTTTTAAGTCTGTCTTCTGCCTATAACTAATTGGAATACCTAAAATGGG
>NW_006408595.1:14991870-14997540 GCF_000296735.1 Chrysochloris asiatica
AAAGGTTTCAATGATTTTGTAGCAATACTTTTTGGCTTATTCTTGTATATATTTACATATACACCTCACTGGTTTTCTTCTTATAACTCAGTCTAAGACACCATGGAAAAAGTCTTGGGAAAAGCATTCTATGTAGAGTTAGTAACATATACAGAGGCAAGGAGAGAGAAAAGAGCTTGGAAAGTAAAAGGATTTGAAGTACAAAGAAAGACATTTATTTCAAGCATTACTTGGTATTTCCCAGTGCAGGCTGGTAAATCCAAAATCCATGGGTCAGTGGCAGACTAAAGACTTCTCTTTACCCAACTAATAGCAGAGGCTGATGAATCCCCAAACTACAGATCAGTGGCCAAATGTTGGCTGATGTCCCACGAACTAGAGATCAGAGGATCATGAAGCAAATGCAGGATCAAATGCAGTATTAAGAGAGAGTGGATTTTGCCAGAACTTCCATACCTATTGGACAGAAGCCATAATTCCAAAGAAATTCCCCTTTTAATTGACAGACTAATCATATCAAAACACAAAACAGAGGATGATTACATAATATGTATAAAAACACTAAGAATCATGGTCTGGTCAAATTGACATATAACCTTAACTATCATAGTCCACCTCTTGTCAACCTGGTACACGTGCACATCTCCTCAAACAATAAATTATCTCTAGATAAATACAATTGTGCTTAACCTGATTCAACTGCCATGTGTACAACTGTGTACATTAGCCCTATTTACATCTTATACTCTATAATAAGTAATGGAATAAAGAAGGCTCCTGATGTGGCACTGTAGGGTAAGCGCTGGATGGCAAATTTGGTTTGAACTATAAGGTCAGTGGTTCAAACTCACCAGACGCTCCTCAGAAACCTTATACCAGGTCTTTGCTTTCAGCAAGTAAGGTTGTATCATCTGCATATTGCAGGTTAATGAGTCTTCCTCCAATCTTGATGCCACATTTTTCTTCATATAGTCCACCCTCTTGGATTATGTGCCCAGCATACAGATTGAATAAGTATGGTGAAAGAATACAATGCTGGTGCACAACTTTCCTACTTTTAAACAATTAAGTGTTCCCTTGTTCTGTTTGAACAACTGCCTCTTGGTATATGTACAGGTTCTTCAAGAGCACAATTAAGTGTTCTAGAATACTCATTCTCCACAAAGATGTCCATAGTTTGTCATGATCCACAGTCAAAGGACTTTGTATAGTTAATAAAGCACAGGTAAACATCTTTCTGGTATTGTCTGCTTTCAACCAAGGTCCATCTGACATCAACAATGATATCCTTCATTCCACATCCTTGCTGAATTTGGCTTGAACCTCTGGCAATCCTCTGTTAATGTCCTGTTGCAGCCATTTTTGAATGATCTTTAGCAAAGTTTTACTTGCATGTTTATGTATATGGTGGTGTACTGTGGAGTCGGTTCCAACTCATGCAAGTGTTTATGTATATGGTGGTGTACTGTGGGGCCGGTTCCGACTCATAGTGACCCTGAATAGGATTTTCAAGGCTGTAAATTTTTATGGGAGCAGAAAGCCTCATCTTTCTCCCATGAATATGAATATGCATATGTATATGCATTTATTGTTGTTGTTATGTGCCATCAAGTCGGTACTGACTCATACTGACCCTATGCACAAAAGAATGAAATACAGCTTGGTCCTGCACCCATTACTACTGCCACTGTGCCAAATCCATCTCATTGGTGGTCTTCCTCTCTTTCTCAGATCCTTTATTTTACCAAGCATGATATTCTTATTCATGGGACTGGTCCTTCCTGACAATATGAGAGACAAAATCTGGTCCATGGTACTTTCAATATTCTCCTCCAACATTATAACTCAAATGTATCAATTCTTGTATGGCCTTCCTTATTCACTGTCCAACTTTCACATATATATGAGGTTATTGAAAACACCATGGCTTGGGTCAGGTGGATCTTAGTCCTCAGACTGACATCTTTGCTCTTGAACACTTTAAAGAGGTCTTGTCCAGCAGATTTGCCTAGTGCAACAAATCTTTGATTTCTTGACTGCTTCTTCCATGTGTGTTGATGGTTGATCCAAGCAAAAAGATGTCTTTAACAACTTGAGTCTTTTCTCCATTTATGTGGATGTTGTTTACTAGTCTAGTGGTGAGGATTTTTGTTTTCTTTATGTTGTGGTGCAACCCATACGGAAGACTGTGGCCTTTGATCTTCATCAGGAAATATTTTAAGTCCTCTTCAATTTCAACAAACAAGTTTATATTATCTGCATATCACAGGTTGTTAATGAGTCTCCCTCCAATCTCGGTGCCATATTTTCATATAATCCAGCCTCTTGGATTATGTGCCCAGCATACAATATGGTGAAAGAATACAATGCTGATGCACAACTTTTCCTACTTTGAAATAGTTAAGTGTTCCCTTGTTCTATTTGAACAACTGCCTCTTGGTCTATGTACAGGTTCCTCTAAGCACAATTAAGTGTTCCGGAATATTCATTTTGCACAATGTTGTTCATAGCTTGTTATGAGCCACACAATTCAAAGCCTTTGTGAGGTCAATAAAGCACAAATAAACATCTTTCAGGTATTCTGTGCTTTCAGTCAAAATCCATTTGATCTATCCCTTGTTTCATGTCCTCATATGAATCCAGTTTTAACCTCTTGCAGACATTTTTGTATTATCTTTAGCAAAGTTTTACTTTCATACTCTATCAGTGATATTGTCCAATGATTCCTACTTTCCATTGGGTCACCTCTCTTTGGAACGGGTACAAATACGGATCTCTTCAGTCTGTTGACCATGTAGCTTTCTTCCACATTTCTTGGAATAGATGAATTAGTGCCTCCTGTGCATCATCACTTTCCTGAAAGATTTCAATTTGTATGCCATCAATTCCAAAAGCATTGCTCTTTGTCAATGGCTTCAGTGCACTTTGGAGTTCTTTCTTCAATACCATTGGCTCTTGATCATATGCTACCTCTTGAAATTGTTGAACATTTCAACTAAACATAACAACTGAAAGGTACCAGAGAGCATCCCCACAACCAGAGACATTTCAGGTTGCACACTGGATCCTTCAAGGCTTCACACAGAGCAATCAGCCTATATGATTCTAGCCCAAATCCAAGTGTGTTAGACTTGGCTTCTTTTTCCTGAGAAAACTTGAAAGATGATTGCAGCCATTGTCCATTATACCGCAGCTCCACAGAACCAAGGTCTGCAGTTTACAGTTGGGATGACTCAAGCCTTTACACAGAAGCGGCACCCCACCATTCCCAAGCTCAATTTTTGCCAAGCACAGGTGTATCAGCTTCTTGTTTCTGACCAAAATAGAAAGATCCTTGCAACAGCCTTCTGTAAGATGACAGTTTTCCAACGACAACCTCGGCAGGGAGCACTTTGATTCCTTCAGCGATTTACACAACAACTTTACATCATCATTTAAGAGCTCATTGTCTGTGAGGTTATGGCATATTAAGGTTTTAAGGACAAGTGAGAACTCACCCCACTGTGGAATAGTAGCTGAACCAACCCCCAACCTGAGGTACTGCAGGTTACTTTCTGTGTAGGTCAAAATCTGAGAACACAACAAGGGAAGCACATTCAGGCCATTGCTTTGAAGGGTCAGATGTGTCAGAGTCCTTTGATTACAGAAAACAGTGCAGAATTTCTCATAAGAGTGAGACAGTGTTGAGCGCCACCTTCTGGAGATTGTGTGTATTAGAGGCTAAGCATTCAGAAAGAATCATCACTGCGTAGTCAATCAGGAAACTTTGGACGCTGTCCAGAGACACCAGGTTCTTGTTTGAACTGAAGACCACACACATGTTCATCCAAGTAGAAAGAAGGTGTTGCTACTTCTGGTAAATCTCAACCTCAGGGTGTGATTTCAAGGATTTATTCTCCGGAAACATCTCCTTTGTTACCTTCAGAGAAAGTTTCTGCAGATTTTGACACCTCTTGAGACAGAAAGCAGCGTGTGCCATGTCAGTTTCATTTTTCAAGTTTAGAGACAGTTTGGTAAAATGGGCCATTGTATCTGTCACAAATTCCTCCTCCCTAAATTAATAGAGGCTCTGGGAAATCTCCTTCATGGCCATCCATGAGAAATGCTTGTTCTTGTTGGACTTCACTTTCCGTTTCAGCAATTCCTCTTTGACCCCACTTGACACTTGGTAGCCAAACTTTGTCTCTAGCTCCTTGTTACTGTTTTTGTTCCAGAGGCCAAATAAGAAGTATACTAGCTGGGTCAGGTTGGGGTTCTTCAATATTTCTTCAGTGGAGAACAGCTTTTGTATATCCCCAATGTCCCTCCTGTGGTTTTCTTGGTCTTCCTCCTTACTCCCTAGAATGTAAAATATGGCGGCAAGGAACTGTTGGATATTAAGGTGGACAAAGGAGTAGTAATTTTCATTGTCTTTGTCCTTATGAATCATATTTCCCAGGAAAGGGCTAATCTCAGACTCCTTCACTCCAAGTCTCTTGACACCTTCCCCTTCGAATACAGATGTGTGTGTACACACACCCCTAGCTGCTGGGAGACACAGAACCTTCAATGGGACTTGGAAGCCCTGACTGGGGTAGGTACCTGTGAGAACTGGTTGCAAAGAAAATGCAGGCATAGTGATGTGGTGGTTTGACAAGTGGGGGTGGGGTCCTCCCTTTTCTCCAACTGCAGCTTCAGAATTGTACAGACTGCCCAGCACACTGTGGATTCTGAACACACATGGAACAAAGCTGCATTGCTCTTTTTCAAGTCAAACTCTATCATGGCTTCATATTAATCTTGGAAATATTTAAAAAATATTCCTTCCTGTCCATATCCAAGAAACCTTCAATTTCTATGAAGATGAGAGATTCTTCTATCATGAGCTGGAGTTCCCTCAGCACCCAGGGTTGAGTGGTGATCAGGAGAGTTGCTCTGCGGAAGATTTTCTTCGTTGGCAAACAACTCAAGAGAATGGGCACTGGCTTCTGTGTCTTTAAGTCATCACACATGTCATGGATCAGCACTCCAGGGGAGTAGCTTAGCTCATCAAAATTGTCAATGCTGACCAGGATGTTCTGTGACTGGGTTATCACCTCCAGAGAAGCGTCTTCCAACTCAGGACAGTCCTTGGCAATCAGCTCAGCAAAACTGCATGGTCCCATCTGGTTGAGTCCTTGTAGTTCAGAGAGAAGATATATTGGAATCTCCTTGCAAGGTTGCCATCTGTCTAGTTCATCATCAACTTTTGGGTTAGTGTGGTTTCCCCAACACCAGCAGCTCCGTGCAATACTATTATGTGGGGAATGACCCCAAAAGGATTTTAGGATTATAGAATGGGCTCAATGTCTTGTATCTCCCAGTGACAATAGGATAGTTTCCAGTGGCTTCAGGGCAAAAGTTCTTCTTCCAGATTTGCTCAAACTTGTTCTTCAATACAGTTATAACTGTCTTTTAAAATATCATATACTCTCTGGCTCTACTTTTAGCAGCTCTTCTTCCCAGTTTGATTTTTTTTGGTTCCAGAATCAATATCATCTCTAGTAATGAGGACTTCATTTCACGAAGGGATTTCACAGCCAATTCGTGGATTTTATCTATGTCTTTCTTAGATCAATGCAATTAAATTTTTTTTTTAAACAACGTTTTATTAATCATAGTTTGTTTTTTTTTTAATTTAAGGTTTTTGTG
>NW_006408595.1:14997640-14999436 GCF_000296735.1 Chrysochloris asiatica
CAGAATCTTCTGAGGTGGGAAATTTCCACTTGAAAGGACAAGCAGACCAGCCTGGAGTGGCTAGAAGAACAGAAGATACTTCTTGAAAGAAAGACTGATGAGTGATAAATGGAGATGGCACCTGACAACAACAACAACAAACAATTGCCATAACCAGTTGATCTAACCTCTTTGTCTTGAATTTAACTGGTCCAGCATATTCCCTCAGAAGCCACTATTTTTATTGGACCCTTTTTTTGAAGATACCCCAGTGAGGCGAAGACAAGTGTATTACTGAGAAAATTTGTTTGTAGCCATCCACTGATAGCAGAGACATGTTTAAAAACATCTTGTCTAGAATAAATCCATGCATGCATGAACTAGAACTCTAGTAGCTAAACTTTTTTATTTACCCTAGTACAATACAAGACATATAGCTGGACTTGCATAAGTGATCCATATTTGTGCCTTTCCAAAGAGTGGCAACCCAATGGAATTCAGACATCATCAAACAATATCATTAATATCATATGCAACATGGTTATGTGACTGGAGTAAAGCTTTCAGGATCTTCATTTGCTAATGGGGAACAAATCAACATGAGGTGAAACAGCTACAAACATTCATTAATAATCAGAACATTAAATATATGAAGTATGAATCAAGGAAAATTGGAATTTGTCAAAACTGAAATGGAATGCATAAACATCAATATTCTAGGCATTAGTGAGCCGAAATGGACTGGTAGTGGCCATTTGGAATCTGGTAATCATATGAACTACTATTCCGGGAATTACAAATTCAGAAGGAATGCTGTCACAATCGTGTCACAAAAAACATTTCAAGGTCTATCTTGTTGTAGAATGTTGTCTGTGGTAGGATAAGATCCATATGCCTATAAGGAAGATCAGTTACTACCACTATTATTCAAATTTATGCAACTACTAAAGCCAATGATGATGAAATCTAAGAATGCTGCCAAATTCTTCAGTATGAAACATGTAATCAAGATGTATTGATAATTACTGGCTGATTAAAATGTGAAGGTTGGAAACAAAGAGGAAGGATCAGTAGTTGTAAAATATGGACTTGGTGATAGAAATGATGCAGGAGATTCCATGATGGAATTTTGCAAATAAATTTTTTTAAACAACATAAAAGATGGTTATACACACGGACCTCACCAGATAGAATACATGAGAATCAGACTGACTACATCTGTGGGAAAATATGGTGGAAAAGCTCAATATCATCAGCCAAAACACCACCAGAGACTGACTGTGGAACAGACCATCATAGGCAAGTTCAGGCTGAAGCAGGAGAAAATTAAAACAAGTTCGTGAGAGCCAAAGATGACCTTGAACATATCTCTCCTGAATACAAAGACCATGAATTAGACAGTAATGACCATAGACCAGAAGAATTAGGGGATAACATCAAGAACATCATCGTTGAAGAAACCAAAAGGCAATTAAAAAGATAAGAAAGAAAGAAAAGACCAAAATGGATGTTAGAAAAGACTCAGAAACTTGCTTTCCAATGTGGATAAAGCTAATGTAAGAAATGAGTAAGTAAAGGAGCTGAACATAACATTTCAAAGGTCAGCTTGAGTAGAGAAAGTCAAATATTATAATGAAACGTGCAAAGACCTAAAGTTAGAAAACAAACAGGGAAGAATGCATTCAGAATTTTTTAAGCTGAAAGTTGTTGTTGTTGCTGCTAAGTGACATCGAGTCGGGTCCGACCCATAGCGACCCTGTACAGGGTTTCCGAGGGTGTAAATCTTTACGGGAGTAGAAAGCCTCATCTTTCTCCCG
>NW_006408595.1:14999536-15001912 GCF_000296735.1 Chrysochloris asiatica
AACTCCTGCTGGTAAACTTTACTTTCCTGGGGGAAGGGACTTCAGTAGAGATTTGAACTGACCCAATCATCCTTGTTAAGCTCTTCTAGAAGAGGGTGTAGGTTGAAACTCATCCATGGATGCTCCATCTTGTCCTGTCAAGGAGGTCTTTCCCAATAGCTGGGTCAAAGGACTCCCCAGCTACATTGTATGATATTCCTGATGTCATCCCACAAATCTCTGGTCTTCAGTCTTTAGTGTCTAATGCATTAAATCTATTCTTCAGATTATCTCTAAATTTTGGTGGAATATGTTTAAGGCCATATTTTGGTTCTCGTGGACTTGTTTTAAGTTTCTTCACCTTCAGCTTGAATTTGCCTATAAGCAATTGATGGTCTATTCCATAGTCTGGCTCTAGTCTGGTTTTGGCTAATGATTTGGAACCTTTCCATCATCTCTTTCCACAGATGTAGTCAATTTGATTTCTGTGTATTCCATGTGGTGAAGTTCATGTGTATAGTCACCTTTGATGTTTAAAAAACATATTTGCAATGGATAAGTCATTGGTCTTGCAAAATTCTATCATGCCATCTCCAGCATCCTTTCTATCACCAAGACCATATTTTCCAACTACTGATCCTTCCTTTTTGTTTCCAACCTTTGCATTTCAATCACCAGTAATTATCAATACACCTTGATTGCATGTTTGATCAGTTTCAGACTGAAGAAGTTGGTAGAATTCTTCAATTTTATCATCACTGGCTTCAGTGTTTGGTGCGTTAATTTGAATAATAGTGTTATTAAGTGATATTCCTTGTAGGTGTATGGATATTATCCTATCACAGACAGCATATACTTCAAGACAGATCTTGATATGTTCTTTTTAATGATGAATATGAAGCCATTATTCCTCAGTTTGTCATTTCTGGCATAGTAAACCATGTGATTGTCCTATTAAAAATATCCCATACCAGTCCATTTCTGCTCACCAATGCCCAGGATATCAATGTTTATGTGTTAACTTTAATTTTTGACAATGTTCAATTTTTCTAGATTCATACTTCATATATTCCAGTTATTAATGAGCATTTAAAGATGTTTCTCTTAATTTTGAGTTGTTTATATGTAGGAGCTCTGGTAGCATAGTGGATTATGAGCTGGGCTGCTAACCACAAGGTCAGTAGTTTGAATCTATCAGCTGCTCCACAGGAGAAAGGCAAAGCTTTCTGCTTCCATAAATATTTACAGCCTTGGAAACCCTATACAGGGTTGCTATGCATCAGAATTTACTCCACAGCACACAACCACCACCACATGTATGTGTATAAACACACATACACTTACAACAAAATAAGGAAGTACTCATAACCATTACAGTCCTCATTACTGTTAATGATCATATGGTCTTAGTTGGTATTTAGAGCTACCTTTTCCCACTACCCATGCCATGTTCCCTTTGCTCTCAGCAAGCAGCTCAGCCAGTCATGGTTCTTTGCCTGGTATGGTGACAAAAACTTTCATTAATGAAGGATCTAGGACTTCAGTAGTTGTGTTGGAATTGCTCTATCATATTTTTTCATTGACTTTAGTCTCAGAACATGGTGGTACAAAAAGATATCCTAAGGGATCCTTAGACATACTCATCTTTACCTCCATTATGTAAAATGAATCCAGTTTTCCCCTGGTAATCATTGCCAATCATACCAACCAACATGGTTACTCCCCTCTTTGTTGATCCAGAGGCATGAGGAATCCAAAGTGGATAGGTGGCATTCTTCACTTCCTGTTCAATGGAATCAATGTTGTGTCTCCTGGTGGGAGCATTCGTCCCTTTGGAACTAAGACATTTATACCCACAAAACATTGGGTCTTGGGTACAGAAAACAAAAAATTTGCAAGTGAGTCACAAAGTTAATAGGTAGTAAGTGGGTCATTCCTATTTTCACCCCTTGATTCCTAGTTCTATAAATCCTGACAATGGGAGAAACAGCACCACCTATTGGACACTGGTTTATAGCATATGCAGTCTTCTGGACAATATTTCACCAGCCCTGCAAGGCATAGCTACCTAAATAGCACCATAATTATGTCCTTAGAAGGTGTAGTAGTTAGGGTTCTATGTCAACTTGACAAAGCCAGTATTCCCAGTGGTTTAGCAGTAAGATGTGTTTATCCTCATGGTGATGAAACTTAATACAGGCGTAGTTAACTCTATGATGACTGACTATGAACAGCCAATCAATTGAATGGCTGCTTTCTTGGGAGTGGCCTGTTCCCAATATAATGGACATGCAGAAAAGACTCTCTCTCTTCTGCTGGGGACCGGGGAATTCTACAATTGTAAACGATTTCCTTGATAATAAGCTTCTCTCTCTCTCTCTCTCTCTCTCTCTCTCT
>NW_006408595.1:15002012-15003229 GCF_000296735.1 Chrysochloris asiatica
TATTATAGAGTGATTAAAAACAAGAAAAAGTCTATTATATTTACCTTTATTTTGCAATTTCCATAGCTCTTCATTTCATTATGTTGTTGTTGAGTTGTTTTTCGACTCATAGCGATTCTATGCAAAAAAACCTGTATGGTCCTATACCATCCTCACAATTGTTATTACACTTGAGCCCACTGGTGATGCCACTGTGCCAATCCATTTCAGTGGGGTCTTCCATTTTTATGCTAACTCTCCACTTTACCAAGCATGAAATCTTTCTCCAGGGATTGGTCCCTTCTGATAACATGGCATAAATATGGGAGATAAAGTCTTGTCATCCTGACTTCTAAAGCGCAGTCTGGTTGTAATTCTTCAAAAACAGATTTCAATATTCTTCTCCAACACTGTAGCTGAAATGTATGGTCTGTCTTGTTCATTGTCCAACTTTCACATGCATATGAGGTTATTGAAATTGACTTGGTTTAGATCAGGTACACTTTAGTCCTCAAACTGATATATTTGCTCTTGAACTTTTAAAAGAAGTCTTGTGCTTTTAAATTTGTAATTAAAAAAAAATTACAAATTAATTTCTTCACTGCTGCTTCGGCAATTATTTGGGGGATTTTAAAGGGAAAATTTTGATAGATTTACTCAAAGGACACAGGATGATTACAGGGGCTTATAATGAAGAAATGTTAAGAATAGTGAAAATTGAATTAGTGAGAAACAAGCCAGCAAACTTATGCTAGGAATTTTTTCCATCACAACAATGTACTTGCTTATTTATCAAAGGTAGCAGGGTTTTCCTATGAGAATTTTGGTGAGGAACCTTACATCATGCATCCAACAGTCCTGATCTTGCCCCTACAGTCTTTTTTTTGTTTCTAAAACTAAAAGAACATTTAAAAAGTCACAATTTGAGTCCCTCAAGGATGTCTAAACTTCAGTTTTGGCGTGGTGTAAATTAAGGAGCACAGAATTCTTCAGGGAAGGATGGTTGTTGTTGTTGTTGAGAGCCATTGAGTTGGCTCTGACTCATAGAATTCCTTTGTAGGGTTTCCCAGGAGTAATTGTAGGTTTGAACCACCAATATTGTGGTAAGTAGTTCAGTGCTTATATTACAGCATCACCAGGGAAGGACTAGGGAGATAGAAACACTGCTGTCAGAAGTGTACCAACTTAAATAGAGGCTATGTTAAGAAACAATAGCTTCACATTTGATACTTTGGTTT
>NW_006408595.1:15003329-15006134 GCF_000296735.1 Chrysochloris asiatica
AATGTTTCACTGGTTTTGCTTCTTTAGAAAACCCAACCTAAAACCAAGAGAGATGCTTCTAGAAACAAAATCACCAAGGATGAGTTTTCTAAATTGGTTGTCAAGTCTGAATAATTTTAAAGGCACTGATATAGGGTGGGGACATGACTGACTTCTACTTTGTAGGAATCAACATTGGTATGATTTTGAGTTTAATTCTCTTTCCCCCTGTGGACTTGGTTTAAGCAGTTGGCATCAGTAGCAAGATTTATTGCAATGGCTCCAGATTCAAGGAAGCATGAGGCTTTATAAGAGAAAGAACAAAGGGTCATGGGACAAAATGCTTCAGCTGAAGGGAGAGCAGCATCTGGAGTTGTCTGAAGCCAATGTCTAGCTAGTTAAATAGGATAGCTGATGGGGGCCAGAGCCTACTGGAATCCACCCTGCCAGAGTCCCAAGCCCATATGCATATGAATGTATTTAGTCCAAGGGAGAAGATTGAATTTGAGTGTTTCAAAAGATCTATGTGTTTGCCTTATGGATGTTGGTTTCTCCTACCTACTACTGTAAAATAGATTTGCATTTGTGATAGAAATGAATATTGGGAATTATGATTACAGAGACCTTGTAAGCCCATATTCAGCCTATACTTTATTGGATTTGCTAAAAGGGGAGTTTGAATTTGCTTGGAAAAGAATAGCTTCTTGCTTTAAACCTTTGTAGAGTATGGAGCCTTATGTGGAATCTTGAGTCCCACCCAGAACCTTCAGATTTGGTATATTTGCATTTGAAAAGACATGCAGACCAACCCAGAACTGCTGGGAGAACAGGATATTCATTATTGAAAGAAAGCTAAAAAAAAAAGCAGACTGTTTAAGAAAAAACAAACTTTTCCAAGCAAGCTATTTGCTTTGTACGCATCAAGGCCAGAAAAGTCTGTCCCCATCAGAGAAAATCTCCTTCTAGCACTGAAGGTTAAAAGGAATTGGTAAGCTGTATGCTCCCTGGTGACTACCTGGATCTACTTGTGAATGGAAATGGGGGAAATGCAGCAATGAAAACATGAGCTGAGTTTGGGCATATTCTATTGGCACCCATTGACCTTGAAATGAGAGAAAGAGAAGAGGAACGGCTGACTGGTCTGGAGTTTAGGTAGTAAACTCCTGAGCCCATAGGCACTGACCTAGAACCTGGGGGCTAGGGCTGAGAGTTAAGGACCCAGATGATCTGAAGCTTAGGGTATTTGTGAATTCCCAAAATGGCAGCCGGTACCCATTTAACTTCGCTTGGGTGACTAAGGCTGAGCTTTGACCAGAACTGGACCAGATGACGATAAACATGTTTGGTATTGTGAGCAAGTGTCAATTGCTAACAGTTTGACAAGCTGAATTTTGCTTATGGATACAGTTACTCAAAATTGCAACCGGATAGGAAGATTCCTCAGATGAAGGCACATGCTTGTCTTCTTAGTGTACTGAGTTCATAGAGATGGGTGATTTATACATTAGCTATCAAAAATGGGGGCATGTAAAGACACGAAGTTACTTCCTTAGTGAAGTGTTTATACATGTCCTGTGCCCATTTAAAAAATTTTATTTATTTATTTATTTTATAGAGGTGTTGTAGTTTTCTGTAAATTTTAGTCCCTTGCCTGATATGTTGTTGCAAAAACAATTTTTTCCCAGTCTGTGGCCTCCCTTTTTACTTTTTTGGTGAGATATTTTGCTGCACATAAGTATATGATTTTTGTATCTATATTCATGAGGGATATTGGTCTATAATTTTCTTTTTTAGTGATGTGTTTGCCTGATTTTAATATGATCATTAAGCTTGCTTCATAAAATGTATCCAGGACTTTTCCATTTTAGATCTTCTAGAATAGTTTGAATAAAATTGGTATCATCTCTTCTGAATGTTTGGTAAAATTTACCAGTAAAGTCATCTTGGTCTGTATTTTATTTTTGGTGGGAGTTTTTAAAATTACTTGAGCAATATCTTTTTGTTGTTGGCATGTTCAAGTTTCCTACTTCACTCTGTGTTAGTTTAGGTAGCTTGTGTTTGTCTAAAGATTTACCCATTTCTTCTAGATTTTCAAATGTATTACAGTATAATTTTTTGTAGTATTCTGTTATCTTTTCTATTTCCATTGTTTTGTTGTAACATCACCCATATAATTTCTTATACATGCTTTTTCTTTCTTTCTTTTTCCATTTACCATGATTTTATTTATTGCTAAAGTGGTGAGGAGTTTTACATTTTTACGCTGAGGTATAAAGTCATTGGCATCTGATGCAATTCATACTGAAAGTTGTAGTCTTTGATCTTCATCGGTAAGCATTTTAAGTCCTCTTTGCTTCTGGAAAACAAGGTTGCATCATCTGTATTTCACAGGCTGTTAATGAATCTTCCTCCAATCCTGGTGCCATGTTCTTCTTCACATAGTCCATCTACTCTGGTTATTTGTTCAGCATACAAATTGAATAAATATGGTGAACGAATATAACCCTGGTGCATACCTTTCCTGAGTTTAAACTATTCAGTGTTCCCTTGTTTTGTTTAAGTGTTCCGGAGTATTCATTCTCCACAGGGTTGCCACAGGGTTGCCAATAGCTTGTCATGATCTACACAGTCAAAGTATTTGCATAGTCAATAAAGCACAGGGAAATCATTCTGGTATTCTCTGCTTTCTCTCAGGACCCAGCTGATGTCAGCAATGATATCCCTCATTCTACCTCCTCTGAATCTGACTTGAACCTCTGGCACTTCCATGTTAATATACTGTTACAGTCATTTTTGAATTATTTTTAGCAAAATTTTGCTTACATG
>NW_006408595.1:15008904-15030158 GCF_000296735.1 Chrysochloris asiatica
CTGGGCAAATTATTGAATGATGCAGAAAGCATCAAGAGAAGATGGAAGGAATACACAGAGTCACTGTACCAAAAGGAAATGGTTAATGTTCAACTATTTCAAGAGGTAGCATAAGATCAAGAGTCATGACACTGAAGGAGGAAGTCCAAGGTGCATTGAAGGAATTGGCAAAGAACAAGGCATCAGGAATTGATGGAACAAAAATTGAAATCTTTCAAGAAACTGAGGTGGCACCGGAGGCACAGGAGGCACTCACTTACCTCTGCCAAGAGATTTGGAAGACAACTATCTGGCTGGCTGATTGGAAGAGATCCATATTTGTGCCCATCCCAAAGAGAGGTGACCCAATGGACTGCAGAAATCAACAGAGAATCTCTTTGACAGCCTGTGCAAGTAAAGGTTTGCTAAAGGTATTATAGAAACGGCTGCAAGCATACATTGATAGAACTTCCAGAGGTTCAAGCCGGATGCAGAAGAGGCCATGGAATGAGGGATTTCATTGCTGGTGGCCGATGGATCTTGGATGAAAGCAGAGTATCAGAAAGATGTTTACCTGTGCTTTATTGATTACGCAAAGGCTTTCGATTGTGTGGATCATGACAAGCTATGAGCAACATTGAGAAGTATGAGTCTTCCTGAACACTTAATTATGCTCATGTGGAATCTGTACCTGGACCAAGAGGCAGTTGTTCGAACAGAACATGGGAACACTGAATAGTTTAAAATTAAGAAAGGTGTGTGACAGGGTTGTATTCTTTCACCATACTTATTGAACCTGTATGCTGAGCAAATAATCTGAGAAGCTGGGTTATATGAAGAAAAATGTGGCATCAGGATTGGAGGAAGACTCATTAACAATATGTGATATGCAGATAATACAATCTTGCTTGCTGAAGGTGAAGAGGACTTAAAACATTTACTGATGACGATCAAAGAGCACAGCCTTCAGTATGGATTAAATCTCAATGTAAAGAAAACAAAAATCCTCACCACTGGACCAATAAACAATATTCTTATTAACAGAGAAAAGATTGAAGTTGTCAAGAACTTTATTCTTCTTGGATCAACTATCAACAGTCATGGAAGCAACAATCAAGAAATCAAACAACGTATTGCATTAAGCAAATGTACTGCACAAGACCTTTTTAAAGCATTGCCGAGGAAAGATGTCAGCTTGAGGACTAAGGTGTGCCTGACCCAAGCCATGGTATTTTCAGTAACCTCATATGGATGTGAAAGCTGGACAGTGAATAAGGAAGACCATAGAAGAATTGAAGTTTTTGAGTGATGGTGTTGGATGAGAATTTTGAAAGTGTCATGGGCTGCCAAAAGAACCAATAGATCCATTTTGGAAGAAGTGCAGCCAGAGTGCTTCTTGGAGGCCAAGATGGCCAAACTTCATTGCTCATACTTCGGACATATTGTCAGGAGGGACCAGTCTCTGAAGAAGGATATCATATTTGGTAAGGTTGAGGTTCAGAGAAAAAGAGGAAGACCTCCAATGAGATGGATTGGTCAAGTGGCAGCATGGATGGACTCAAGCGTGGCAACAGTAGTGAGGTTGGCCCAGGATCAGGCAGTGTTTTGTTCTGCTGTGCATAAGTTTGCTATGAGTCGGTACTGCCTCAATGGCACCTAACAACAACAACAACAACAACAACAACAACAACAACAACAACAAGCACTGCTTTTGCTGTTTCCCAAAGCAAAAGTATGCTTTTGTTATGCTGTGTTTCGTTCTCATTTGAGTCAAGGAATTTTTTAATTTAGTTTTTCATTTGTTCTACTACACAGTAGCTTTTAATCAGGGTGTGATTCAATTTCCATGTTTTTTATTTTATTTCCTTGATCTTCCTAGTGTTGATTTCTAATTTTATAGCATTGTGATTTGAAAAGGTAGTGTGTAGTACTTTGATGCTTTTGTTGAGGCTTACTCTATGGCCTAATGTGTGGTCTATTTTGGGGAAGATTCCACTTACAGTGGAAAGAATGTGTATTGTGCTGTTGTTGGGTTGAGTGCTCTGTGTAAAGCTATGAGGTCAAATTGATTGGTTGTGTTGTCTGGTTCCTCTGTGCCTTTGTTGAGTTTCTTTCTAGTTGTTCTGTCCTTTTTCAAAAGTGTTGTATTAAAATCTTGTACTATTATTGCTGAGTTGTCACTTTCTTTAATTCTATTAGAGTTTTCTTGGAGTCCTGGTGTGGCACTGTGGGTTAATGCATTGGACTGTGAAGTCGGTTTGAACCTCAAGGTTGGCAGTTCACATTTCTTAATCTTTCAGTGAGTTCCAATAATTTTCTTGCTGAGTCTTTGGGATTTTCTATGCCTGGAATCCTGTCATCTGCAAATAGAGAGTTTTATTTCTTCTTTGACAATTTCGATGCCTTTAACTTCCCTTTTGTTACTTATAGCTCTTACTAAGACTTCCAACACAATATTGAATAGGAGTGGTGATAAAAGGCATCCTTATCTAGTTCCTGTTCATAAAGGGAACTCTCAGTTTCTCTCCATTGAAAGTAATGTTGGCTGTGGGATTTGTATATATATGCTCTTAATTATGCAGAGGAATTTCCCTTCTATTCCTGCTTTGGTGAATGTTTATCAAGAATGGATGTTGGATTTTGTCAAATGTCTTTTCTGCATCAATTGATAATGGTCATGTGGTTCTTTTCCTTTTTTTAAAAAATTATATGGTGGATTAGGTTGATTGTTTTTCTAAGATTGAACCACCCTTGCATCTTTGTTATAAATCCCACTTGGTCGTGATGTATAATTTTTTGATATATTGTTGAATTCTATTCATTAGAAGTTTGTTGAGAATTTTTGCATCTATGTTCATGAGGCCTATACTTTTCTTTTTAGTAATGTGTTTTCCAGGAGCTCTGGTAGAGTAGTGGTTATGAATCAGGTTGCTAATCTCATGGTCAGCGGCTCGAAACTACCAGCTGTTCTGTGGGAGAAAGATGAGGCTTTCTGTTCCCGTAAACATTTATAGCCTCAGAAACCCTGTACATAACAACAACAACGTGTTTGCCTGGTTTTGGTATGAGAGTTATGCTTGCTTCATAAAATGTATTAAGGAATTTCCCATTTGGGTTGCTATGAGTCAGAACTGATTTGATGGCAGTTAACAACAACAACATTAGAGTTTTATTTATGTATTTTAAGAATCTTTCATTGGGAGCATAGATATTTATTATGGTATGTCCTCTTATTCAATTTACCCTTTAATCATGAGATAATGCCCTTTGATGATTATTTTATATTTTATTTATTATATATTATTTTATTTATTATATTTGTTTTTGCCTTAAAGTTTCTTTTATAAGAAATTAATATTGCCACTTCTGCTCATTTTTGATTGCCATTAGCTTGATATATTTTTTGCCATCCTTTAGCTTTTAATCTATGTCTGTCTTTGTGTTTAAGGTGTGTATCTTGTAGACAGTATATTGAAGTTAAAGGATACTATTTTCTTATATCCATTCAGCTACTCTCTGTCTTTTGACTGATGCATGTAATTTTTTGATGTTCAGTGTAATTATAGATAGGTATGATTGATTGCTGTCATTTAGTTGTGTGTTTTCTTGTGGTTCTGCATATTTTCCTGTGTGAGTTAATTTCTTTGTGCATTTTCTTGTCAATTTCTTCGTTGTTTTAATGTTTGTAAAATCTTCATGGATTTTCCTTTTTTTTATGTGAAAATGTAAGTTTCTTTGCAGATGCCCTGTAATTTATTAATTTCTCCCCTATAAGATATCTAGTAGGTGTGACCTTTATCAGAATGATTTTCACCAGTGACAATGCAGATCAGCCTTGGTGAATGAAAATCATATTGTTGAGTTTACGTAATCATCACCAAGCCTAGCCATTATTTTGAACAACTTTGACAGTAGAGACAATTCTGATAAGAATTCATTCTAGATATACCCTCATGTTCTTGGTACATTATCACATATTTACATATTTGAAATATATGTACTGTGCATCTTAATATTATTGAAAAATTACTGAAGATGTCAGAATACATTCTTCCTCATTTTTAGTCTATATTCTCTGTTTCTGATGAGTGGAGGTAGAGGAGAGGATGGCAAGTGAAAGTTTATAAGTTTATTTCAGAAATAAATAATAAATAATATTTTTACCATGCTAATATTAATACACATGGCTTTGAGTCATAATTGACTCAAAGGCAAGTTTTGGTTGGTTTTCCCCATATCTCTATTTCACCACTAATCCTCCAGTTTGTTCAATAACGTAAGGGGTCTTTGCTGCAATCTTGTTGGATTCATCTTGGAGTTTGCCATGGGCCTTGGCCAGTACTTGCTCCGATATCTACTCTCATGTTATGCCATTTATGCAGCATCATTAAGGTTGAGTAGAGAAGGAGAAGCAACTTGTCCTGGAGTGTTTCCAAGCTGAGAAATCTTCCTTTGTTATGGGTCTCTTCACCAGGAAAAATGGCCACCAGAAAAATGGTTTGAAGCAGCATAAACAAGTGTGTTATTTATACTCTCTATTAGACATGTCTAGGCCTAATCAACAATTTCAAATATCACAGTTGCCCCCAATGTCTATATCTTCCATCATTGTACCAATGTATATATTTTAGATCCTTGTATATGTTTTCGAACTTTTCCTTGCAGAAATTTTAACTATGATTTCCTTAAGCAAAGCAAAGCAAAACAACAACAAAGCATTAAAAAAGAAAGAAAATCATGAACATGGTCAGGATAGTTCACAGCATCAAACTGAGAGTCACTGTTTCAGGGTGGTAAGGAAAGCAGGTTCTGCTGTTGAGGCTTTCTTCTCTGGCTGACTTAAAGACTTGGAAACCCTATACAGTATTGTTATGAGTAAGAATCCACTCAATGGCACTTAACAAAATTGCCATCAATTTGATTCCTACTCACAGCTCTCCTTTATAGTGTTTCTGAGACTCCAAATCTTTACTGGAGCAGATGGACTCATGTTTCTCTGATGGAGCTTCTGGTAGGTTTGAACTGCTGATTTTGTGGTTATTGCTCCAGTGCTTATCCTACAGCATGACCAAGGCTCCTATTAACAAGGACGAAGGGACAGAATTTCAACACTTTTTCTTTAGTTTTGTGTGAACATAATTGAACTGGTAACAAGCTGTTATATCAGCGCAACTAGAATGATTAACTTCTACCTCTCTGAAGTTCTTCTCCAGATTAAAATTCCTAACAGAGAGAGTTGCATGTCTTTAACTATGTGCTCATTCCCGAAGATGGTGGTAGAATAATAATCTGTGGTGAGGGGTGTAGGCATACTATAATTAACAGTCTCTCTGGAGCCACAATGAACATGCAGAGTTTAGCTACAGGGAGGATAGTAAAAGTAGGCTGAGCATGCAGTAACAATGCCTACCTTATGGTGTGTAATAGATATCTCTATAAGAAAAGTTACTAGATAAGAGCTTTAGCTTATTAATTCGCCTTCCTCTGACTATGACAAAATATGTATCATCTTGAGAATATATATGTTTTCCTTTTAAAAAATATGTTGAAGAACAAAGAAGGTATAAAGTATACTGTAGATTCTGACAACAGAAAACCCTCCATAATATCCAGGCATGCATGGTATATTGCAGTTATATCCAGTTTCCTCATCCTTTTTTTTTTTTTTTTTTTAAAGTTTTTATTGTGAATTGAGTGTTAGTTTACATGGGAGAACGTCAGTTTTACACTCATCGTTTCATTGCAATGATTACAATCTCCTCCGTGCATTCGTGCATCATCATTCAATAGTATTTTCTTCTATTCCCTCTGTTTTGTTTTTGTTTATTTAATGTTGCTGTTGTTAGGTGTCATTGAGTCTGCACCGGCTCATAGTGACCCCCAAAAGGCACATTCTGTGAATCTGCCTCCTGGCCACCAGTACACAACATTTCTCTTTCCATGAGTCTAGAGTCCTTAGCTACTCTAGCTCCCCGTGTCCTCATCTCTACCCCCATCTCTGGTGTCACAGCTTCTCTGGATAGTGAATCAGTGACACTACTCATGCTCTTCTCCCTTAGTGGTCCTAGTCCTCTGCTCCTGGACTGTAAGATTAATTACTCCCCTGTTTTTGTTACAAAACCTCTATCTTTACTGTTGTGACACTCGCAATGATTCATGTTAACAGTTACTCACTATTGAGTCATAAGAGTCTTATCCCCATCTCCTTTCACCAGACCAGTCTAGGCAAGATGAAAACTATTCAGTGGGGATTCTACCTTACCCTGAACACTCTGAAACTAAACTCTCTCTTGAAAACTTGTACACCCGTCACTTCATGCCTTTATTGTCCCCATTTTAGGTAGTCAGTGTTTAAGTTGCCCATTCCTATCAACCCTGTATACAGAGGGGATAGGATTGATACTGGATGGGAAGACTTCTTCCCTCTCAGTTGATATTTTGAGTTACTTCATCCATAAGTATAGGTCAAGTTAATCAAATTGTAGCTATTTACACTTGTTTCCTTTATAAAAAATTGTTGTTGTTGTTTTTAAATGATCCTCTAGTCAAGTTCTGATCATCAAGCCATTGAAGCTAGGTCAAATTGGTACTATTTGCAAGTTTGGGTGTTCTTGTGCATCTCCCTTCACTTCATATCAGCTGGAAGCTTCACTCTCAGCTCTAGCCCTGGGTGGCTATGTCCTTGTCCATGGTCTTAGGAGTCCCCAGGTCTCACCACACTTCAGACCAACCATCCCTTCCTGTTCTCTCATTTCCAGCTTGATGGGAGTCTATCAGTTTCCTCACCCTTTTGATGTCATATTCTAGAATTTGAAATACTAGAGATGTTTTCTCAATATTCTTCTCACAGCTGCCTTTACCTCCTTGTTCTTCAGGCTGTAGATGAGGGGGTTCAACATGGGAGTGATCACACTATATTGCAGGGAGAAAATTAACTCTTGAGTAGATCCTGAATTTGGCATGAGATAGCGTAGAAATCCTGAGCCATAAAAGAAGATCACTGCAGTGAGATGGGAGAAGCAGGTAGAGAAAGCTTTGTTTCTGCCTGTAGCGGAGCTGATGCTAAGGATGGCGGAGATAATTCGAACATAGGAGAAAATGATCATTAGAAGATTTCCAAAGAAATGCACAAAACTGGAACAGAGCAGGACAGTAAAACTTGCAGACACATCAGAGCAAGACAAAGGATAGAGGGAGGGCAGCTCGCAGCTGAAGTGGTGGATACTTTGACCCTCACAGAAGTCTAAATTGAGTGCTACAAGGATATTGATGAGAGCATCCAAAAAAGCCAATCCCCATGAGCCCCACACCAGCCCCACACAGAGCTGTGTGCTCATTATCTGACCATAGAGCAGAGGAGAGGTGATGGCGACATAGCGGTCATAGGCCATCACGGCCAGTAGGCAGGATTCTGTGCCCCCAGTGGCAAACACAAAGAAGACCTGAGTCAGACAGCCCTTGACTGAGATGGTTTTCTTCTCAGACAGTAGATTTTCCAGCAGCTTGGGCACAGTGACAGAGGAGTGACAGAGATCCAAGAAGGACAGTTGTCCCAGGAAAAAGTACATGGGTGTGTGAAGTTGAGTGTCAGCCTTGATCACCACTAACATCATTATGTTCCCCATCACTGTCAAGAGGTAAATCACCAGGAACAACACAAAAAGCAGACCTTGGATTTGGGTGTCAGCAGACAGACCGAGGAGGATGAACTCGGAGACAGCACTGTGGTTTCTCATTGCCTTCGGTATGTTCTTTGGAATATAAGAAAGAAGTTAGAGAAAGCCTGTTCTTATGCCTAACATATCTAGAAGTATTTTGTCACTTTTCCCATTCACAAAGTTTCATGTATACTCAAAATTTTATATACAGAAATGATAAAATTCCTGAAGGTGCTAGATTTTCTAAAACCTTTAGTAATCATTTCTGTAGGACCACAACCTTCAATCAACTTCCTGTTCAGTTTGACTGTTCTTGTTTCAGTGTTGAAGTTTTTCAATTTTATTACTAAGCCTTCTGGAGGGAGTTTGTAGACTACTGACAATGATCTAGATGAGTGGGAGAAATTGTAGGAAGAACAATAAAAAGTTGAAGAAATGGTGTCTCTGAGAGATTGAGAGCAGTTCAGTTTAGGCATGAAGCAAATCATGACCTTAGATGGGAGGAGATCTACTTCATAACCATGCATGGGATCAGTAGTAGATTTGGTGCTGGGAAGGAAGTAGTTTCCAGTTAATTGCTTTTATTTTTGCAATAAATATTCAAGTGGGCTCATTAATGGAGAGTTAAGAGAGGCAAGAGTGATTTGCAGAGTGAGGAGAAAGTGAAATAATCTGCTTGGGGAGTGATCAAGTAGATATTCTAAAGAAATGAAATGCCATGTTCTCTGTCAGTGTTGGAGTATTCATTTGAAATTTAATGTGCAACCAATGATTTTTTTTTTTTTTCCTAGCTACTTAGGAGAGAAGAAAGTGGTGGGTAGCTGAAGTAAACAAATTCTGAAATTGACCAGAGAAGTGAAAAGATAGAAGAAACTAAAAAAGGTAAGACTGCTGTCATATGAGTGATTATAAAGATAAATCGTTAAATATAGGCTTTTCCAGGAAGGAGTGAGGGCTTGAGGACTGTGAATAGGTAAAAACTGGTAGAGTGGTTAAACTATTTCTGGAGTGGTGGTATTAGAAGAAAATGAGTTGGAAGTAGATGATAGGTAATTAGATATACTTATAATCCAGGCTTCGAAGGTATTAATGTAGGAGGTGAGTGATAACAATGTCATTGTGAAGGAGGAAGTCAATGAATTTTGGAAGACCCAATTGTTGAGCAATTGAATACTTTAAAGTGGAATTTCATTTTCAGGCATTTATTTTTCATCCATTTCCTGAATGTTTCACATTGATTTAAAAATGTAACTAGAATAGAAACATTAAAAAAAATAGGACAGAGAAAAGTCAGCACAAAGTTATTCTACATGTTGTATAATTGATTATGAGAAACTGTTAATTAATAACAGGAACACAGGAACATAGCCTGGTCATAATCTTCATACCCAAATTAAATAGAATCTATTTGTAATATACTAACATTCAGCTCTTACTCTTCCACCATTTGTAAACACAAACTACTTATTGACAATTTGAAACTTGATCTTCTTTTCCCACTCTGAACTAATAAGCCAGATTGCAATCATGTTGTTGTTGTTGTTAAGTGTCGCTGAGCTGGTTCCAATTCACAGTGACCCTGTATAGGATTTCTGAGGAGTGGCTGGTGGATTTGAACTACCAACACTACAGTTGAAACAGACCTTGTGCCCAGTACTTATTCTAAAGCGCCACACCATGTTATTGTGACTCATAGCAACTCTGTATAGGTTTTCCAAGGAGCATCTGGTGGGTTTGAACCATCAACCTTGTGGTCACCAGTCCAGTGCTGATCCTACAGTGCCACACCAGCACCACAAGCTAAGGATAATTCTACAATACTATCAAGTCTTCCCTCTTGACCTTTCTTGTCCTGCCATCACTAGCTATCTCTTGCAGTAATTACTGTAAGTCTGGCACATTCAATTTCTCAAAGGATTTATGATTTCTCTTCCATTGTCTATTCAAATAGCACTCAGGATTAAAGCTATACTTAGGAATGAAGTTTACATTGCTTATATATCTCACTCAGTTGATCAATAAGTAGCACAGAATTCAAGAACACATTATCAGTGATCCAGAAGACTAGAAAGGTTGAAAGTCAGTGTGAGAATGTGATATTAAGGTGAAGGTCAGAAATTCCTGTTAAATGTGGATGTCTTCCTTGATTTCAAAAAGAGGAAAGTAAAAGGCTAAATTGTGTCTGTTACTCCTAAAAAGCTAAGGATGAGCACTGGACTGCTAATCAAAAGGTTGGCAGCTGAAACTCACCAGCTGCTCCTCAGAAACCCTAAACAGGGTTGCTCTGAGTTAGAACCAAGTTGATGGTAATGAACAACAACAAAAATACTTCTAGTCATGCAGAGATTACATTTTTTTGTATTATTGCTTTAATTTCTCTTCTTTTACTCACTAGTGTAGCTTTAGCCACAGTAATCATTAAGGCTTCTGGCTTCATCCTGAGAATGTCTCATCATTGGCAGAAGATACTAGAAAAGCGGAGAATCAGACCACGAGATGCCAACAGAGAACTAGCCATGCCCATTATAATTTCGAAGGGGAAGCAAAAAGAAAGATCCCTCTCTTTAATCCATCTCAAACAATGTCCCATTTACTAGCTAGAAATGTCTTAAATAGGGGAAAAACTTTTTACCTTAGAAATATGCATACAAGTCAAAGAGTGAAAATTGTACAAAGGTCATTTACACAAAGGATCAACCTGAAAATTGTCCCCTGTAAGGGGTCAGGATTCCTCACAGATAGAGGTGCACTGTGTTAGTTATTTGAAGGGATCACAGAAGTAACTCCCTCTAATAAAATCATCACTTTAAAAAAAACCTGGTATTACAATTTCATTATTACCTCTTGCTTCATTTACTCAATCTTTAGATCAAATTCAGAATGAGAAAAGCTCTGATAAATCTATCACAATCAGTTTCTAGTTCATATTTAAGTATATTAACTAATTAGATCTTCTCTAAAGAAGAGCTGCTTGAAAAGAGGTCATTTTAGAAAGAGACACAAAAAATACTTAACATTATGACTGACTCAGAGTGTTTTAAAAATATAAATGGATAAGAGAAGGAAAAAGTGAGACACAGGAAGAGTGTATTCTAAGGCTCTGCTACTCATAGAAGATGGTTCTGCTGAGGAACTTGTTAGAGATGCTGAACACCCTGGGCTTGCATGAAGGACATGAGACAAAAAGAACCACCAATGGAAGAGATCTGTTTTAGTGCAATATCTCTTGTCCTGCTTTTGACTTACACAAGGTTCAGAGTCTGGAGTGCTGGGAGAGCGTTACTTTTAAATTACAAGGTTTACCAAATCTGTTGACGTTTTCATCTCTTCCCACCACATATATAGCTTGTAGACATCAGTTTACCCAAACTTCCAGGCTTCTGGGATGATGTAGCCTTTTAGCACCAGAAACAAAATAATATACTAGGATACAGCAAAAAGGACCTTGTTTTAATTTCCCTGAATGTAAAATGAAGGTAAAAATAGCTACTTTATAAGGTTGTTGTTGTTCTTAAGTGCCACGGAGTCAGTTCTTATAGTGACCCTGTATAGGGTTTCCAAGGAGTGACTAGTGGGTTTGAACCACTGACCCGGTGGTTAGCAATCCAGTGCTGACCCTACAGTGCCACACCAGGACTCCCTTTGTATGGCTATGAGAACTTAATTTAGTATTTGGGCTTAGTGCTTGAGACAATTTGAGGGGCTAAAGAGTCATCTGATTTCTCTTTCCTTCACCGCTAATCCAAATTAAATTTTCCCAATAGGAGGAAGAGAGGTGATTCTTAGGAACAGATCAAAACATTTTATGCAATGGAAATGAAAATCAGATCAGAGACAAATGATGGATGTGGTAACTCAGTAGGCTAAGCACTGGATTGTGAACCACAAGGTCGGTGGTTCCAGCCCACCAGTGGGAAAAAGGGAGAGCTTCTGCTCCCACAGATTTGCAACCTCAGAAGCTCTATACAGGGTTGCTTTGAGTGGGCACTACCTCAACAACAACAACCTCTAGCTCAGGGGAAAAAAGGTAATGAAGGAAGTGCCTGATGGGAGAAGGAGGGTAAGAGATAGAAATTGAGAGGAAAAGGGTCCTACACAGGAACTCAGCAGCAGAGAGAGCCATCAGAGCACAAAGGGTTTCAAACATTACCGGGTTTCTGCCATTTCCTGGTGCAGAAAGCATCCTGCTTTTTCAGGAGAAATTCACAAAAGCTTCACAACTGTCCAATCATGGGAACTGACATTGCCTTTTCTATTTAAGTTTCTTTTTTTCTTTTCTTTTCTATTTTGTATAAAGCTCACATATGTAAGCTCAGCCCTCAAAAATGCCCCACAAATAGACTTCAGGAAGATTTTCTGGACATTGATAGCATTTTTGCTCTCATCTCTACTGACACCCATAAAAAGACAAAGGAAAAATAAACTTGAAAACTTCAAATTCTAAAGGAGTAACAGAGCACTTGTTTCATACTATCCCTAGCATAATTGTATAATCATGCTTTTACAAAGTTCCCTCTGTTACTGACTATATAGTGTCAAGAGTGCTGTCATAATGGAGAGGCTCAGGTCTAGCCATTAAGAAGGGTTACTGGGTTAACATGGCCAATGGGATGGCAAGGTATCACCTGAAAGCCCAAGGGGCAGCTGGGTCCATTCTGATTTCTGGAAGGTTCAGCCTGAACAGACTTTGAACTCATTAGCTAAAAAGGCTACTGGATGAGTTCTCTGGGATTTTCCATTGAACTTAATTGACTTACAGTTTACCTATGAGTAAACTTCTTTTGCTGAATGCATTACTAAATGAATCATCATAGTGAAACACCAGACCTAACACTCTGCTGCAAATAAAAATAGAGATTTATTGAATAAAGCATTTCACAACACTGGGAAACACACAAGCATTCAGGCAGGATGCTTCAGTGCTCCAAATTATAGGGAGAACAGAGAGGTTTTTTATCATGTGATGGAAACAAAGACTTAGTTTTGCAGGCATGGGAGTTTCAGAAAGGGGATGGAAAAGTTACAATGGGGTTGTTTAACTACAACCTTTCTTTAAATTAATCTATCTTTACATTTGCTGTTACTGTTAAGTACTTTTAAGTTGGTTCTGACTCATAGTGACCCTGTATAGTTTCTTAAGAGTAGTTGGTGGGTTTGAACTGCCGACCATGTGGTTTGCAATCCAGTGTTGATCCTACAGTACCATTAATTACTGATTTAACAATGTTGTTGTTAAGAGCCATTGAATGGGTTCTGACTCATAGCTACCCTCTCTCTATTGGGTTTCTGAGGAACAGCTGGTGAGTTTAAATTACCGACTTTGAGGTTCAAACTGAACTTTAAGTCCAGTGTTTATTCCTCAGCATCACACCAGGACTTTAACAGTGTCATTTTTAGTTTACAACCTCATGTTGATTGAAGTATTTTCCCCTAGGACATATTATACAAACATTCTTGACAAATGTCTTTTTTTTTTTTTTTTTAAGGTTTTTATTGTGGATTGAGTGAATGTTTACAGGACAGATCATCAGTTTTACATTCAACCAATCATACAACTTGTTTCATTACAATGATTATAATTCCCTCCATGTACCATCAGTTAACAGTATTTCTCTCTATTCACTTTAGCTCTTTTTATTTTTAATACTCAGGCATATATAATAATTTACACCCGCAAAGGGCACATTCTGCAAGTCTGCCTCGTGGCTGCCATTTCTTATTCCCTCTCTTCCCATGAATATAGAGTCCTCAGCTGCGCCATCTTTCTATGTCTCCATCTCTGCCTCCATCTCTGGTGTCACAGCTTCTCTGGATAAGGTCTCGCATTCCGCTTGTGCTCTTCTCCCTTGATGGTCCTAGGGTCCTTTGTTTCTCAATGGTAAGATTAACTACTCCCCCATTTTTGTTACAAAACTTCTACTTTTACAATTGTGACAGTCGCAATTAGTCATGATAACAATTACTCACTATTGAATCCTCGAAATTTTATCCCCATCTCTTTTAACCAGACCTATCTTGACAAGATGAAAACTATTTAGTGGGGACGCTTTCTTCCCCCATACACTCTTAAATTAAACTCCCTCTTGAAACCTTGTAAGCCAGTCTTTTCATGCCTTTATTACCCCCTCATTTTAGGTAGCCAATGTCTAAGTTGCCCATCCCTATCTACCCTGTGTACAGAGGGAATAGCATTGATACTTGATGTGAAGACTCCTCTCTCTGTTGTATTATAACAACTGCCTCTTGGTCTATGGACAGGTTCCTCATGAGCATAATTAAATGTTGTTCATAGATTGTCATGATCCACACGATCAAAAGTCTTTGCATAGTCAACAAAGCACAGGTAAACATTTTTTGGGGGAGTATTTTCTGCTTCCGACAATATCCATTTGGCATCAACAATGATATCTCTTGTTCTACGTCCTTGTCTGAATCTGGCTTGAACCTCTGGCAATTCCCTGTCAGTGTACTTTTGCAGCTGCTTTTGAATTTTCTCTAGCAAAATTTTACTCCCATATGATATTAATGATATCGTCCTATGATTTCCACATTCTGTTGCATCACCTCTCTTTGGAATGGTGACAAATATGGATCTCTTCCAATAAGTTGGCCAGGTAGATGTCTTCCAAATGTTTTGACATAGAAGAGTAAATGCCTTTAGTGCTGCATCATTTTGTTGAAAGACTTCTATTGGTATTCCATCAATTCCCAGAATATTATGAGATACAGTGGTGGAACATGAGCCCCTCAGGTGGGAAGGCACTCAAAATAAGACTGGGGAAAAGTTGCCTTCTCAAAGTAGAGTTGACTTTGATAAGGTGAAAGGAGTAAAGCCTTCAGGACTTTTGTTTGTGGTTAGGGCACAACTCAAAATGAGTAGAAATGGCTGTAAGCATCCATTAATAATTTGAGCACGAAATATATGAAGTGTGAATCTAGGAAAATTGGAAGTGGTCAAAAATGAAATAGAACACACAAACATGGATATCTTTGGCATTAGTGATCTGAAATGGACTGGTACTGGCCATTTTGAATCTGACAATCACTTGGTTTACTATGCTGGGAATGACAAATTGAAGAGGAATTCAACATCAAAAAGAACATTTCAGTAACTGTTTTAAAGCATAATGTTGTCTGTGATAGTATATATCTATATGTCTACAAGGAAGACCAATTAGAACCACTATTACTTAAAATTTACACACCAACCACTAAAGCCATTAAGGATGAAACTGAAGAATTCCACCAACTTCTTCGGTCTAAAATTGATCAAGCATGCAATCAAGATAATTACTGTTGATTGGAATGCAAAGGTTGGAAACAAAGAAGGATCCGTGTTTGGAAAAATATGGTCTTGGTGATAAAAATAATGCTGGAGGTCACATGATAGACTTTTGCAAGACCAAAGACTTCTTTATTGCAAATAAGTCTTTTACATGACATAAAAGATGATTTACACATGGCTGTCACCAGATTGAATACACAGAAATAAAATTGACTATATCTGTGAAAAGAGATGATGGAAAAGGTCCAAAACAAGGCCAGGGGCAGACTGGTGGAGCCAATTACTCATATGCAAGTTCAGATTGAAGCAAAAGTAAATTCAAACAAGTTCAAGAGAGCCAAAATATGACCTTGAACATACGCTGCCTGAATTTAAAGATTATCTCAAGAACAAATTTGATGCATTTGATACTGACAGAAAACCAGAAGGCTTATGGGATGACATTAAGAACATCATAAAGGAAGACAGCAAAAGGTCATTATGAAGATAAGGAAGAAAGAAAAGATGAAAATCTATGTCAGAAGAAACTCTGAAATTTGTTTTCTAGCATAGAGTTGCTGAAGCAAATGGAAGAAATAAGGAAAAAAGAAGTTGAACAGAAAATTTCAAAAGGCAGCTCAAAAACACAAATATTGTATTGAAATATGCAAAGACTTGGAGTTAGAAAAGCCAAAGGGAAGAACATGCTCAGCATTTTTCAAGCTGAAAGAACTGAGTAAAAATTCAAGCCTCAACTTGAAATATTGAAGGATTCTTTGGGAAGTGTATTGAATGATGCAGGGAGCATCAAAAGAAGATGGAAGGAATAGTGACTGTACCAAAAAGAAATGGTCAATGTTCAACCATTTCAAGAGGTAGCATATAGTCAAGAGCCATTGGTACTGAAGGGAGAAGTTCAATGGGCCTTGAAGGCACTGGCATAGAACAAGACTCCAGGGATTGATGAAGTAATTCCTAATAATGCTTTTATTTTTCTTAAATATTTATTTATCCATGCATTTTATTTTAAAATTTTTGAATTTTTGAGGTGGGGCTTGTTGTCAGACGAGGCAGAACGACTGTCAGTAAAATCACGGACAACTGGGCCAAACAGATTCGAAGGATGGTCCTGGAACTTGGAACTTCAGATGAAGTGATAAATGAGTGGCTTAAGTGTTTATCGAGAGTAAGATTTGAAGCACAAGCAAGAAAGGAGGTGGCTTCTGATTGGGGGTGTCCAGTGTGTTCTGCTGCAACCGTTTTGAACATGAGTGAACAGATAGAGGGATGAGAGAGCACTTCTAGCGCAGAAGCTAGCCAGTGATCTGCAGAAACAGAGGCGCGGGTATCTTTTTTTATTCCTTTTCATGTCTTTTCTTTTGCTTTGTCTACTCATCTCTGCACTGGTGAGCAGAAGGGACACCTGTATGAGTAGATACCCCAGGAAAGGTCCTATGTCATGCACACAGGTTCTGCGATGTGTGGAAGGATTGGCGCTGATCTGCGCTATCAGTGGAGGATCTGTGCCATGCAGATTGCTGGGCACATGAAGAAGACAGCAGGAAGAAACTGTATCAGGAGTCTTTTCCAAAGTGGATCTGGGTAGCCTCGAGCTGGTTCTCACTAGGAGAAATAGCTAAACAGACTTGAAGGGAGGGGAAAAATAAAAGAAAAAAGAAGGCATGCGTTAGATCACATTGGCACATAAGGAATATCGTGAAATTGCTCAGTTGACTCTGATGGCAAGAGTCCATTGGTGGGGGTGATGTGCTGTGGAGTCGGGTCTGACTCATAGAGACCCTGTACAGGGTTTTAGAGGCTGTAACTCCTTACAGGAGCAGAAAGCCTCATCTTTCTCCCGCGGAACAGCTGGTAGTTTCGAACTGCTGCCCTGAGGCTCACAGCCTGATTCGTAACAACAACACTACCAGAGCTCCATTAGGTGGCGCTAAAGAGTTACTTCGTCTTTTTTTCCCCCTTCTAGTTATCTATCTTCCGATTTATAGCGACCCTGTACAGGGTTTCTGAGGCTGTAAATCTTTACCAGAGCAGAAAGCCTCATCTTTCTCCCACAGAACAGCTGGTAGTTTCAAACACCTGACCCTGAGGTTAGCAGCCCAATTCGTAACCTCTACGCTACCAGAGCTCCTTAATTATGTCTATATTCCTCCCCACCTGGGTTTTTATGATGTAAGGAACTCTGGTAGCGTAGTGGTTACAAATTGGGTTGCTAACCTCAAGGTCGGCAATTGGAAACTACCAGCAGTTCCGCAAGAGAAAGATTAAGCTTTTTGCTCCGGTAAAGATTTACAGCCTTGGAAACCCTGTACAGGGTCCCTATGAGTTAGAACCGACTCCACGGCACATAACAACAGCAGCAGCAGCAGCAACAACAACAACAGTAACAACTTTTGTAGAAGAATTGAGGCATTTGAGTTATGGTATTGGAGGAGAATATTAAAAGTACCAAAGACTGCCAAAAGAACAAACCAATCTGTGCTGCAAGAAGTACAGCCAGAATGCTCCTTGGAAGCCAGGATGACCAAACTTCTTCTCTCATACTTTGGACATGTTATCAGGAGGGACCAGTCACTAAAGGAGGATATCATATTTGTAAAGTGGAGAATTGGATCAGAAGAGAAAGACCACCACTGAGATGGATTTGAACAGTGGCAGCAGCAAAGGACTCAGGCCAATAATGATTTTGAGGTTGGTCCAGGACCAGGCAGTGTTTCACTCTGTTGTACACAGAGTCACTATGAGTTGGTACCTATTCGATAGCACCTAACTACTACTAATACTACTTTTGTTTTTAGTCTTGATTTTGGGTCCTCATTTTATCTTGTGGGAGAGCTTTCTCTTCATGCCTCACTTGAAAAGAGACAGTAACTGTGGCCATACAGCCAAGCTGCAATTGCGCCCTCTAAAACTGCACTAATTTGGAAAGAGCCATTACCAGCTGATATACACTCTATCAGCATCTACAATCAACACCTGCTAAAAACACTCTGAATTGAGCTGAAGGAGCAGTGAACAGAGAAGCCTATTGCTTGATCACACCTACCAAGAGGCAATTGGAGAGTGCTTAAGAATACAACAACATACATTCATCTAATTAATAAAAATGCAGCAACAACACAATGCTAAAAAGCAGTGGAAATTTTATGCTTATGTAATAAAACAAGACAGAGTTGCTCAAACAAATGGCCAAGAAAAGCTTAGAATTGCATTTGAGGGTGAAGAGGCTTTGGAATTGTCTGAAAAGGAGTTTAGAAGAATGATATTGAGGTGCAGCCAACGTTCTACAGAGAGGTTGAGGAAAATATGGAAGAAGTCAGAAAAGTGCTACAGGAACAATCAAACAAAATAGATATAGCATTGGAGATGATACAAAACCTGCAAAAAAGTGGTACAGACAATTAATAATAAAATATAAGAAATGGACAATACAATGAAAAGGCAAAGGAGTAAAATTGAAGGGATGCAAGCCAGAATTAGTGAGCTTGAAGATAAATCTCTCAAAACCTGTTAAAATAGAAGAACAAGCATAAAAAAGAATGAATAAATCTGAAGAAAGACTAAGATTCATGTGGGCCAACATGAAGAGGAATAATCTGAGGCTGATTAGAATTTCAGAACAGGAAGAGACAAATAAAACCACAAAAGAGAAGGTCAAAGAGTTGCTGGAAGAAAATTTCCCTAATATCTTGAAAGATGATAAGATAAGCATTCAAGAATCTGAATGAATCCCTGGCAGGATAGATAGACCCCAAAAGATATGTCTTGAAGACATATCATAATCAAACTCTCCAAAATCAAATACAATGAGAGAATCCTGAAAGCAGCTAAGGTAACCAACTCCATGGCACACCATCACCACCACCATGATACAAAACTCTGAAAGAAAAAAAACCTGCCAGCCAAGAATCATACCCAGCAAAGCTATCAACCAAATACAATGGTGAAATCTGAACATTTCAGGATAAACATAAATTAAGGGATTTTGTAAAGGCAAAGCCAATGCTTCAAAACATACTAAAGGGTATTTTTGGACTGAGAATCAACCGGAGCGAAAAACAACCATACGTGGCAATACCACCTGGGACTTAGTCCAGAGATGGAAGAGTTCAGACCAGAACAAAACTCCAAGAATGAAATTAGGGGATTTGGGAGGTCAGTCTATGATTAGGACAACTACAAAGCGAAAGAAGGGGAAAATATAGTAACAGAGATAAAGGTGGTGAGGCAGTCAGGTAGATCTCAGGATAAAACAGACTGTCATAAAAAGAGGAAGAATTTAATAAAATATAGGGTAAACTCAAAGAAACTTAATAAATCTCTACATCAAATGAAGAAAAGGAAAATGCAAGAAGATTATAGACACATCAAAACTATGAAGAAATTGACAAGAAAAAGCATACAAAACTGAACTCAACCCAGGAAAGCATACAGAACAAAGAAACCAGCAGCACCACACACACAAAAAAAAAAACCAACCCACAAACAGTGTAATGACAGCGATTAATCCATACTTACTGATAATTACACTGAATGTCAATGGATTAAGTACACCAGTTGAGACAGAGAAAAATAGAATGGATAAGAAAACAGGATCCTTCAATATGCTGTCTACAAGACACACACCAAACACACAAAGACAAAAATAAATTAAAAATTAAAAGGATGGAAAAAATATACAAAGCTAATTACAATAAAAAATGAGCTTGAGTGACAATAGTAATCTCTGATAAAAAAACTTTAAGGCAAAAACCAGAATAAGAGACAAAGAAGGTCATTATCTCATGGTTAAAGGGTTAATTGAATAATAAACATCTATGTTCCTATTGAAAGAGCCCCCACCCAAACATAAAGCAAACTCCAGTAGAATTGAAGAAAGAAATAGACAACTCTGTAATAATAGTGAGAGATTTTAACACACTACTTTCGGAAAAGGACAGAGCAACCAGAAAGAAACTCAAAAAAGACACAGAGGAACTAAACAACAGAATCAACCAACTTGACCTCATAGATTTGTACAAAGCATTTAACCCAACAACAGCACAATACACATTTTTTTCCAGTGCAATGGAACATTCTCCAGATTGGACCATGTGTAATACCACAAAACAAGTCTCAATAAATTTAAAAACATCAATAAAGTACAAAGCATCTTCTCAGATCACAATGCTAAAAAATTAGAATTCAATAATAGGAAGATCAAGGAAATAAACTCAATTATGGGGAAACTGAATAGCACCCTGCTTAAAAGCTACTGGGGTATAGAACAAATAAACAGTGATATAAAATAATTCCTAGAAACAAATGAGAATGAAAACATAGCATACCAAAATATTTGGGACACAACCAAAGCAATGCTGAGAGGACAAATTATTGCAATAAATGCATACTTCCAAAAGAAGAAAGAACCAAAATTAACACATTAACACAACATCTACAACAATTAGAAAAAGACCAGCAAAGTAAACCTACAATCACTAGAAGAAAAGAAATAATAAAGATTAGAGGAGAAATAATGAGATAGAAACGAGAAAAACTATAGAAAAATCAACAAGACAAGACATTGGCTTTATGCAAAGATAAATAAAATTGACAAACCTCTTTCAAACAAAAGAAAAGAAGGAAAAGACACAAATAACACATACAAGAAACCACATGGGTGATGTCACAACAGAACCAATGGAAATAAAAGGATACTAACAGAGTACCATGAAGAGTTGTACAACAAATTTGAAACTCTAGAGGAAATGGATACATTTTTTGTAAAACACATCTGACCTAAACTTATACAGAGTGAAGTAGAAAATTTGAACAGACCTACAACAAAGGGAGAAATTTATCAAGTCATCCAAAAACTGCCAACCAAAAGAAGTCCAGGCCCAGATGGCTTAACTGGTGAATTTTACCAAACATTCAGAAAATAATTGACAACAATTCTACACACAAACTATTCCAGGATATAGAAAAGAATGAGAAACTTCATAATAGATTTTATGAAACAAGCAAAATCTTCATACCCAAACCAGGGAAGGATATCACTGAAAAAGAGATTATAGACCAATATTCCTCACGAACATAGATGCAAAAATTCTTGAAAAATCCTAGCAAATTAAATTTAAAAACATGTTAAAAAAAATACATCATGGCCAAGCGGGATTCATATCAAGGATGCAAGGATGGTTTGATATTGAAAAAGCAATCAATGTAATCCACCATATAAATTTTAAAAAGGAGAAAATTTGCATAGGATAAATGGGCAGAGGTAAATAGTGATGCATGCTCAACCTTGGAATAACAGGGCTCTGTGATACAGGGATCAAGGCATAGTTTGAAGA
>NW_006408595.1:15036662-15051350 GCF_000296735.1 Chrysochloris asiatica
AGATGATGACGTGGAGTGATGAAGCGACTGGGGACCTTGGACCCAGAGAGGGAAAGGGACTGTGGGCCGAAAACTGGGGGGAGAAGGGGAAAGTGTAGGGGGCGGGTTTCTGGGATATACCCTTTGTGTGGCTGATGATGCATGGAGGGGATTGGAACCATGGCAGTGAGATGATATAAAAAGGAATGAATGTAAAACTACAGTTCTCTCATGTAAACTATCATATAATTCACAATAAAACATAAAAAAAAAAAAAGACATAGTCTGACTAGGTAAAGGAAGGGAACTGATGTTAAGGTGCTTGACTGTTTTGTGGATATTTGTTTTCCTTGCCTACTATTGTAATATAGACATTGAAGTGGGGTAGAAAGCAATACTAGGAAATATGATTGCAGAAAGTTTATAAACCCATCTTCAGCCTATAAGTGATTGGATTAACTAAAAGGGTACTAGGCTTCTTGTGAAGTCTTTGTTGAGTATGGGGCCTTAGGTGGAAACCTGAGTCCCACCCAGAATCTTCAGAGGTGGGACATTCCACTTGAAAAGACAACCAGAAGGGCTAGAGGAACAGATGATACTTGAAAGAAAGACCAGTAAGTAAGTGGTTTGTCATGGAATCATCAAGGCAAGTATAGTCAGCCCATCAGGGTAAACCTCTTTCTAAGACTGAAACTCAAAGGGAGAACATGAGCAGTCTTATATGTTTGTTGGTGACCATGCTGGTCAACCTGTGAGTGGAAGTGGGGGAAATGCACCAATGAAGACATGGGCTGTTTGATGATGTTCCATAGACACTTGATGCTCTTGAGATGGGAGAGAAGAGAAAGAGCTGGCTGGTTTGAAGTTCAGGGAGACGTGTGAACTCTCAAGCTGATACACACTGACATATCCACTGGGAGCTAGAATTAAGAGTGAAGCAACCAGCTTGTCTGAAGTGGTTGAGGTGTATGATAACTCCCAAACTTGCAGAAGGTGCCCATTTGACCTAACTTGGATGGCTAGCTGACCAGAACTCAATCAGATGAAGATAAAGAAGTTTGATACAGGGAGCAAGTGTAAATTGCTACATTTCAAGAACTTGACATTTGCTTATGGATGTAGTTGCCCAAAATCCCAACCCAAAAGAGAAGGATTCTTTATATTAAATTTGCCTCCTCAGTACATTGGGTTGATAGGGATGGACAAATTAGACTTTGGCTATCAAAAATGGTCTATAAAGGCACAAAGTGACTGGCTTACAAGTTTTCATGAGAGTGCTTAGTGTTAGAACAAGGAGGGTAAGACAGGATCCCCACTGAATAGTTTTCCTCTAGTCCAGATGGGTCTGGTGATGATGGGGATAGGATTTTATGATTCAATTGTGAGTAATTGTTATCAGGACTAATGGTGATAATCACAACTGTAAATGTAGAAGAGGTGAAACAAAATGCGGGCACAGTTAATCTGCAATTTCAGGAACAGAGGACTCTAGGACTATCAAGAGGAAAGCATGAGTCAAGTATGGGATCCTAACCAAAAAAGTGTTGACAACAGAGATAGTGACAGAGGTGATGATATATATAGAGAGAGAAGCTGAGGACTAAAAAGGCCCATGGACTGAGAAAGGCAGTGTGACTGCAGGCAGGAGACTTGCAAAATGTGCCCTTTGGACATTTAAATGAATATATTTTCAGTATGCTATGTGTACATCAAAAAACAAACAAACAAAAAGGGAATAGAGGTAAATGATGTTAACTGATGGTACATGGAGGGTATTATAGTAATTTGATGATCTACCCTGTAAACCTTCACTCAATTCACAGTAAAAGCTTTAATAAAAAATTCTGAATTTTCATATTGAGATGTGTCTCTTGTGTATATTGCCAGATTATTATTTCTTTTATCCAACCTGAAAATCAGTTAGCATTAATGATTTATTTGAATTTCTACCATCCTTTTTGTACTTTGTTTGTCCTGCTTTTTATACTTAGTTTTCACCTTTTTTGCTTTCTTTTGAATTTAAATAATTTTTATCCACTGTATTTTCTTCTATTCACTTGTGAATATAGTCACATTGTTTCTATTATATTAATAGTTATCTATGATATTTATTCATTCAAAATTTATTTTATGTGCCTATTGCCATGTATGTTTCTAAGCATTTTACTTGTTAGTTGCCATCAAGTCGGTTCCAACCCACAGCAACCCTATGAACAACAGAATGAAACACTACCAATATCACAATCTATTACGCTTCAGCTCATTGCTGCTGTCATTGTGCTAATCCATTTCATTGGGGTCTCCCTTTTTTTCACTGACCCTCCCTTTTTTTCACTGACCTTTACCAAGCATGATGTCCTTCTCCAAGGATTGGTCTCTCCTGATAATGTGTCTGAAGTATGCTTGCTCCAGTGGTGAGGATTTTGGTTTTCTTTGCATTGAGGTACAACCCATAAAGAAGGCTGTGGTCTTTGATTTTAATCAGTAAGCATTTTAAGTTCTTTTTTATTTCAGAAAGCAAGGTTGTATCATCTGCATATTGCAGGTTGTTAATGAATCTTCCTCCAATCCTGATGCTATATTATCCTTCATGTAATCCAGCCTCTTGGGTTATCTGCTCATCATACAGATTAAGTATGGTGAAAGAATATACTCTGGCACACATCTTTCCTGATTTTAAAGCATTCAATATCTCCTTGTTCTGTTCTCAGGACTGCCTCTGGGTCTATGCATAGGTTCCTCATGAGCACAACTAATTGTCCCAGAATATTCATTTTCTGCAATGCTGCCCATAGTTTGTCATAATCGACACAGTCGAAAGTCTTTGCATAGTTAATAAAGCACAGGTGAACATATTTCTGGTACTCTTTACCTTCAGCCAAGGTCCATCTGACATTAGGAATGACATCCCTCATTTCACGTCCTCATTTGAATCTGGCTTGAAGCAATGGCAGTTCCCTGTCAATGTACTGTTGCAGCCAATAGAGCAGTGAAAATGAGGAATAAAAATATTTCCTTCATTTAGATTACACACTTGTTTTAAAAGAGGTTGAGGCATAGTAGTGTGGTTACATTCTGTCTCCCCCAAGGGGGGAAAGATCACTTGCTACTGTCACGTAGCTAGAGACATCAGCCAGCCTGGATGTCTGTAATACAATTTTAGCATCAGTTCATGCAAAGGCTAGGTTACTTCTAATTCATCTTTTCTTCTGGGATGTTGTTATTTTCTAAGGTACCTACCGACCCCCTACTGGTATGTCTCTGTGGGTTAATGCTCTGGACTGCAAAGTTGGTTAGATCCCCACGGTTGGTGTTTAAAGCTCACTAGCTGTTCCTTGGAAACCCTATGCAGGGTTGCTGTGGGTTGGAACTGACTTGATGGCACTTAACAACAACATTTAAAAAATAATAACTTCCTTTTTGCTCCCCCTTTTTAGAAATAAATATTCTTTTTATATATTTCTTTCAAAATACAGAATATAAATTGAAATCTTTCACAATATGATACAGCACTGGATTAACTCACTCATCTATGCCAAGAAATTTGGAAGACAATTATCTAGCCAATTGTTTGGTTAGATCCATATTTGTGCTATTCCAAAGAGATATGACCCAATGGAATGTGGAAGCATAGAACTGTATCATTAATATAAATGCAAATAAAATTTTGCTGAAGATAATCTAAAAATGGCTTTACATCAACAGGAAACTTCCAGAAACTCAAGGTGAATTTTGAAAATGACTTGGAACAAGGGGTATCACTGTTGACAGCAGATGAATCTTGTCTGAGAGCAGAAAATATAAGGAAGATATTTACCTGTGCTTTATTGATTATGCAAAAGTTTCAACTGTTTGGATCATGACAAGCTATGGATAACATTGCGAAGAATGGGTATTCTATTATACTTACTTATGCTCATGAGGAATCTGTACATAGACCAAGAGGCAGTCGTCCAACCAGAACAAGGGGAAACTGAATGGTTTTAAATCATTTAAGGTATGCATCAGGGTTGTATCCTTTCACCACACTTATTCAGTCTGTATGTTGAGCAAATAATCTGAGAAACTGGATTACATGAAGAAGAATGTGGTGTCAGGATTGGAGAACGACTCATTAACAACCTGAGATATGCAGATGATGCAACCTTGTTTGCTGAAAGTGAAGAGGATTTAAAATACTTACTGATGAAGTCCTCAGTATTGATTGTACCTTAATGTAAAGAAAACAAAACATCCAACTGGACCAGTAAATAACATCATGATAAATATAGAAATGATTGAAGTTGTCCAAGAATTAATTTTGCTTGGATCTATATCAATATTCATGGAAGTAGCAATCAAGAACTAAAATGATGTATTTCATTAGGCAAATCTGCTGCAGAAAACATCTTTAAGTGTTCAAGAGTAATGTGTCAGTTTGAGGACTAAGGTACACCTAACCCAAGCCATGATGTTTTCAATATTCTCATATGCATATGAAGGTTGGACAATGAACAAGGAAGATGGTAGAATTGCTACATTTAAGGTATAGTGTTGGAAATTAATATTAAAAATATCATAGATTTCCAGAAGAACAAACAAATCGCAGCTGGAAGATGAACAGCCAGAATGCTCCTCAGAAGGCACAATGATGAGTCTTCGTCTCTCATACTTCGATCATATTATCAAAAGGGCCCAGTCTCAGGAGATGAACATCATGCTTGGCAAAGTGATGGGTCATCAAAAGGAGGATGACTTCCACAGTGGCAAAAGAGGAAGACCTCAATAGTGGCACAGTGGCAGCAGCAATGGGCTCAAGCATAACAGTTGTTAGGATGGCACAGGATTAAGCCATATTTCATCTGTTATGCCCAGAGTCGTGATGATTTGGAACCGACTCAAGTACCTAACAAGTACAAGCAAGGAATTTGTATTTTTCAGTTTATTTTTCTCCTAGATTGTTTTCTTCTATCTTTACATTACAATTACACTCAGTTGGGATATATTTGGATGAAAATAAGAAGAAACATAAATAGTAATAACTTGACCCATAATATTGTTTATTTCTACTTAACAAGAAGTTGGGAGCAGGAGCGATTCTGGGCTTGATTCTGCATTTTCATGATAAGTCAAGAAATTGATTGAATGTGACTATTATTTTCACCTCTATCCTCATACTCATATTCACAGTCATATCCAAATCACCGAAGGATAGCAAAGACTATTCTACAAAAGGATTCATTTTAGACTTGTTGACCAGAACTTTAGCTCATGGTCACTCCTAACTGCAAGAAAAATTGGGGAAATGAATATCTGGCAAAAGGGAATGAAATTTCATGAATTGTTTAGACAACTGGAATTCATAATATCCTGCTGAGTATCTAAATAAAATTAGAGCTGTTAGTAAATAAAAAGAGGAAATGACAATACAGTAGGCAAGCAACAGTGTTCCCTCATTTTGCATGTTTCTTTCCTCCCTAAGTTTTGTTTATTATTGTAAAAATATATAAACACATTTGCCAATTCAATATTTTTCTGGTGTATAATTTAGTGATATCAATCATAATAATCATGTTGTGATTAACCATAACTCATAACCATTGCTAAATTTCCCATCACCATAATCAAATACTCACTGTTTCCTAAACAATAACTTCCCATTCCCCTCTCCTTCTTACCCAGGTACCCCATAATAAACTTTTCTCTATATTTATTTGCCTATTCTTATTTCATATAAGTGAGATCATGTGATATTTGACCTTTTATAATTAATTTATTTCAATGAGCATAAGGTTCTTGGAGTTCACCCATGTTGTAACATGGATCAAGACTTATTACTCTTTGTGCCTGAGTAGTATCCCATTGTCCCATCACTCATCTGTCAGTTTGTTGTACTATGGTGGCTTGTGTGTTGCTATGTCATGTTGGAAGCTATGCCAGCAGTATTTCAGATACCAGTAGGGTCACCAATGTTGCAGAACTTCCAGACTAAGACAGATTAGAAAGAAGGAGAGGCAGACCACTCCTGAATGACTAGCCATTGAAAACTTCATGAATAGTGCAGAACATTGTCAGATATAATGCTGGAAGATGAGCCCCTCAGCTTGGAAGGCACTCAAAATACAACAAAGAGGAAGTATCAGTAGTTGGAAAATATGGCTTGGTGATAGAAACATGGAAAATGTAGTTTGGTGATAGAAACAATGCTAGAGATTGCATGATAGAATTTTGTAAGATCAATGACTTATTCATTACAGTAATTATATACCTGTAACTCACAAGATGTAATACACAGGAAACATATTGACTACATCTAAGAAAAGCAGGTAGATGAAAACACTATGAATAGCACCACAATATTATCAGATATAGATCTGAAAGATGATCCCCTCAGTCTGGAAGGTACTCAAATATGACAGGGGAACAATTGGTTCTCAAAGTACAGTTGACTATGGTGCTGTGAATGGAGTAGAGCTTTTAAGACCTTCATTTGCTGCTGGGGCACAACTCAAAATGAGGAGAAACAGCTGAAAACACGTTAATAATCAGAACATGGAAAGTACTAAGTATGAATCAAGGAAAATTGGAAAATGAAATGAAATACATAAAGATCGATATCCTAGACATTAATGAGCTGACATGGACTGGTATCGACCATTTTGAATCTGACAATCATATGGTTTATTGTGCTGGGAACAATAAATTTAAGAGGAATGGCTTAGCATTCATTATCAAAAAGAACATTTCAAGATCTATCCTGAAATACAACAATATCTGTGATAAGATAATGTCTTGGTCTGTGTTCTCTAGAGAAGAAAACCAGTTAAATACATTGCATTTATATTAAGGACATGGCTCACAATTTTGCAAGTGGGTCACTAGGAATAATAGTGAGTGGTACCACTCCCATTTCTACCCCTTGGTTCCTGGACCAGTGGAACCTGGCAATATACAGCATCTTATATAGGACACTAATTTAGAGCATATACAGCCTCCTAGAGAACACTGCCTTAACCCTGCAAGGTATTGCCATCTAGCTGGCACCATAATTGTATCTTTAGAAGGATATTCCATCATTCAATAAAGCCAGATGCTTCAGGATGGCAAGGAACATGGTAAGACCAGTGAATTCCACGAGCATGGGCCCATTGTCACACGTTATTGGCCACTGCACAATACATGATTCATTGAAGTGGGTCTCTTGATCCAAGGCAAGATGGTAGATAAAGCATTCTGTAAGTGCATATGGTGGTTTTGGCAGAAGCATTGCATGCAGGGAAGGCAAATACATAACCAGAGTAAATGTCTTTTCCAGTAAGAACAAAACAATGCCTTTTTCATGATGGAAGTGGTCTGATATAATCAACCTTCCACCAGGTTGCTGGCTGATCTGCACCAGGAATGGTCCCATATCTGGGACTCAGTGTTGATTTCTGCTGTTGGCAGATTGGGCACTCAGCATTGAGTATAGCCAAGTCAGCCTGGGTGAATGGAAGTTCCTGCTGCTGAGCTTGTGCATATCCTCCATCCCTGCCACCATGGCTTCGTTCATGAGCTTATTGGACAGGAGCGGTTGGAGAAAGAGCATGATTCATTTCCACAGAATGTGTCATCCTGTCCACTTGGTTGTTAAAACCCTCCTCTGCTGAGGTAATCCTTTGGTGTTTGTTCATATGAGACACAAATATCTTCACTTTTTTTGACCCATTCAGAGAAGTCTATCCACATACCTCTTCCCCACACCTTCCTGCCACCAATTTTCCAATCATGTTCCTGAGCATCCAGTTAAACCACTGGCCACAGCCCATGAGTATACAATAACCCACCTGACCATTTCTCCTCCCAATCAAAATGAACAACCAGCTGCACTGCTCAAAGTTCTGACCAATAGAAGGATTTCCCTTCACCACAGTCCTTCTTTGTATTCCCAGAAAGGGACTGTAGTACTGCTGCTATCCATTTCCAAGTGGTGCCTGAATATTGTGTAGAACCACCTGTAAACTAAGCATGACTTTTCTCTTCCTTAGTTAACTGATCATAAGGAACTCCCCATGAGGCTATAGGTATAGACCAGGAAAGGGAAGGTAATGTGACAGGAGTGGTGATGCTTGGCATCTTATTTGTGCCTTATTTGTGCCCTCAGGTCCTGCTTGAGCCTGGTCTTGTATATACCACTTCCATTTAGTGATGGAGTTCTGCTGTGTAAGTCCAACTTTATGACTGTACATCAGATAACACTCAGTTCATAATGGGCAGTTCTGGTCACATGGTGACTTGGTGGCCCATGCTTAGGAATTCAGTCTCTACTAAGGCCCAATAGCAAAGGAGCTCTGGTAGTGTAGTGGTTATGACTCAGACTGCGAACTGCAAGGTAAGCAGTTCGAAACTGCCAGCTGCTCCACGGGAGAAAGATGGGGCTTTCTGCTCCCGTAAAGATTTACAGCCTTGGAAACCCTGTTCAGGGTTGGAACTGACTCGATGGCACTTAACAACAACAACAACAAGGCCCAGTAAAAAGCCAAAAGCAGTTTGTCAAAAGGAGAGTAGTTATCTGCAGAGGATAGTGAGGCTTTGCTCCAAAATTCTAAGGACTATGACTCACCAACAGGGACCTGCCAAAGACTATCAACTGCCTCTCCTTCTACCAAGGACACGTCAAGTATCATTGGATCTACTGGAGCATATGGTCCGAGTGGCAAAGTGTCTTGCACAGCCACTTGAACCTATTGCAGAGCTTTTTCTTGCTGTGTGCCTCACTCAAAATTATCATGTTTCAAGTCACTTGACAAATACGCTGGAGTAGCACACCTAGATGAGGGATATGTTGCCTCCAAAGTCTGAAGAGGCCCACCAGGTGTTGTGCCTGCTTTTTATTTATGGGAGGAGACAGATGTAATTACTTATCCTTCACTTTAGTAGGAATATCCCTACATGTTCTGAATCACCGAACTCCTAGAAATTTCACTGAAATGAAGGGTGCCTGAATTTTTGTTGGGTTAATTTCCAAACCCTCTAGCACACAGATGCTTTACCAATAAGTCTAGAGTCATTGATACTTCTTCCTCAGTAGTTCCAATCATCATAATGTCATCAATATAATGGATCAGTGTGATGATCACTAAATATTGTGTGAAAGGGCAGGGAAAGATGATCAAGATCCCTGTGGATTAAATCATAACACAGTGCTGGAGAGTTGGTATACCATTAAGGTATGACCTTTCCAGTTGAAGGCACATTGCTTCTGGTGATCCTTAGAGACTGGAGTTGAGCAAAAGGCATTGGCCGTATCAATAGCTATATACCAGAAACCAGGAGATATATTAATTGATGCAAGCAATGAAGCAATATCTAGAACAGCAGCTGCAATTGGTATCACAACCTGGTTAAGTTTACAATAATCCACTGTCATTCTCCAAGATCCATCTGTTTTTTGATAAGGCTAGATAGGTGAGTTAAAGGCGAACATGGTAGAATCACCACTCCTGCACCCTTCAAGTCCTTGATTATAGCACTAATCTCCACAATCCCTTCAGAAATGCGATATTGCTTTTGATTTATTTTGCTATATAAAGGTAATTCTAATGGTTACACTTGGCTTTTCAAGAATCTAATGTGGGGTTTCTGCCAGTTGCTGACTATGTCTATTCTGATTTTGCATTCTGGAGCTAGGGAAGCCACTACAGGATGAGGTCGGGGATCCACTGAACCCATAGTGAGATGGGCCTTAGTTAAGACTCCATTAATAACTTAACCTCCATTCACCCACACTCTGGTGAGTCACAGTGATGTTTTGGGTCTTCTGGAATTAGTGTAAATTCAGAGACAAAGTCCAGTAATCCCTGAAAAGTCTTTCCCTCAATGAACTTTCTTTCCCCCAATGAACAGTTACTATTGTAGAAGGTCATAGATCCCTTTGGAGAAGATTGTAGGAAAGACTAACAGCTGACAGTGTAGTGGGGTAACTTCCTCAAGGGGTTGTGGGTCTATAAACTGACTCAAGTCTAGGAATTGATTGAGACCTTGAATCTCTATCCTGGCAATTCAACTTAGACTGCTGTTCACTTGACCTAGAGTTCTTCCTCTTGTATACATCAAGCAAATCTTTAGTAGGTTTCCCTATTTTTTATTCCTAGGGTTATCCTGCTTAAAAATCCCATGAATCAATCCCATAAATCCACATGAGTCAGACTATTCTGATTACTGCTTTGATTCTGCTGCCCATTATGGTAACCACACCCACCTTGTCTTTGCCCATTAAGTGCTGCCACTGGCCCTTACCACCACAGGGTCCAATCAGGCCAATTGCAGTTAGGTATCTTAATTCAATTAGTGACATTCTCACTGTCATATCTGGCTTACATAATATAGCAATCACAGCAGTCTTCAAGAATGCAGGTGCTCCCCTTACAAGTTTTTTCCTTATTGTTGTGGTAAAAGGTGTGTCCTTTGGGTAATCTATGTGTGGGTTTGTGGGTTTATCCTGATAAATGCACTCTAATATGCCAATTTCCCAAAGACTTTGGAAACTGGAAGGATCCTCTACAGAATACCAAGGCAGGTCTGGTAATTCAGCTTGGTGTGCTGTAGGCCACCACACAATATTCAGTGAACCAACCAAATAAACTATTAGATCCCCTCTTAACCTCTCAAGATGGAACACTGAATAAAGAATCTGTTCTTACTGGGCCTATATCAATAAACTGAGACTGATCCAATCCTATATTTCTTGCACCATTATCCACACTGCTAATAACCATCCCCCCGACATATTCTCCTGGTTTCTGTTTGTACATATTAGAAAAATCAAGCAATTCTTTTGAAGTGTAGAGCACTTTTTCCTGGGTCACACAATGTACTTCACCTTCTGGGGATCATTGGGACTTAAGTCTAGTTTTAGGTCTAGAAGCAGTGAATGGGAACATTCAGCAATGAATTGAAAGACATCTAGTTTAGGTGATGCTCCCAGACAATGCCTCAGACATCATCTCAACAGGCACAGTAGAGTTAATTTCATCAAGAGTGGGCAGAGGAGATGTTTTTACTGATAATGGAGTAATCTCTTCAGATGGGAGGAATGAGGCTGTTGGCAAGAGTGATTCAGTGGAATCTATGGAATCTGGGTTCTTTCCCCAATTTCCTGATTATCTACCCAAATGTTCCCATCCTAAGTTTCAGGATCTCATTTTTCCCCAATCAATGTCCCTACTTTAACATCAGATACGATTCCATGTTGGGAGTTGAGCTGGTGTTGTAATTCACCCACTGTTACAATAAGACTCTGTGTTTGGTTTTGGCAATATCAGTTCTGTTACTACAGAAATTTTGCTTTCTTCCAGGGAACAAGTGGAAACTTTGAGGTTTCTTATGTGGTGCTTGAACTGTGATTCCTCAGCCCTGACTGCATCTCTTTCTTTTACCACTTGCTCTACTGTCAGTAGGATCCACCAGCCAGTTCCTCTATACTTCTAATCCTTACAAAATTGCAGAAATGTATCATATGCACAATCACCCAGAGCATACTTCCTCCAATATGTGATTTAAGTGGTGGGGATATTTTGCATATTAATATTGTCATCTCATGGCATGGATTAGCAGCACCCTCACTGTCTTTACTAGTGGAGGTAGAGTTATCAGTGCCTTTCAAATTAGTCAGACTTCAGAATCAATTTAGAAAACTCATCCTTATAACTTTGTTTCTCTAGAACTACTCTTGGTACCAAATGTCTTAGGCTGGTTCTTTATATAAACATATATATATATATATGCTTCTATCAAGGAAATGACCCACAATTGTAGAGGTGGGAAAGTCCAAAGTCTGGGTCAGATGAACCAAAATTGACAGGCAGTTTCAGCGGGCAGACAGGCATATAATAAAGAAGATCACTGGTTCAAGTCCGAAGAGGTTGGTGGACAAGCCAGATGAAAGATCTAGACCCAGCAGGAAGTGAGCAAGCTTTGCCTGAATGTGCATTATATCGGAAGCAGGCCGCACCTGTGAGGAAACATCCTTTTACTTGATAAGCTGCTCATAGTTAATCGTTATAGCATTAAGTATGCCTGCTCATAGCCAACCATCATAGAGTTAACTGTTGTTTTATGTGCTGTGTAGTCATTCCGACTCATAGCAACCCTCTACAGGATTTCCAAAGCTGTAAATCTCTATGGGAGCAGAAAGCCTCATCTTTCTCCCACGGAACAGCTGATAGTTTCAAACTGCTGACCTTAAGGTTCGCAGCCCGTGTCGTAACCACTACACTACCAGAGCTCCTTATAGAATGAACTACACTGTATTAAATCTCACTATGGGAATCCTGGCGCAGTCTAGTTGACACAAAACTTAACTATCACAGATACTATCCATATACATACAAGGAAGACAAGTTAATACCACTATTATTAAATTTATGCACCAACTACTAAAACCAGTGATAATGAAATTGAAAAATTCCACCACCTTTTTCAGTCTGAAATTTATCAAACATGCAACCAAGATGTATTAATAAATACTGGTGACTGGAATGTGAAAGTTTGAAACATGGAGGAAAGGTCAGTAGTTGGAAAATATGGTCTTAGTGATAGAAATAATGCTGGAGCTTGCAAGATAGAATTTTTTGAGACCAATGATTTATTAATTGCAAATAACTTTTTAAAACAGCATAAAAGGTGAACATACATGTGAATCTCACCAGATGGAATACACAAGGGTTAAATTAACTACATCTGTGGTAAGAAAGACTGGAAAAGCTCAGTATCAGTAGCTGAAAGGTGGCCAAGGGCAACACTGGAAAAGACTGCTAATTGCTCCAGACCTACAGAACATGCAGAGCCACCAGACCAGCATTTAACCAATAACCCTGACCCCAGATGCCGTTTGGTCCTAACAGACACTTTAAGTCCATCAGGGGCTTCCATGAGCTACTTCCATGAGCTACTCCACAATCCCTGAACATAGATAATGCTGAGGCTAATAGGAACTCCATTTAGGGCCAGGAATGCTGCTGTTACATCCACTATTGAATACCTATATGATTTTTAGATTCTAAAAGAACTCTTAGTTCTCTGTTTGTCTCTCTGTTTAGAACATAAGCTCCACAAAGGCAAAGATAGTGTCTGTATTGTTTAATGTTGCATCCCCACATTTGGCCTTGTGTATTTTAGCTTAATGGCTATGAATCAGGCTGCAAACCTCAAGGTCAGCAGTTTGAAACTACCAGCAGTTCCATGGGAGGAAGATGAGACTTTCTGCTCCCATAAAGATTTACAGCCTCGGAAACCCTGTACATGGCACATAACTACCACCAACACCATTTATAAAATATGCTGTGTAGAATTAAAAAAAAAAAAAAAAAGATTGTCAAATGATTGTAATAATGTAGTTTTGACACAGGAAAGTGGTTATATAATCAGAAAAGAGAAAGTTGTAAATGTTCTAAGACCCAAGCTAAAGGCCCAATCCTCTCAGAGGCTTCTTGTTTCTCAAGTCAGTAACTGAGCATGATTTCCCACTACTGAACATCTTCTGATTTCTGTTTGTGTCTCATTTATGGTATTTCACAAGTTCTGTCTCGACTCTATGGCACTTAACAACAGCAACAACCTCTAGTAGTCCACCACTCGTCTGTCAGTTTGTCGTACTGTGGTGACTTGCGTGCTGCTATGATTCTGGAAGCTATGCCATTGGTATAATAAATATCAGCAAGGTCACCCATGGTGGACAGGTTTCAGATGAGCTTCCAGATGAAAACAGACTAGGAAGAAGGAGAGATTGACTACTTGCAAATACTTAGTCATAGAAAACCTTATGAATAGCAGAGGAATATTGTCAACACAAGAATATTGAGTATTGAAACATGATGAAGACCAACAGAATATTGTCAGGTGTAGTGCCAGAAGATGAGCCCCTCAGGTTGAAAGGCACTCAATTTATGACAGGGGAAGAGCTGTCTCCTTAAAGTTGACTGTGATGATGTAAATGGAATAAAGCCTTCGGGATCTTCATTTGCTGATGGGGCACAACTCAAAATGAAGAGAAAGAACGGAAACATCCATTAATAATTGGGACATGAAATGCATGAAGTGTGAATCTAGGAAGATGGAAATTGTGAAAAATGAAATGAAATGCATAAAGAATGATATACTAGGCATTAGCTGAAATGGACTGATATTGGCCATTTGAATATGACAATCACATGGTTTACTATACTGGGAATGACAAAATGAGGAGAAATGGCATCACATTCATCATCAAAAAGAAAATATAAAGATCTGTCTTGAAGTACAATGCTGTCTATTATAGGATAATATCCATACTGCTACAAGGAAGACCAGTTAATACCACTATTACTCACCAACTACTAATGTCAGTATCAAATGCTTATATGCAAGTTCAGGCTAAAGCTAAAGAAAATTAAAACAAGTCCACCATAGCCAAAATATAACCTTGAACATATCCCACCTGAATTTAGAGCTCATCTGAATAGCAGATTTGATGCATTAGACACTGAAGACTGAAGACCAAAAGAGTTGTGGGATGGCATCAAGAATATCATACAGGAAGAGAACAAAAGGTCATTAAGAAGACAAGAAAGAAAGAAAAGACCAAAATTGAGGTTAGAAGAGACTCTGAAACTTGCTCTCCAGTACAGTGATGCTAAAGCAAATGTAAGAAATGAGGAGGTAAAAGAATCAAATAGGAAATTTCAAAAGGCAGCTCAAAAAGACAAAGTAAAA
>NW_006408595.1:15051640-15062295 GCF_000296735.1 Chrysochloris asiatica
AATTGATGGAATATTAATTGAAATCTTTCAACAAACTGATTAAGTACTGGAAGCTTTCATTCATCTACACTAAGAAGTTTGAAAGACATCTACTTGGTCAACTGTCTGGAAGAGCTCCATATTTGTGCCCATTCCAAAGACAGCTGGTCCAGTGGGAATGCAGAAGTTTCAGGCAATATAATTAATATCTCATGCAAGTAAAAACTTCAAAACATAATTCAAAAATGCCTGCAGCTGTGCATTGACAGAAAACTTCCAGAGGTTCAAGCCAGATTCAGAAGAGGACGTGGAATGAGGGATATCATTGCTGACGTTATATGGATCTTGGCTGAAAGAAGAGAATATCAGAAAGATATTTATCTGTGCTTTATTGACTATGCAAAATATTTCAACTGTGTGGATCATGACAAGCTTTGGACAACATTGCAAGGAATGAGTGTTCCAGAACACTTAATTGTGCTTATGAGTAATCTGTACATAGACCAAGATACAGTTGTTTGAACAGAACAAGGGAACACCAAATGGTTTAAAATTGGGAAAGATGTGAGCAGGGTTGTATTTTTTCACTATCCTTATTCAATCTGTATGATTAGAAAATAATCTGAGAAACTGGATTATCTGAAGAAAAACATGGCATCAGGATTGGAAGAAAACTCATTAGCAACCTGCGATATGCAGCTATTACAACCGTACTTGCTGAAATCAAAGAGAATTGAAAATATTTACTGATGAAGATCAAAACTTGCAGCCTTTCGTATAGGTTGCACCTCAATGAAAAGAAAGCAAAAATCCTCACCACTGGACCAATAAATAGCATCATGATAAATGGAGAAAAGATTGAAGTTGTGAAAGATTTCCTTTTGCTTGGATCAACCATTAACACTCATGGAAGCATCAGTCAAAAAAAATAAAGTGACTAATATGTCTTTTCTTGGTTCTGAGATGCAGTGCCAACATGCCGCTTGTCCTCCAGAAAACCCTGATCTCTGATTTCCATCCTCCATAGCCTTTACTTACTGTATCACATTCCATGGTTTTCAGCAGTGAAGTTTTCTGAACAGGATTCAGATCTGTATTGTTAAGTGCTGTCGGGTTGGTTCCCACCCATAGCGACCCTGTAGAGGGTTTCCGAGGAGCAAATGATGAGCTTGAACCGCCGACCTCATCTCTCAAACTGACTTTGCAGTCCAGCCCATTAGCCCACAGTACCACACACACACCTAAATAAGCACAAATGACACGTAGAGGTTTCATGAGTTGACTGTCATAATGAATGCCTTTTATCATTCAAATGATGTAGATTTATAATTTCTCCTATTTATTTTGTACTAGTTTATTTGTAATTTTTAAAAACGTTTTATTGAGAATTGAGTGGAAAGTTTACAGAGCAGATCATTAGTTTTACATTCAACAAATCATATACTTTATTTTATGACGTGATTTTTTTTTTTTAAAGGGTTTTATTTCTATATTCTATCTAGCGAAATGGTTTTCTGTTCATTTCCTAGCAGGTATGTGTTCCCTTTCCCGGTACTCGGTGCCTCACCAGCACTGCCACCTTCTCTGTTCCCTGCTCGTCTACGTGGCTTCCCTGTAGGAAAGCTGTGATTAATCTCTTTGGGCAACACAGCAGCGCTTTTCCGTGGACCTTAAGCTCTAGGTTTTGTGTTAAATGTGGGTTTTAGTTCTGTGTCTCCAAGTTACAGCTCAGGGCAGTCAATTCTAGGTGGTGGTTTCCTTTGCAAGGACCATCAGCTGTCCCCAATCGGTTCATCTCTAGCCTAGACTCTGAGGGCAACCACTCACTTGGCCTTAGATACCAACAGCTCAATCACACAGTGACTGACACTGACAACAGTCAGGTGGGTACACAGCTGGATTTTTCTTCCCCCTACGTCTCCATGACCTCTGGGAGGTAAGAGTAGTTTTGTAATCCCTTCTGCGCTGCACAAAGCTGGGTCCTGGTCAGCGCAGGCATCCGGTTCAAACTCTGGGCATGGGCGTGGCCTGTGCGTGGAGATGTTCTTACTTATTGTTCTTAGCAATCCAGTGTGGCCTCCCGACCTCTTCCATACCACTTCTCATAGTCTATATACCTTCCGGTTATCTCCAGTGAAGCTGTTAGCCCTAGATTGTATCTTTTTGGGACCCTTTCTTTCTCTCAGTCTACTTTACATTCCAAAGAATTGATTCCCTTAAGAACTAATTCCGTATGATTCTCACTATACTTAACCATGATGTTTGCAGTCATCTTTACTTTCTTTCACTTGTCTTGAGCCTCTTCCCACCCCACTTCCAAACAATCATTGCCCCATAATTTCCAAAATGGAGAACGAGGTGTCTATATTCCAGTGAGGTGTTAATCTCTTAGAAGCTCATTTGCTTTCCTTAGTTGCAGGACAGGAAATAGCAGCAAGGTTGGGGAAGGAAACCACTCCAGCACACCCACTCGAAGGTGCTGCTTTGTTTGTTTTTTCCTGTTTTACTTTGCCTAGATGAGGCCTGAGTTTGAATCAGGAAATAATGTGAGGGAAAGGGAGGCACTCTTCCTGCTGTGAGGAAGAAATTTTGCCCAAGCTTTCCCTTTCCATTCATGTGAAACACCTCTAAGCTTTATGGGGATGCGCGCTGGAGTTTCTAGCTCGCAGAACAAACTGTGCTCCTCAGAGCCTTTTCCCAATTTAGCGCTTCTGAGCCACAGAGAAGATTAGAAGATGTTATAGAGAAAACGGAATGAACTGGAAACTTATACTTTTTGAAGGTAATTAAATTTAATAAAGAAATGATTCCTTGTTGAAGACAAAAGTTGAATTCTATTAGATGGCAAATAAACTCTTGATTTCCTTGTAAATAAATAAAATAAAGTGACATATTGCATTAGGCAATTCAGGTGCAGAAGACCTCTTTAAGTATTTAAGAGCAAAGATGTTTGAGGAAAAAGGTGCGCCTTACCCAAGCCATGGTAATTTCAATAACCTCATATTCCAGTCCTGGTGTGTTGCTGTGGGTTAATGCGCCGGGCTGCAAAGCAGTTTGAACTGCAAGCTTGGTGGTTCAAGCTCACCAGCTGCTGTTCCTCGGAAACCCTATACGGGGTCACTATGGGTCAGAACCGACTCTATGGCCCTTAACAACAACATGGTCATGTGAAAACTGGACAGTGAATAAAAAAGACCATAGAAGAATTGATGCATTTGGGTTATGGTGTTGGAGGAGAATATTAAAAGTACCATGTACTACTAGCAATCTATGTTGGAAGAAATACAGCCAGAATGCTCCTTAGAAACCAGGATGGCCAGACTTTGTCTCTCATATTTCAGACATATTGTCAGAAGGGACCAGTCCCTGGAGAAGGATATCATGTTTGGTAAAGTGAAGGGTCAGAGAAAAAGAGGAAGATCCCCAATGAGATGGATTGGCACAGTGGCAGCAGCAATGGGCTCAGATGTAGCAATGATGTTGTGATGTTGGTGGGGGATTGGGCAATGTTTTGCTCTGTTGTGCTTGTGGTTGCTATGGCATCTAACAACAATGTAGTTACTGTTGTGAATGATTTATCATTCCTCCTAGATTCTTATATTCTTATCTATCATAAGGCAAAGATCAACTGTCCCTTACAATACTCAGTACCCTGCTTGGTACAAGGTAGACTAAATATATGTTTTAAATGAAATCAGGAGGTAATGGTATGAATACTTTCCATTTCTAGAACAAAGAGAAGGGATCGCCATAGACTGGGTAACTTCCTTGGACAATAGCCTCATGGGAAAAGGCCCAGTCTGTTTGAAAGAAGTTGTCCACTCTCGTTGCAACGGTTCTTTGTTCAGAGTATGAGTTTTCCATATTTCATTTTCTGAAGTATAACTAAGAAAGATGCAAATAACGAATCAAACTTTTTCCAGCTTTAATAATCTCAAGAAAGATCCTGCCATTCCCCCAATGAATCATAATACTGAACATTAATTGAACAACACATTCCAGTTAGGCCTATAGAAATGACTTTGAACTTCCAAACTTTTCTCCTTAGGGAAGCCCCATAATAGTGTTGTACACACTGAAAAAGCACCAGGGTCTGAGTCAGTCTCTGCTCAGGCAGTGCCCTACATCCTCTCTGCTCTTTAGTTTAGGCAGAAAAAGGCCTAAGGGGAAAGAAAGGTAGGTTAGAGCTGAGACCCTCAGGGACTCATTAACACTTGCTTCTTAGAGATCCCCAAAGGTTCCAAGTGTGGAAATCCCACAGGCAGCTTTACCCCAGATCAATTAAGCCCAGACTGAGTTTTGCTTCTACTCTAAATGAGTCTCAGAGGGTTAGTTAGGAAGATGCAAACAGGGACTCCTTGAGTGACAGTCTAAAGAGGATCAGAGCAGCTGTGGTTTATTAAAATAGTGAGATGACACAGGTCCAGGAGCTGTCCCAGTAGATCTTTTTCAGATCATCCTGAGTAACCTGGCAACTTCAGGGCCAGTTAGCCTGGCTGTGCAAGTTACCGAGTGTCCCTGAAAGGCCCTCTCTATTCTCACCTTAAAATTTCCCTTTCAGTCACTTCCAGGAGTGACTAATCCTGACTAGGATGTCTCTGTTAACATACACATCATCTCCTTTAATCTGTTCCACTACAGACAGCCAAACTAAATCCCCTTATTTCTAAATTAGATGTGATCTTATTGTACCTGGAATCAAGACTGTTTATAATAATGAAGAATTAAAAGCACCCCAATTATTCTACAATAGATAAACTGTTAAGTAAAATACTGAACACCTATATAATGATATTTATGCAGTCATTAAAACATTTGTAATGTGTGTTTATGCCATGGATTGTTGTTGTTGTTGTTAAGTGTCGTAGAGTTGATACCGTCCCATAGAGACCCTGTATAGGGTTTCCAAGGAGCAGTTGGTGAGCTTGAACCACCAACCTTGCAGTTCAAACGACTTTGCATCTGACGCATTAGCCCACAGTGCCATGCCAGAATTTTGCATCTTGATTTTTCACTTAAAATTATCAGTATGTACCCATACCATAGATGTTGTTGTTAAGTACCGTGGATATATACCGATAATTTTAAGTGAAAAATCAAGATGCAAAATTCTATATATCAATGTGAAAAATCTGTGTAAAACATGATTAGGCAAAGAATGAATGGAAATACACCAAAATTAAAACCATGACAATTTAATGTATGATATTTTCTAAGTTGCTACTCTTTATACTTTTCTGTAGTTTCAAGTGTATATATTACTATCATAATCAGGAAAAATCACCTCAAGATAGTATTAGAGTAGTCAGCACAGAAATATGATTTCTTACTATAATGCTAAAGAAAAATGGCTGATTTGGAAGCTACTGCTTCTTTCTTCCCAAATAGACCATGGAGACTTCAGGGGAATTACAGAGCAGGAACTGTGTCATCTTCATGGCCAGCTTCTAGCAAAATATGTGCTCCATTAAAAACAATAAAAAAAACCCAAAGCCAAACCCATTGCAGTTGAGTAGATTCCAATTTGTGGTGAACCCATGTATTAAAGAGATCTGCTAAGTAAGGTTTTTCTGGCTGCAATCTCTACAGAAGCTGTTTACCAAGCCTTTGGGTAGTTTAAAACCGTCAGCCTTTAGGTTGCTCACTTCTTGTGCCATCCAGGATCCTTCAAAAATAAAACTGAATTAAATTATTTAGAACATCAGTCAGAGTCCTGGAAGGTAACAGCACACTCAAGGTGGGTTACTAAGTAGAATTTAGAAAAGGGTTATTTACAAAGAATTGAGCAAGATTTAGGAAAAGCAACATCAAGTGGTGCAGCTAAGGCATAGTAATATGCAGCAAATAACATAACTCCCAGGCTTTAAGGGGAAGTGGAGGAACAGCAGTAGGGAAAGGGCTGCCTGACAGGCACTGTGCCCTTCTTTGTTGTTGTTGTGAAGTGTCATTGAGTTGGTTCTGACTCATAGTGATCCTGTACAGGGTTTCTGAAGAGCGCTGTTGAGCTTGAACTGCTGACCTTATAGTTCAAAGTGGCTTTGCAGTTTGGCATATTAACACACAGTTCCACACCAGGACCCAAACAACTGTCAAAGAATAAAAGTGCATAATCTATGAAAATAAAATCAGATATTTATTGAAAGTTCAAAACATTTCAAACCAGAGACATGTCTGGTTTCACAAAGTGAAATCAAGCATTCCAAAATGTCCAGAGTAACAGAAGCATATTCATGAGGTAAAAATCAAGAACTAAAAGTACATCATTCAGACTGGAAGTTGTAAGATCAAGGAAGGCAGAAGCAAGACAACTTGAAGTGGAAGCTTTACAGTGATTGGTTGGAAATAGAGATGTTGGCTATTTGGATTGGTTAGTTAAATATGTGACTAAGAGGAATTTGATAGCGTGGTCATGAGATAATTATAATAAAACATTTCCTGAGGGATGCTGAGGGAATTTATGATCAAGGTATTGTGTTAAGACCCTTCCTTAGGAACATTCATACCATAACTTTAGTTTGATCACAGAGAAAAAAAATGTTTTTTATTTACTTACGTCTATCTGTAGTGCGTAGTGGTTACGAATCGGGCTGCGAACCTTAAGGTCAGTGGTTCAAAACTACGAGCTGCTCCGCGGGAGAAAGATGAGGCTTTCTACTCCCGTAAAGATTTACACCCTCGGAAACCCTGACAGGGTCGCTATGGGTCAGAACCGACTTGACGGCACTTAACAACAACAACAATCTGTAGTGCTGTAGGATAAGCACTGGACCACAAGGTTGGTTGGAACTTCAAGGTTGGCAGTTAAAATCCATAAGCAGCTCAGAAACAGTGTTGCTATGAGTCATATCTGACTTAAAGGCACTTAACAAACAACAACAAGAAAAAGTTTAATGGTTGCAAGAGACATAAAAAGCTATGATGGAGTTGGGGCTCAGATCTTGGCTGATCATTCTGACACTAGTCAAGTGCCTCGATTTTGGAACTCTCACACCTTTCCTCCTTTTGAGTAAGGATTTCGATAATTATTTGGTCATTATTATATGAATGCTTTCTAATGCAGAGGCATGCAGTGATGACACATGAGTTCCTACATGCTGCTTACTTAGTTAGCTAAGGCGTTAGGACCCCCGGCACTACTATTTAGTAGTCAAGCAACATCTGACCTTTTCACCCTGCTATGGCTTAGCATTCAGCTTTTATGATGTTAAGTGGAGAATAGGGGAAGTGCAAGTGTGGAGTAAGGCCACGTTAGATGAACAACCTGACTGCTCCAAAGACTGGCTCATGGTGTGAACTCAAGTCCATTTGGGAAATGGGTCTCATCTATGTACATAAGTCTCTTAAAAGACATTAAATTAGTCTTTTTGCATTATAAAACTTCATGCAACATTTGATTATTGTAATAATTATTATCATAGCAATTAATATCATTGATTTGTAAAGCAATACAGATCTAATCCAGGATCCAATATCTTTAGATAACCTCCAATATCTTTAGAAACCAAGAGGACTCAGATTTTGAGTCTTCTATATGCTGTCAGTTAATGGACCAGACAGCAAAGCTGTTTGAATTGTAAGGTCGATGGTTCAAGCTCACCAGTCACTCCTAGGAAACCCTATACAGGGTCATTATGGGTCGGAACTGACTTGACAGCACTTAACAACAACAACAAATATGCAACCTGGAGTCCTGATGTGGTGCTGTGAGTTAATGTGCTGGACTGCAAAGTCATTCAAACTACAAGGTTGGAGGTTCCAGTTGTTCCTTGGAAACCCTATACAGGATCGCTATGGGTCAGAACTGACTCAATGGCACTTAACAATAAGAACATATGTAACCTGTTATGGCACTATATGGTAAGCACTAGACTGTTAACTGCAAGGGTGGCAATTCAAACCCACCAACTGTTCCTTGGAAACCCTGTACAGGGTCGCTGTGAGCCAGAACTGAATCAATGACACTTAACAACAACATCTGCAACCAAAAGGAGCCTTGGTGGCTTAGTAGATTATACATTGGACTGCTAATTGCAAAGGTTAGCAGTTTGAATCCATCAGATGTCCACGAAAGAAAGATGAGACTTTCTGCTCCCGTAAAAATTTATAGCCTCCTATGAGAAACCAAAAGAGACTTACAAAAATGGAAGAATATGCCATGCTCCTGGATAGGAAGACTTAATGTTGTGAAAATGTCAATACTACCCAAAGCAATCTACACATATAACACAATCCCAATCCAGATTCCAATAACATTCTTTAGATAGATGGAAAAAACAATCACAAACTTCATATGGAAAGGAGAGAGACCCAGGATAAGCAAAGCACTGCTTAAGAAGAAGAACAAAGTTGGAGGCCTCTCACTCCCTGATTTTAAAATTCACTACATGGCTACAGTGGTCAAAACAACCTGGTACTGGTACAATGAAAGATACATAGGTCAATGGAACAGACTTGAGAATCCAGAAATTAACCCATCAACATATAACCAACTGACCTTTGACAAAGAGCCAAAGTACACTGAGTGGGGAAGACATAGTCTTCAAGAGACGGTGCTGATAGAATTAGAAATCGATATTCAAAATACTGAAACAATACCTTTACCTCATGCCATATACAAAGACTCACTCAGCATGGATTAAAGACCTAAATGTGAATCACAGAATTATAGACGTCACCAATGAAAAAATAGGAACAAATTTAAGGGCTCTAATCCAGGGCACACACAAACTATGAAACATTGTGAAAATTACACAAACAAAAGAAGACAAAATAGATAATTGGGATGTTCTAAAAATTAGAAACTTATGTGCATCAAAGGATTTCACCAAAAGAGTAAAAAGGTAGCCCACAGAATGGGAAAAAATATTTTGCAATAACATATCAGACAAGGGACTAATTTCTAAAATCTATAGGAAACTATAACACCTGTGCAAGTAAAAGACAAATAACCCTATTAAAAACGGGGCACAGGACATGAACAGACACTTCATCAAATAAGACATTTGGGCAGCCAATTAACATATGAAAAAATGTACATGATCATTAGCCATTAGAGAGATGCAAATCAAAACAATAATGAGATATCATCTCACACCAGTAGTAACAGCCAAGTTAAAAAATGCAGAGGATAATAAATGCTGGAGAGGGTCTGGAGAGACTGGGACCCTCTTACACTGCTGGTGGGAATGCAAAATGGTCCAACCACTTTGGAAAACAGTATGGCTCTTCCTCAGAAAGTTGGAAATAGAAATACCTTTTGATCCAGCAATTCCTCTACTTGGTATTTACCCACAAGAAATGCGAGCCATAACACGAGTAGATATATGCACACCAATGTTCATAACAGCACTGTTCACAATAGCAAAAAGATAGAGACAACCTAGGTGCCCATCAACGGAAAAATGGATAAACATACTTTGGTATATACACACAATGGAATAGCATAGTACCTTGAAGAATAACAAGGAAGCTGCAAGCCACCATATAACCAGGATGAACCTTGAAGACATTATGCTGAGTAAAATTAGCCAATCACAAAAGGACAAATAAGACCACTATTGTAAAAGCTTAAGAAAAGATGAAAATACTAAAAGCGGAAATAAAAAAAATTCTTTGTTGGTTACCGGTGGGGTTGGGGTCGGGGGGGTTTGGGGAAAGTGGAGGGAGGTGATGGTAGAGCACAGGGTAGGGGGCAGACAAATCATAGTTCAGGTGTTGGGGATGGCAATACATAGAAGGGAAGGGGGTGGAAGAGCAAGGTAGATAGAGGAATACTGAGACAGGTTTGCATGGGCTAAATGGGACACAAGTAAATAGTGATGCATACTCAACCTTGAAACAACGGGGCTCTGTGATACAGGGATCAAGGGATAGTTTGAAGAGGGGAAATAATACTAAGATGCTTAACTGTCTTATGAATATTGGTTTCCCTTACCTACTATTGTAAAACAGACACTTAAACGGGATAGAAAGGAATGTTGGGAAACATGATTACAGAGCTTGTAAGCCCATCTTCAGCCTATAACTGATTGGAATACCTAAAAGGGGTTCTGCAACTTTCCCAGTGAAATATACCTCTTGTGGAGCCTTTGCAGTGTACAGGACCTTAGGTGGAATCTTGAGCCCATCCAGAACCTTATAAGATTGGACATTCCTACTAGAAAGGACAAGCAGACCAGCCTGGAACAGCTAGAGCAACAGAAGATACACCTTCAAAGAATGATCATCAGGAAAACCCTAAAACAAAAATGGCAGTATAACTGGCTGCTACACAAATAAGCAAGTTGTTCGCTGGAAAGCCATCAAGGCAAACAATTAAGTCCCTTCAGGGAAAATGCCCCCTCAAAGACTGAAACTTAAAGGGAACACATGAGCAGGCATGTAAGCTTGCTGGTGTCCATGTTGGTCTACTGGTGAGTAGAAGAGGGGGAAAGGCAGCAATGAAGAAATAGGCTGAGTTCAATCACAGTCCATAGACCCCCATTGATCTGGAGATGAGAAAGAAAAAAGGAAGTGCTGGTTGGATCAAAGTATGGTGAGACCTGGGGACACCAGAACCCACGGACAAGGACATAGTCACAGAGTACGAGAGCTGAGAGAGAAGCATCCAGTTGATATGAAGTGAGGGGAGATGCACAAGAGCACCCAAACCTGCAGATAGTACTCATTTGATTTAG
>NW_006408595.1:15073108-15082455 GCF_000296735.1 Chrysochloris asiatica
CAGTTTCTTTACACCATTGCCAGAATTTGTTGCTTTCTGTAATTTTTTGAAATTTTCTATTAATACCTGGGTGAAAATGATATCTCAGTGTTTTAATTTGCATTTATCTCATAGCTAATGAACATTTCTTCATATGTTTGTGGCTGCTTGAATATCTTCTTTGGTGAAGTGTCTGTTCATGTCCTATGCCATTTTTTAAAATTGGGTTATTTGTCTTTTTCTTGTAGAAGTATTGTAGTTCTCAATAAATTTTAGACATTAGTCCCTTGTCTGATACATTGTTGCAAATTTTTTTGCCCTGCCTGTGGATTCCCTTTTTATTCTTTTGGCAAAATTTTTTGATGCACATAGTGTCTAATTTTTAGGAGATCCCAGTCATCTGTTTTGTCTTCTGAGGTTTGTGTGCTTTTAATAATGTTTGATACTGTATTTGTAATATTTATTAGAGTTCCTACATTTGCCCTTATTTTTACTTTGATCATCTTTATAGTTCTAGGTTTTACATTCAGGTCTTCAATCCATATTGAGTTAATTAATATATGGTGTATGATATGGGCCCTGTTTCATTCTTCTGCAAATGGATTTCCAGTTTTGCCAGCATCATTTGTTGAAGAGACTATCTTTTCCCTATTTAATGTGTTTTGGCCCTTTGTCAAAGATCAGTTAACTATATGTGGATGAATTTACTTCTGGGTTCTCAATTCTGTTCCATTGATTTATGTATCTTTAGTTGTACCAGTACCAGACTGTTCTTACCATTGTGGCTGTGTCATAAAATTTGACATCAGGGAATAAGAGGCCTCCAACTTTGTTCTTCTTCTTAAGCAGTGCTTTGCTTAGCTGAAGTCTCTATCCTTTCCATATAAATTTGTGGTTGTTAAGTACCATCAAGTTGATTATGACTCATAGCTGCCCTGTATAGGGTTTCTGAAGAGCAACTGATGGGTTTGAACCACTGAGCTTGCAGTACAAACTGACCTTATGATCTAGTGATTATCCTATAGTGCGGCACCAGTATAATTTTTTCCATCTCTTTAAAGAATGATGGTGGAATCTGGATTGGGATTACATTAGATCTGTAGATTACTTTGGGTAGAGTTGACATTTCCACAATGCTAAAAATATTCCTATTCATGAACATGGTATAATTTTCCATATTGTAGTAGTGTTTTGTATTTTTGTTTGTATAGATCTTTTGTTTCTCTGGTTAGATTTATTCCTAAATCTGTAAATTGTATTGTTGTCCTAATTTCCTTTTAAGAGCTGGCTTTATTAGTATAGAGGAATTCAACTGAGTCTTGTATATTGATCTTGTACCCTGCCACTTTGCTGAACCTTTAATGAGTTCCAATAATTTTCTTGCTGAGTCTTTGATATTTTGTATCATCTGAAAATTGAGTTTTACTTCTATTTTGGCAATTTTGATGCCTTTGGTTTCCCTTTCTTGTCTTATAGCTTTCACTAAGACTTCTAACACAATACTGAATAGTAGTGGTGATAAAGGGCATCCTTGTCTGGCTCCTGTTCGCAAAAGGAATGCTTTCAGTTTCTTTCTATTGAGAGACATGGTAACTGCTGGATTTGTATATATGCTCTTAATTATGTTGAAGAATTTCTCTTCAATTCTTATTTTGTTGAGTATTTTTTTTTTTTTAATCAAGAATGGATGTTGGATTTTGTCAAATGCCTTTTCTGCATCAATTGATATTACCATGTGTTTTTTTTTCTTTTTTTAAAAAAATATATGGTGGATTATGTTGATTGTTTTTCTAATATTAAACCTTTTTTGCATTCTTAGATAAATCACACTTGGTCATGATGTATTATTTTTGTGATATGTTGTTGAATTCTGTTGGCTAGGATTTTTTTTTTTTTGGAATTTTTGCAGCTGTATTCATGAGGGATATTGGTTTGTGGTTTTATTTTTTAATGTTTTTGCTTGGTGTTGATATGAGGATTATGCTTGCTTCACAAAATGTTTTTAATCCTTTTCTATGTTCTGAAATAGTTTGAATAAAATTGGTGTCAGCTCTTCTCTGAATGTTTGATAGAATTCACCAGGAAAGCTATCTGGGCCTGGACATTTTGTTGAGAGTTATAAAATTACCTCATCAATTTCTTCTTTTGCTATAGGTCTGTTAAAGTTTCCTATTTCATTCTGTGCTACAATAGGTAGGTCATGTTTTTCTAAAAATGTATCCATTTCTTCTAGATTTTCAAATTTATTTGAGTACAATTCTTCATAGTATTCTGTTATTGTCATTTTGGTTACCATTGGTTTCATTGTGACATCACCCATATAATTTCTTATGCATGTTAGTTGTATCTTCTTCTGTTCTTTTGTTTGATTTGCCAGTGGATGTAAATTTAATTAATCCTTTCAAAGAATCAACTTCTTGTGTTTTGATCCTTTCTCTCTCTCTCTATATATATATGTATATATAATTTTTTTTTTTGCTGTTGTTGTTCTTTTTGAGTTGTCATTGTCTTCATTATAAATGGATGTCTCTTAGTCCCTATTTTCAGCCTTGTTTTGTTTTCCTGTGGAGACTTTTATATATGGATTGAATTCTGGGTGGTGTTGCTGTTTATGTCAGTCTCTGTTGTCTGCTGTTGTTGGTTCTGTGTCCAATTCATTTATTTGTGTTCTAATCTTTATTATTTCTCTTCTTCTGATGATTGTAGACTCACTTTGCTGGTCTTTTTCTAATTATTGGAGATGTTATGTTAACGTGCTGATTTGGGTTGTCTCTTCTTTTTCGATGTGTATTTATTTTATAAATTTATTCTGTAAGTTACGCTCTAAGAACTGCTTTTGCTGTGTCACGATGGTTTTGATATGTAATTTTGTCATTCTTACATCAATGTACTGTTGCAGTCATTTTTTAACTATCTTTAGCAGAATTTTACTTGCATGTGATATTAATGATATTGCTTCATGATTTCTATATTCTGTTGGTTCATATTTCTTTGGAATGTGTACAGTTATGGATCTCTTCCAATCAGTTGTCCAGTTGCCTTCCAAATTTCCTGGCACAGATGAGTGAGTGTGATAGGATATTATATTATCACAGATAGCTTTGTCTTTTGAGACAGAGCTTGAAATGTTATTTTTGGTGATGAATGTGATGCTGTTCCTCTTCAATCTGTCATTTCTGGCATAGTAAGCCATATTATTATAAGATTCAAAATATTCATACCAGTTCATTTCAGCTCACTATTGCCCAGCATATTGATTTTTATATATTCCATTTCATTTTTGACAACTTCCAATTTTCCTAGATTCATACTTTGTACATTCCATGTTCTGATTATTAATAGGTATGTACAGCTGTTTCTCCTCAGTTTGAGTTGTGTCCCATCAGCAAACAAAAATTCTGAAATTACTCCATTACAGAATCATGGTCAACTCTAGTTTGATGAGGCAGCTCTTCCTCAGTCTTATCTTGAGTGCCTTCCAACCTGATGGGGTCATCTTTGGGCACTATATCTGACAATATTCTGCTGCATTCATAATAATTTCATTTTCTAGCATTGTATCTGACAACGGTTCACTGCTATTCATAAGGTTTTCAGTGGGTAAACATTCAGAAGCAGTCCTCTTCTCTTTCTTCCTAGTCTGTCTTAGTTTGTAAGCTTAGCTAAAAACTGCCCACCCTGGGTGTAACTGGTATTTTAAATATTGGTGGCATAACTTTCAGCATCACAGCAACATGTAAGTCAACACAGTACAACAAACTGACAGATGAGTAGCGGAAGGAGCTTATTAGAAATGGAAAACCTGTGGTCCCAGACCTACTGAATCAGAATCTATACTTCATGAAAATCCTGATTGAATCATAAGTATATTAAAGTTTAAGAGGAGCTGGTTTAAGATACTTCCTGGAACCTTGGTCTCTGGAAGGAACCATCCAGTTTGTGACTGTTTATTATACAAGTATGTAAGTATTCTCTGGAAAAATATTTTCTTAGGCCAGGTTTTCTAGAGAAGCAAAACCAGTGAAACATTATATATGCATATATACATAGAAAAAATTATTATCAAGGAAAGGGCTTACAATTGCAGAGTTCCCCCGTGGAAAAGAGAGAGACAGAAAGAGTCTTCTGTATGTTCATTATGTTGGGAGCATGCCACACCCCCAAGGAAACATCCCTTTAATTGATTGGCTACTCATAACTGCGCATCATAGAGCTAACTATGCCTATAGTAGGATTCATCACTATGGGAATAAGCACAACCCAATGCTAAACCTCTGGAAATACTAGCCTAGTCAAGTTGACACAAAATCCTAACCATTACATTCCACCCTTGCCAACTTGATACTTATAAACTATATGCATAATCTCTAAATAAAGAAAATTGTAAAGTCATACTTGCGCCTAACATGATATAACTAAAACATGTACAACTGAAAATGCACTAATCCCATTTTCATCTGAAATGTCACAAATCAACAAGGCAAAAGTATTTGATACACACATGTTAAACAAATGAAAATATACATTCAGTTAAATGTCCAAAGGGCACATTCTGTCAGCCAGACTTCTGCCTGTGGGCACACAGCCTTACTCAGTCCATGGGTCTAGTCCATAGTTGCTCTGTCCTTCCATGCCACTGCCTATGCTGCAGTGCCTGCTGTGGTCACTTTTCCAGGCAGGGATCTCAGCTCCACTCATGGCCTTCCTTCCTGGGATCGTCTGTTCCTGAAATGAAAGAGAACTATTCCCCTCTTTTATTTACCATATCTTCCACAATTACAGGTTTGACAATCACAATTAATCCTACTACTAACCATAACTTACAACTGAAATCACAAAATCCTATCAGCATCATTCCCTGCCCTTTTATCAGACATATCTGGAAAACAGGAGAACTATTCTGTGGGGATTCTCAGTATCCCTTTCATTCTAAAGCTAAGCATATCCATGAAAGTTTATAAGAGAGCCATTTCATGCCTTTATATCTTTCCCCGTCCCATTTTCGATAGCCAGTGTCTAAATTGCTTTCCCAACACTGGACCACAAGTTTGGTTTGAACTTCAGAGTCAGCAGTTTGAATCCATCAGTAGCTCCTTTCGGATCCACCAGAAGCCCTATACAGGCTCACTATGATTCGGAACCAACATTAAGGCAGTAAACAACAACAATTTGCCTAGTACATTGAGGAGACAAGCATGCTCCTTTATCTGAAGAATTTTCCATTCCGCCTGGAATTTTGAGCCACTTCGTCCATAAGCAAAAGTCCAGTTTATCAAATTGTAACAATCGACACTTGCTTATAGTATCAAACATCTTTATCTTCATCTAATTAGGTTCTGGTCATAATTCAACCCTAACCATCCAAACTAGGTCAAATGGGTACCAGCTGCAATTTTCGAGTTCACATACATCTCCCTGCACTTCATACCAGCTGGCCACTTCATTCTCAGCCCAATCCCTCTTGGGCTATGTCAATGCCCATGGACTCAAGAATTCCCACAGTTCCCTAAACTTCAGACAAGACAGCTTTCCTCCTCTCTTATTTAAAGGCCAATGGGTACCAATAGAATGTGTCCAAACTCAGCCTGTGTCTTCATTGCTGCATTTTCCCCAAGTCCACTCACAGCTAGATCCAGGTGGTCACCAACAAGCCCACAGCTCACCAGTTCCCAGTTAACTCTCAGTGCTACTGAAGGCCAGGGTGGGGTGGGGTGTGAGGGGAGGGTTTCTCTGATTGGTTGACTTTCCTTGCCTTTTGGCCTCAGAAACTGAAAAACAAAACAAAACAACAAAAAAAACGCCAACTGTCTGCTTTTTGTCTTTACTTGAATCTTTGGTTCTCCAAGCAATTTGGAGTTGGTCTGCATGTTTTTTCAAATGCAAATGTACCAACTCAGAAAGTTCTGGGTGGGGCTCAAGATTTCACCTAAGGCCCTTTTCTCTACAAAGGCTTAAAGTAAGAAGCCTATTTTTCCCAGGCAAATTCTAACTCCCTTTTAGCAAATCCAATCAAGTATAGGCTAAAGGTGGGTTTACAAGCTCTGATTATCACACCCAATATTCTTTTATATCACACATATATGTCTATTTTACAATAATAGCTTGTTGTTGTTAAGTGCTGTTGAGTCGATTTTGACGCATAGCGGACCCTGTACAGGGTTTCTGAGGCTGTATATCTTTATGGGAGCAGAAAGCTTCATCTTTTTCCTGCGGGAACAGCTGGTAGTTTTGAACTACTGACCTTGAAGTTCGCAGCCCGATTTGTAACCACTACGCTACTTTAGGAGAAACCAATATCCGTAAGGAAGTCAAACACATAAACCTTTTAAAAATACTCATGTTTAATCTTTTCCCTTGGACTAATCCAATTCATGAGAAGCTCTGATTCTTGTACTGTCCAATATTTTGTCAATAGTTGCTGTTGTTATTGATAAATCATTACAGGAGCAGAAAGCCTCATATTTCTCCTGAGAACAGCTGGTATTTTTGAACTGCTGACCTTGAGGTTCACAGCCTGACTTGTAACCACTATGCTACCAGAGCTCCTGTTGTTGTTAGATGCTGTTAAATTGGTTTCAATCGATAGCACTGCTTTACACCACAGAACAAAATACTGCCTGGACATAGGCTAGTCTCAAAATTGTTGTTACACTTGAACCCATTGCTGCTGCCATTGTGCCAATCCATTTCATTGGGGGTTTTCCTCTTTTCGCTGACCCTCCACTTTACCAAGCATGATGTCCTCTTCAGGGACTAGCCCTTCCTGGTAATATGTCCAAAATATGACAGACGAAATGTCACCATCCTGGCTTCTAAGGAGCATTCTGGCTGTATTTCTTCTAATACAGATTTTTGTCCTTGCAGTCCATGGTATTTTCAGTATTTTACTCCAACACCATAACTCAAATACATCAATTCTTCTATGTCTTCTTTATTCATTGTGCAACTTTCCCATGTCAGTTTGAGGACTAAGGTGAGCTTTATCCAAGCCATGGCATTTTCAATAACTTGATATGCATGTGAAAGTTGTCATTGAACATGGAAGACCATGGAAGAAGTGATGCATTTGAGTTAAGGTATTGGAAGAGAATATTAAAAGTACTGTGGACTAACAAAATAGCAAGCCGATATATGTTGGGAGAAGCACAGCCAGAATGTTTCTAATATACTTCAGACGTATTATCAGGAAGGACCAGTCCCAGGAGGAGGATATCATGTTTGTCAAAGTGGAGGGTGGGAGAAAAAGAGGAAGACCCCCAATGATATTAATTGGCACAGTGGCAGGGGCAATGGGCTCAGGTGTAGTAATGATTGTGAGGTTGGCCCAGGACTGGGAAGGGTTTCGTTCTTGTGTGTATAGGGTCGCTATGAGTCGGTACCGACTCAATAGCACCTAACAACAACAAAATATTTTGTACATTCCACATTCTGGTTATTAATAAATATTTGCAGTGATTTCTTCTCATTTTAAGTCATGTCCCTATCAGCAAATGAAATTCCCCAAAGCTTTGCTCCACCCACATCATTTAAGTTAACTCTATTTGAGAAGGCAGTTCTTCCTCAGTCGTATTTTGAGTTCCTTCCAACCGGAGGGGCTCATCTTCAGGCACTATATCTGACAATGTTGTACTGTTATTTATAAGGTTTTCAGACACTAATCCAGAAATGGACCACCTATTCCTCCTTTCTAATCTGTTCCTAGTCTGTAAACTCTTCTGAAACCTGTCTACCATGGGTGGCCCTGCTGGTATTTGAAACATCATTGGCATATCTTCCAGCATCACAGCAACACACAACTCACGTCAGTAGGAAAAATTGATAAAGTTGTCCTTACTTGGTAGTGGTGGTGGTGGTGTACCATCAAGTCTCTTGTAACTCATCATGACTGTGTAGGCTTTCCAAAGCTGCAAATCTTTATGGGAATAGAAAGCCCCTTTATTTCCAATATCTTAAGTTCACTCTGCTCCTTTGGTCTTGAAATTTCCTTCCGAATCCACAGAGATAGCTTCCTAACAAGGGAAGACCTTAAGGAGAATCAAATACCTGCTATGTATGATGGAGGAAAGTGTTAGGTGCTGAATAGGAGTTCAAAGGCTATCTGACTCTCTGGGACCTATTTATTTAGTTGAAATGACAAGGTATAAACATTTGAAGTGAATTTTTTTCCCTTTTATATTTGAATAGTCCTTGCTCATCCACAAAGAGGTACCACCTCCTTTGAACTTTTTAAGTAATTCTGGTATATTGGCAGAAGGAAATTATTAGCATAATTTTTTAAAGTGGAAGTCAGATACAAAGATAATAAAGAATTTATTTATGTCATATGGCTATTACAGAGCTAGGATATGTCTTCCAGTTCTAAAGTCAGGTGTTTGTTTTGTCTAGGATTTATCTAGGTGGACAAAGGGAGCAGACACCCCAAGAAGAGGGGATAGCAAAGGTAAAGGCATGGGTAGAAAATAAAGATGTAACTTCAAAGAAAAATGATTAAACCAGTATTCTTAGGGTATTTGGAATCTAGATTGTTCCCATTCCAATGGAATGATTCGTCAAAATCTACCAGACACAGGAATTAATTGTTTAGGGTAGAGGAACCATAGCAGTTCCTGATTCTTCATGTTCCTGCATAAATTCCACCATGAGGAGAGTCAGGGAGACATGACTGTAGATAGTCAACTGATGTAACCTAACCTAAACGTGTGAATTTAGAGGTCGGGTTATGTCTCATAGGCGAGGACCTTTACTTTTTATAGGCATTGCTTTGCTCACTCTCTAGTTGAGAGTAGCTTCTCTCACCTTAGGGAATTGTGTGTAAGACGGTGTACAAGGCCACAGAAAAAGAGAACTTCAGAAAGTAGAAGATGTCGGGATCAGTGAGATTTGTTTGTTGTTAGTTGCCATCAAGTCTATTCTGATTTATGGCACTTTGTTGTTGTTGGTAAATCCTGTCCACCTTCTGAACTGTTCCACCCTTTGGAGACCTGGTGTGGCGCTGTAGGATAAGCACTGGGCCACAAGGTCAGTTTGAATAGCAAGGTCGGTTTAACTGCAAGGGCAGGAGTTCAAACTCATCAGCCGCTCCTCCGAAACCCTATACAGGGTTGCTATAAATCAGAACCGAGTGGATGGCATTTATCTTCAAATCCCTAGAGATTACAAAGACATTGTTGGGAGTCCTGGTGTGGCGCTGTGGGTTAATGTGCCAGACTGCAAAGCCATTTGAACTGCAAGGTCAGTGGTTCAAGCTCACCAGCTGCTCCTTGGAAACCCTATGCAGGGTTGCTATGAGTCAGAATCAATTTGACAGCACTTGACAACAACAACTATATCTAGATAGATAGATAGATAGATAGATAGATAGATGTTAT
>NW_006408595.1:15082555-15088477 GCF_000296735.1 Chrysochloris asiatica
CGCTGTGGGTTAATGTGCCAGACTGCAAAGCCATTTGAACTGCAAGGTCAGTGGTTCAAGCTCACCAGCTGCTCCTTGGAAACCCTATGCAGGGTCGATATGGGTCGGAATCGGCTTGACAACACTTAACAACAACAACAATGTTCATTGTTAGAGATGCACAGGTGTTGAAGATCTCCACTGGCTTAGACTAAGACAGAAGTGGCTTCTGTTTGGTTGATTATTAAACAAAAACAAAAACAAAAAAAAAACAACCCTGACTGGATGGGACCAACTACCTTCTTATTGTTGTTGTTAAGTGCCATCGAGTCAGTTCCGACCCACAGCTACCCGGTATATTGTTTCCAGGAGCGGCTGGTGAGCTTGAACTGCCTACCTCATAGTTGAAACCGCCTTTGCAGTCAGCACATTAGCCGCTACTCGGGCTGGGCCACCCTTTGTGACGTGCCGTGCCTCAGCCTACATAATCCGTGGCCAGTGAGGACCAAAGCCAGTGGCCCCGCGGAGGCAGGAGTGGGCGCGGGGCCATGGCTGAGGCAGTGGAACTGGCAGAGCCCAATGGCGAATCCTTTCGCGCACAGGTTAAAACTCAGGCGCCGCTGGGAAAAGTGCTCAAGGCACCTGCGAGGCGGGGCCCGCGCTCCGTGCTCAAAGTGTCCCAGCTGCTGCTCCGGGCCATCGACGCACACCAGGGACTGACTCTGGCCACTCTCAAGAAGGAGCTCGCCAATGCCGGCTATGAGGTGCGCAGGAAGATTAGCCGCCGCTCGGGCGAAACGGCTAGGCCCGAGGTTAAGGGCACGCTCCTCCGGGTCAGCGGCAGCGACGCCGAGGGCTACTACAGGGTCTGTAAAATCCCGAAGCCTAAGAGGAAGCCGGTACGCCGAAAGGTGGAAGAAGGCGCCCGCTCTCCGAAGAGGCCCCCGCCGAGGCCCCGGAGCCCACGAAGGCGCCGCACGCGTCGCAAGGCGGCCAAGAAGGCCAGGGCAGTATGGAGACGGGACGCGAAGATGGCTTTGAAGATGAAGAGGCTGAGGTCAAAAGCCAAGGACCAGGTGCTGCCCAGGTCCAAAAAGGAAGCGAGACTCAAGGTGATGGAAAAGGGGAGATCACGGTCTAAGAAGGAAGAGAAGAAGCCCAAAACAAAGGAGGACCAGAGGCCAAGCTCAAAGCAAAGGGAAGAGAAGAAACAGGACTGTGAGAAATTGGTAAAGCGGACCAACCAGAAGCCAAGCCCGGCCCAAACCAACCGAACCTCGAGCGGGCCAGCTAAGTCCCAGGAAGTAAAGGCTGCTCGCACAAAGTCTTCTACTAAATCTGATCGTCTTAAAACTGCAGCTGGAAATCCCTAGTGTGGAAGCCGCATCCAAGGAGGCACAAATGCCTTCCCCTTAGCCTCCAAACAATAGCGGTTCTCATACTCATTGTATTGGACAAAACGATTTACAAGACCTTTCCATCACATTGTGTCTGTTTCCTTTTTGCTGCACTTGGAAGAGAATGGGTGGGTTTTAAGGTTACACTTGAGCAAAGGCATTTGGGGTGAACAGAGGAATTAGGGCTAAGATTTTGCTCCTGATGCAGCAGGAACCAGAAAATTGCCTTTCAGAATGAAAGAAGAAAACCAGCAACTTCACCAGGTCAGACAGAAGTGTTGAATTAATGTTAGACTAGCACATTTCAGTTGAGTTTTGGGAAGGAAGATATATAAGGGAAGGGGTAAGGGCATCATGGGACAAAAAATAGTAGTGTAGTCCCACTGATTACAACTGTTTGCACTTGAAATCCCTTTTAGGAAATCTCTGTTCCCAAAATTGATTATATTGAGTTTCGATAACTTACTTTAACTTTTAAAATTTGCCTTTTATGGTAATCTTCAAATAATGGATAGCTTGTGAAACCATCTTGCACAGGGCTACGCAAGAAGTGGGTGCTCATTACTGTGTGTTGAATATATATATAAATTACTTGTGATGAGAAACTAGGATTCTAGTCAGAGTTCAGCCACTATGACCTTAATTGACCTTTTATGGTCTCGGTTTCCTCTGAAAAGTTGAGAGTGGGCTAGGATTTTTTTTTAGATTATTGTAGTTGTGTGTAACTTGACAAGGGTGTGGGGGAGGGTAAGCATTGTGACATACTTTGCTAAACAGAGTTCAACAATAAGGGAAATATCAGTTGGGAAAATACTAAGTCCTGAGAAAAGTGACCATGAAAATTTATAGGGTGCATATTAGACATCGAAGGAGATACAGAAAGTTAGATACTATCTAGGTGTTTTGCTTAAAAATATATTGTGCACTGTATACCAAGCATAGAGCAAATGTATGATTTCTTTTAGTTCTGAGTTCGGAACTTAAGGGCATCACAGGAACAGCTTCTGTGACATAGGCTATGGCAGGACACAGAAATGATTCCAAGAGAAGTAAATTGTATAAATGATTCCCACAAACAACTGTTTAAAGACGAATGCAAGGGAGTTGGGGACAGGGAAGTAATTAGGAAGTGCTTTTTAGTCTTAAAAAGACGTAAGAGTGAAGATGGGAGGTGGGAAGAAGTTAGAACCACCTGGAGAGCTTTCCCAGTGATACTTGACCAAGCTTCTACTGAAAGAAATAGGGCAGGTGTAGTAAAATAAGTAAATAATGCTGATATGAATAATTTCCATCTCATACCCTTAATTGAGAATCATTGTGTTAAACCCAGTAACAGCAAATGCTTATAATGTATCTCATCTATAGATGGTTTGAACTAGTGGATTGTGGGTTAAAGTAGGCTACTAAGGAGCTCGGGTAGTACAGTGGTTACGAATTGGGCTGCTAATCTCAAGGTCAGTAGTATGAAACTATGAGCTGCTCCACAGGAGAAAGAGGAGGTTTTTTGCTCCTGTAAAGATTTACAGCCTCGGAAATCCTGTACAGGGTCGCTATGAATTGGAATTGACTCCACGGCATACTACCACCACCACTAACTGCAAGGTCAGCAGTTTTGACTCAAAGGCAATGGGTTTAGGTTTTTGTAGGAGTTAAATTTAGCTACGCATTTGAATTGGTTATGAGTGGTAGAGTGAACCTAACAGAATCCTTCAGAATAGAAAGCCACCTGGAAAGGGGCAGTGAGAAAATCAAACATCTTTTGAACATCAGAACAAAATTAATCAGATCCCCTTATCAGAGCCAGATATATTGCCCCTTTATAGTTTGGGGATGCTTTTACGTAAAAAACCAGGTGATATGCAATTAAAAGCTCTTTACTCCTTAAATAGGATAGAAGGATACTGTCAATCTTGCTAACATCCTCCAAATTGCCTGGTGGTCATCAGCCTTCTGTTGGCATTATGATGGTTTCTTCATTTAAGTAAACTTCCATGCATTCATTCAGCAAATTTAGCTAACTTATTGACTGCCTTCTCTATCCAGAATATGTGCCAAGAAAGACAGACCTACACCCTGACAGACCGTGACCCTTATATAGCCAACAGTATTCATTTCAGATAATTTTTCATTGATAAGCTTCATAATAGTTGTGCCTTAATGAAACAATAAATAATCATAACTTATTGGCAAGTTATCCAGATTAACAGGATCATAATGCTATCTGGATACTTCTGGAAGAGAATTCCCAAGAATAGCTAATATCTCTCGTGTTCATCAGTGACTAAGTTGCCTGCAAGATTCTAGGCCCTGTGCTGGGGATACCAAGATGGCTAAAATATAAGCTTTGCTTTTTAGTGCTCACATTTTCCTGGAGTATTTGGATATTTAATCAAAGAAATGAAACATCTCTGACCTCAGTACTTTGTTTTCTTACCCTTTGCCTCAACTGCCTAGTCCAATGTTGATTAGATCATTGAACTTTAGAGTTACAATGCCACAGTTCAAGCTCACCAGCTGCTCCTTGGAAACCCTATACAGGGTCGCTATGAGTTGGAACTGACTCGACAGCACTTAACAACAACCATTGACCCATCATTAAATGTCTGATGATTGTTTTAGCCAGTTAATACAAATGACCTTTAGAAATATGAAAAAGTGCAATTTCACTCATAAGAGAAATACATGTCTAAAAAATAGTATTTTAAATGACTTGTTATTGTTAGATGCCTTTGAGTCAATATTTACCTCATAGTGACCCCTTGGCACAGACTAGAATTGTCCCATAGGTTTTCTTGGTTGTAATCTTTAAGAAAGCAGACCTCCCAGTCTTTTCCCCAGGGGATAGGCGGACATGATCTACCAACGTTTCACTTACCAGGCAAGCACTTAACTGTTGTACCACTAAGGCACATTTTAGATGTCCAAAAGTCCAAATGTTTGGGAGTCTATTCCATTGGAGAAACAAGTACTCACATATAATACTAATTGTTGTTAGTTGACATTACCGACTCATAGCGACCCTGTGCACAACAAATGAAACACTTCCCGATTCTGAGTTAACCTCACAATACTAATGGGAGTGCACATACATGGACACTCACATAAATTGCTGAAAACCCTAGTGGAGACAATTTGGCCATCAAAATTAGAAGTTCAAATATGTATATCCTTTTATCCAGCAGAATCACTTTTAGAAATTGATTCATTAGATATTGTATACTTGTGAAATGACTTTTCCAAGGTATTAGTGCAGCCCTTCATTAACAACAATACCAAAAGTGGAAATTACCCAGATACCATTGGAATGACTCAACTGTGAACCTTTCATACAGCGAAATAGCATACAGGTGTAAAAAGGGAACTATTGTTATAAAAGTATACTTTTATGATGTATGAATAATTTATTTTAGAAAGATTAGCACAAGAAGGTTAAAGATATATCCCACATGTTATGTTAAGTGCCTTTGAGTTGGTTCCAACTCATAGTGACCCTGTATAGGGTTTTCAAGGAGCCACTGATGGATTTGAATTGCAGACCTTGCAGTTCAAACCAACCTTTCAGTCCAGTGATTATCTTGGATAGCACCACACCTGGTCCACTACATAGTCCTTGATGTCAATCACCATTCCTGCCTCCCTCATGTTCCAGGATTCTACCATATGTTGCAACGTCTCATAGGACTCACAACTGTTGGAAGAAATGACTTACCCAATTGTAGGAGATGGCAAGTTCTTAATCCATAGGTCAGAGGTCACTCTGGAGGATTCTTCCTCACCATATAGTATCAGGAGCTGAGGAACCCTAATTGTTGGTTCAAGCTCACCAGCTGCTCCTCAGAAACCCAATACAGGGCTGCTATAGGTTGGAACTGACTTGATGGCACTTAACAACAACAACAACAACAACCTGAATTTAGAGATCATCTGAAGAACAGATTTGATAAATTAAACACTAAAGACAGATGACCAGAAGAGTTGTGGAATGACATCAAGAGCATCATACACGAAGACAGCAAAAAGTCATTAAGAAGACAAGAAAGAAGGAAAAGGTCAAAATGGATGTCAGAAGAGACATTGAAACTTGCTCTCTAGCCTAGAGATGCTAAAGCAAATGGAAGAAATAAGGTACAAGAGATGAACAGAAAATTTCAAAGATCAACTCGAGAAGATAAAGCCAAATATTACAACAAAATGTGCAAAGATCTGGAATCAGAACACCAAAAAGAAAGAAAACACACAGCATTTCTCAAGCTGGGGGAACTGAAGAAAAAATTCAATCCTTGACTTTTGTTATTGAAAGATTCTCTGGGCAAATTATTGAATGATGCAGAAAGCATCAAGAGAAGATGGAAGGAATACAGAGTCACTGTACTAAAAGGAAATGACGAATGTTCAGCCATTTCAAGAGGTAGCATATGATCAAGAGCCAATGATACTAAAGGAAGAAGTCCAAGGTGCACTGAAGGAATTGAATTGGCAAAGAACAAGGTACCAGGAATTGATGGAATAAAAATTGAAATCTTTCAAGAAAGTGAGGAGGCACAGG
>NW_006408595.1:15090012-15095916 GCF_000296735.1 Chrysochloris asiatica
TGCAGAGGCCGTGATGCCTGTAATCCCAGGCCTGCCCACCAGTGATGTATCCACCCTGGCTTTGGGGTGCCTCATTGTCTCTCTCTTTGTCTCCTTCTGTGTATTCTTGATATATATGAATCGCTGTCAGGTATCCTCTCCTCGTGAACCGAACCCCTATGTCGAGGCGGGTCCCCGACATTGCATTAGGCAAATCTGCTGCACAAGACCCTTTGAAGTATTGAAGAACAAAGATGTCAGCTTGAAGACTAAGGTGTGCCTGACCCAAGCCATTGTATTTTCAATGACCTCATATGCATGTGAAAACTGGACAGTGAATAAGGAAGACCATATAAGAACTGATGCTTTTGAGTTATGGTGTCAGAGGAGAATATTGAAAGTGCATTGGCTGCCAAAAGAACCAATAGATCCATTTTGGAAGAAGTGCAGCCAGAGTACTCCTTGGATGCCAAGATGGCCAAGCTTTGTGTCTCATACTTTGGACATATTGTCAGGAGGGAGTAGTCACTGGAGAAGGATATCATGTTTGGTAAGGTGGAGGGTCAGAGAAAAAGATGAAGACTCCCAACAAGATGAATTGGCAAAGTGGCAGCGTTGATGGACTCAAGCATGGCAACAGTAGTGAGATTGGCTCAGGATTGGGCAATATTTCGTTCTGCTGTGCGTGAGGTTGTTATGAGTTGGTACTGACTCTATGGCACCTAACAACAACAACTAGAAGTAGAACTGAGAGAGTAGGAGTCCTGGTATGGCGCTGTGGGTTAATGCACCAGACTGCAAAGCTGGTCCAACTGCAAGGTCAATGGTTCAAGCTCACAAGCTGCTCCTCAGAAACCCATACAGGGTCACTATGGGTCGGAACTGACTTGACAGCATTTAACAATAAAAACCAAGAAGATGGGGCATTGGTGACTTTGTGGTAGATTGTTCCTCTTTCATTTCAGAGACCCAGTAAGATTCTGTCAGTACATCTCATGTCTGACTACCACCATCTTTCTTGCTTGTTGTTATGATACTGAACAGGTTCAGTGGAGCATTGAGACTAGGACTGACCCAGGTTAGGAAGAAAGTCTTTGAAAATCATCTAGTCATGGAACCTGGTAGGTCTTGTTCCGTTGGGCATGGGATCACCAAGAGTCTGGCCAACTGGATAGAAGCTAATAATTACATCCAAGAAAAGCTAAGCTGTGTTCAATGCCTTCAAAGTGGCTTCCTTTCCCAGTGCAAGAGAAGGGTTGTTAGTAGTCTGATGCTTCCTCTCACTACCCCAACACCCATTACCTGTAGTATCATCTCTACCCTTCACCAGACACTGGTCCTCTTCATCCTCTGCCGTGAACGCATCTGGCAGACCCAGTGCCTGCCCAACTTTATCTGGGTGATAGTGTGCACCTCACATGGCTCCGGATAAATCTCTAATTACTGAGAACCTGCCTAGGGGAACAATTGGAAGTCACGCGTGGCTCCTGGAACTCCAGACTCAGGCTCAGCACTCTGAGGGGCTCATAGAGCAAGGTCGGCACTTGCACAACCCTAGAATGGTGTGCCTGTGTGGAATGTACGCCTAGATCAGCATACTCCAGCTGCTGTGCTCACCAGGAGCCGAGCACAAGTGGTTTTGGGTGGGTCTTACCTGAGGGGGAGCGATGTCTGTGAGGCAGCTCAGCATACCTTGTGACCAGCTCGCCCTGCCCTTGGCTGCAGTTCACCCAAAGGGACAGCCCCTAGAGCTGCTCGGCGCCCTACACTCAGTTGAATAGTCTGCCTTTTTATTATGAGAGAAGAGTGTGGAATGGAGGGAAATGTGGAGGATAGGATGGAGAGAGGATGTGTGTGACACATCAGCAGGTCCTTTATTCAACTAACAGAGACCTTGAGCTCAGTATAGTAAGCTTCCTTGTTGGATAACCCTTAGGAAGTTCACACTAACTACTAGGACAATAGTTAGAAATTCTGCAGGCACAGAGTAGCATCACAGAGGTAGGAGGGCCAGTGTTAGGCTGGATCACAAGTAGACACCACAGCTCCAAAGCTTCCTGGAAAAGGGTGCCTTTGCCCACAGTGATGTGAGGCAATGGCAGGAATGTGGTGTGTGTATGTGGGGTGGGGGGATCAAATGATGCACCCTCTGGAGACAGGGGTTATATCCCACAGTGATGTGAGGCAATGGCAGGAATGTGGTGTGTGTATGTGGGGTGGGGGGATCAAATGATGCACCCTCTGGAGACAGGGGTTATATCCCACAGTGATGTGAGGCAATGGCAGGAACATGGTGTGTGTGTGTGTGAGGGGTGGTGGTGAGGGGAGGGTGCAACTGATGCACCTTCTAGAGACAGAGGTCATATCCATACTGGATTTCCCCAGGCCTGGAACAGCCAGTGCTTGGCACAAAGTAGGCAGAAGATTGCTTATGTGTTGTTAAGTGCTGAAGTCAGGTTCCCACCCATAGCAACCCTGTAGAGGGTTTCCAATTAGCTGCTGGCGAGCTCAAACTGCCGACCTTGCGGTTTAAGCCAACTTTGCAGTCCCATGCATTAACCCACAGGCACACAAGATTGCTTTTAGATGAAACGAATTCCCAGGAACTACAAGAGCCAGGAAGGGACAGAGTACACAAAAACTGAAACGTGGGAAGCAACTTTGGAAGCTAGCTACTCCAAGGAAAGAAGATCCTACAGCAAGTGGAGTACAGTTAACAATACCAGCTACCTCGGCAAAGTCTACATGTTGGGTGTGTATATGACAGGTAGAAAAATACAGAATAGGTGAGCCACAGCTGTGTGGCTACAGCCAAGCCAACAATTAGAGGGGACATGAGTGAAAGTGTGAGAAGTTACCCCTGCTTAATGAATTAGAGCTGATAGAAAAGAAACTGGACAGAGAGACAGGTGGTGGGCTATGATGGAATGGAACTAGCCAGAAGCTTGGAGAGAGAAACTGTGATGGAAGAAGGATGGAGTTTGGGATGAACAAACACCTTGGGAAAGGTTGTTGTTGTTAAGTACCGTGGAGTCAGCTCCGACCTATAATGACCCTACACAGGGTTTCCAAGGCTGCAAATCTTTACGGGAGCAGAAAGCCTCATCTTTCTCCCGTGGAACAGCTGGTAGTTTCAAACTGCCAACCTTGAGGTTAGCAGCCTGATTTGTAACCACTACGCTACCAAAGGTGGTATGCCCAGACAAAACCAAACTAAAACACACCAAGGCAAATTGGAGAAGTGGGAACTCAGAGTGGAGGAAGAGCACTGCCTATTGGAAGTAGTGTCTGGAAAGACAGAGTGCCTAAGATGATCGCAATCAAGTTTCTCTCCACCTGAGAGGATATTAAGTTCCCTGTAACCTTTGACCCTGGAAAACTCAACACAGGTGGTAGGTTTTCAACATTTAACTCAGTTCTGTTCCCATGGAGGCACTGGGAGAGGAGTAGGAGGCAAGGCCACAGCCTACAAAAGACATCCCTTCTTGAAGCCTGAATTGGACAGACTCTCTAAACCAGGAGAATACTTTTCTTTTTTTTTTAAATGTAACACCTTGAACTTTAATTAGCAGAGCCTCGGCAGCCTTTCAGCCTGCAGCATTCTTCTTAGAGTGGGCATGGAGTGGGAGCATTTTCCTCTTATCATTTTAAGACAGAGATGCATTTTTTTTTTTTTTTTTTTTTTAACTTAAGGTTTTTATTGTGGATTGAGTGAAAGTTTACAGGGCGCAACATCAGTTTCACATTCAACCATTCATATAACTTGTTTCACTACATTGATTATAATCCCCTCCATATACCACAGTTAACAGTGTTTCTCTCTATCCTCTTTAGCTTTTTTTTTTTTTTTTTGGGGGGGGTTGTGGTGGTGGTGGAAAAACTTTGCCTTTTTGGACTTTACCGTCTTGGTTTCTAGGGAAGGATTTTACATTTATCTGTGGATATCCAGGGCTCATGTATGAGATTACTAGCAAGCATACTGAATAATCAGATGAGGGCCAGTTTGCTATGTCTGCTAGGTGACCAAAGCTTAAGACAGAGATGCATTTTTGATATGGTTGCTGTGGCTTAATTGGCTACAGTCTCTGTCTGGTAACAGAGCCTGGGTTTGAATCCACCTGTCACATCTTTATAGATGAGCCCGGTTGTCTGTCACACTCTAGGGACACTCTGATGCTCCTGCTGACCTTGACCATAAACCAAAAAAACACAAACCAGTTGCAGTTGAATCACACCAACTCATGGCAAACTACCCTTTTCAGTGGCTGTGATCTTTTAGATGTAGAGTCCAGGTCTTTCTTCTTAGGTGCCTGTGAATGAATTTCAACCACCGACCTTTTATTTAGTAGCAGAGTGCTTGTGCCACCCAGGCACTTTGACCCTGCCTGTTAATGTTAGTTGCTATCTAGTAGATTCTGACTCATGGCGACCCTATGTGTGCAGAGTAAAACTGCTCCATAGGGTTTTCAGAACGATGTCACCTTCCATTATATTGCCAGACCTGTCTTCTGAAACACCCGTGGATGGGTTCAAACCTCCAACCTTTGGTTGTGCTAGACCATTTGCACCACCTGCTCCCACTTGTTTAGGGTGGTGATGATAGTTGTATGCCATTGAGTGAGTTCTGACTCATAATGACCCTGTATAGAGTTTCCAAGGCTGTAAATCTTCACAGGAGCAGAAAGCCTCATCTTTCTTCTGCAGAAATGGTACATTTGAACTGCTGACTTTGTGGTTAGCAGCTCAACTTGTAAGCAGGCTACCAGGGCTCCTTCCCACTTGCCTGCAGAATGGGCTGAATCATGACTCAAAATCCCCTGCATGGTCCTGTATTAGTCTTCAGTACAATTGTGAGGTTGGAAAATCTGGGCACAACTGACCTTTCTTTTTGCCTCTGTGCTAAATGTGCACCCACTCTACCCTCAGGGCAACTTATTATTATTATTTTTTTAATGTTTTATTGTGAATTATATGGTAGTTTACATGAGAGAACCTCAGTTCCGTATTCATTCCATCGTATATCATTACATTGCCATGGTTCCAATCCCCTCCATGCATCGTCTTCCAACCAATGGGCATATTCTAGAAGCCCGTGCTCTACACTCCCCCCTCCCCCATCAGTCTTCGGCCCACAGTTCCTCTCCCTTTCTGGATCCAAAGTCCCCAGCTGCTTTATCCCTCCATGTCATCATCTCTGTCTCCATCTCAGGCATCCCCCGTTCTCTGGGTGGGGTCCTGTTCTCGGCACTTATCCGTTGGTGGTCCCAGAGACCTCCGCTCCTAGACTGGAGAAATAATCTCTCTCTTCCTTGCTACAAAACATCTACCCTTGCATTTCCAACACTCACAATCCGTCTTGATAACCATTATTCACTACAGCATCGCACATAACCCAACTCTATTTCATTTCATCAGCTCCACCTAGACAAATTGGATAGTACTCACTGGTGATTCTGCCTTCCTCCATGCCCCCTAGCTCTAGGTTCCCTCTTGAAAGCTTGTAAGCCAGTTACTTCTTGCCTTTGTAGTCTCTCCCTCCCCATTTGGGTATCCAATGTCCAAGTTGCCCCTCTCTGTCTACTCTGTGTGTGGAGGGGTGGGAATGTTTCTTGCTGTAAGGATTTATCGCCTCTTTTGTGTCACTGCATTCATTTGCATAGGTCAAGTTCATCAGCTTGCATCAGCTCAATCTTCTTTCCCACCTCCCTCCCTTCTTTCTTCTCCTGGTTGAGCTCTGATCATCCGGTCATCCAGTCCTGGTCACGTGGGTGTCATCTGCAAGTGTGGGTGTTCTTGTGCACATGCCCTCTCTTCCCATCAGCCGGCAGCTCCATTCTCCACTTGAGTCCTCTGTGGCCACGTCACTGACTCTGGGCCCAGGAGTCCGCGGGTCTCCTCGCACTGCTTGCCAACCAGGTCCCCAAC
>NW_006408595.1:15101130-15124814 GCF_000296735.1 Chrysochloris asiatica
AATTTTGTCTGTTCTTGTTGGTTCTCAGTCCACAGAACTCCCTTTAGGATGTTTTGTAGTGCAGGGTTGGCTTTGGTAAAATCCCATAGCTTCTGTCTATCCTGGAATGTTTTGATAACACCATCATATTTGATTGATAGCTTTGCTGGATAAAGGATTCTTGGTTGGCAATTTTTTTCTTGCAGGGTTTTATATATGTCTCCCCATTGTCAGGGCAACTTATTAAAAGACCTGTCAAACGATCAGATAACTAGTAAGGGAGGGTTAGTTCCTCAGATGCCAGCTTTACATTTTCGTTCTTTTGAGCATTTGTTCTGTTTTTTCAGATTTCTGGACCCATTTTGGTAGACCCAGCCCTAATCAAGAAAACTTAGTTTATAAAATTGGTGACTTATCCCAGTCCTTTCACTGACTGAAATGTTGGAAAAGACCTTGAGACTGGAAGGGGAGCAGAACTGAGGAGTAACAAGCCTAGCAAGGTTACAGAAAATAAACCTCATAAAAGGAGCATGAAGATCCCTCCCCATATTCATTTAAGGAGGGTGAGAGATCACCACTTTAAGTAGAATTTGCATTCCCAAGTCAGTGGTCCTCAAATTTAATCATGTAGCAGATATTCTGCAAAGTGTGTTAAAAGTGACTTTTGGCTTCCATCCCATTTCTAATCCAGTAGGTCTGTGGTAGGGTCTGAGACTTTTAAAAAAAAATTTCTGACACATTTTCAAGAGATGCTGCCTAGCATAGCATATTCTGGGAAATAGGGAAATTTTGCCTGCTAAGGATCTTTAAGAGATCATGGGGAAGAGATTTCACTTTTATGTTGTTGTCCAGCCCTATCGCCACCTAGTGCTCTCATCTAAACAGCAATGGGAAGAACCTGCCTTCCAGACCCTCAGATGATAGTAGGTGGTGTGGTAGTTATGTGTCATGGAACTGGTTCTGACCCACAGAGACCCTGTATAGGATTTCCAAGACTGTCTTAATGGGAGCAGAAAACCTTTCTTCTGGGGAATGTCTGGTAGTTTCAAACTGCTGACTGTGAGGTTAGCAACTTGTCTGTGAGGTTAGCAACTTGTCTCGTAATCAGTACTCTACTCATCAAATCACCTTACAGGAGTGCTAGAAAGAAAGGGATATCATCTATCAGCCCTTTGCTATTTTTACAGCATGATGTTGTCAGTTGCCTTGTAGTCACCTCTGATGCATGATGACCCCATGTACAACAGGATGGAATCATTGTGTTCCATAGGGTTTTCATGGACAGCTTTTTATGAAGTATATTGCCCTTCTGTCTTCCTGGTCCATCTTAGTCTGGAAGCTCAACTGAAACCTCAGAGTCAGAGCAACACACAAGTGTCCACTGATAGAATGGTGGTGGCTGTGCATGTCTCCGGCATGGAAGACAGTGCCTTGACCATGTCTCCGGCATGGAAGGTGAAAATTCTACCATTGAAACCACCACTGCCAACTTCATTCGAGGGCTTGATGATGGTTGGTGGTTACATACCGTTGAATCATATCTGACTCATAGCGACCCTGTATAAACCTTTACGGGAGCAGAAAACCTCATCTTTCTCTCATGGAGCAGCTGGTGGACTCAAACTGCTGACCTTGCAGTTTGCAGTCCAACTAGTAATCCACTACACCACCAAGGCTACTTATTTGAAGTCATGCTGTTGTTAAGTGCCATCAAGTCGGTTCTGGCTCACAGCGACCCTGTATAGTATTTCCAAGGAGTGGCTGGTGGGCTTGAACCACTGACCTTGCAGTTCAACCTGATCTTGCAGTCCTGTGCTTATCCTATAGTGCCATACCAGGACTCCATTCAGAGGCAGAATTAAGGCTTAAAATATGAATGTTGTTGTTGTTAAGTACCATCAAGTTGGTTCCAACTCAGCAACTCTGTGTAGGGTTTCTGAGAAGTGACTGGTGAATTTGAACCACCGATCTTTTGTTTAGCAGTCCAGTGCTTATCCTGCATTGCCACACTTAGGGCAAGTAAACACTTTGGGCTACATTCTCCTAAATAAAGGATTCTTTTCAGTGATACGTTGATGGGCTGGAAAGGGAAGGATACTCAGGCCCTGAAGGGAGCAGAGGTACTAGAGGGAAAAAGGAGACAGGTTCCTAAAGACGAACTTCCCTGTCTTATATTTTCTCCAAAGAGAACACAGAGACACTTTTTATTTAAATGGGTAGAGAGGACATGTGGTAAAGGTAATTAGATGAGATTTTTGAGGCTGAGTCCCAGTAGGAAAAAATCACTCAAATCTATGATGGCTGTTGCTTTATTTTTTGTCCAAGGGGAGGTGGTGTTGGACCGAGGTAGAGAAGAGAACAGTACACTGGAAATGACCCAAAGGGTTGCCCCTGATGCAGAAGGTTCTTAGACTCCATGAGGTCTTTCAGTTGGGTGTTATAACTGCACTTGTGCTTTGGGCTTTAAAGGCTGGAGACTAATAGCATGTGGCAAGTAAGAGGCATGATGTCAATCAAGCCTCTGGTCCAGAAGAATCCCATACAGTGCTCTTCTGATAGTAAAGCATGCCACCTTCCACAAGTCCTTAAAGCAAGACCGGTGAGAAACTCGATTTCTCAAGCATGTTCAATCTTTTTAAAACATAGAGTCACTGAAGACTAAACCCTATCCTCATCTTCTGGTATCTTACACTTTATAATAATTATTGATCCTTGCCCTGTGAATCTTGACACAAATATGTAGTGACCATATTTAGTCAAGGTAACTTCCTGTCTTTGCCCCAGTCAAGTAATTTCATGGGCTCTGAATCACCTAAATGTGTATGTAAAACTGGGTGAATTGTTTTGGAAAATGTTCATCGTTTCCTCAAAAGTAAATTTCTGGTTTTTATCAGATTAAAAAAATTTTTTTGGACTACGATCCCAAAAAGGTTCTGAACTACTGCTGATAGATACTGAAGATTGAGGGCATGGTAGAGAGTTTAAGAAATGGCACATTCCACCCAAAACTTGGCTATTTTCTGGTGTATCTCCTAAGACTGATCCTAAAAATATTCCTGCTCTGAGAACCTAGGGCAATGTCTGCCATTCTGTTGGTCATTTTTCTCTATTTATATGAATATATGTGAAGAAAGAACATTCCAGGCAAAGATGGGAGATGCTCTGAGCAGCATATGGGAAGTGAGGCGGGGGTGATCAAGTCACATCTACTTCTGAGTCGGAAAAATGACCCTACTTTCAGCTCCATTTGAGTTCAGGACTCTGAGGAACTGTGATTTATCTTTTTTTCCTATGCAGATGGGACATGGGGTGGTCATTAAAAAAGATGGTTGCAACTCACTTCCTCTTATCTCTTTGGTTAATTCCACCAATTGTGATTGAGAAATAAGTGTCTTAGGGAAAAACCAGAATCTAAGCATTAGAGAAAACATCCCATTTTCAGTCCTTTTTGTTCTTTTCCCTCCTCCTTCCCCCAAACTGTTCTTCACTACAGGTTTTAAGTTAAAAGAGCGGCACTAACACAGTCATCAGTAAAGAGAAACATTAACCAACTTGTCAACTAACAGATGCTCGAATGCTTATGTGAATCCTGGAGTTACGAGCCTTAGTGTGAACACCTTTCCAAAACTGGGAGAAAAACCAAATGGGAAGCTTAGTGCTCTGCATCAACTCAAAGCTAAGCCACAATCATTTCCCCACAAGTTCTGTTTCTGGGAGAACTGGATCTCCAAGAATAATTCTGCCCCTGAACTAGGCAGTGGAAGAGGAACAAGAGTCAGGACAACAATTTGCAAGCACTGTGATCTCTGTACTAACTGCCCGCTCAGCACAAAGCTTGCTGAAAATCAACAAGAAACAGATCACTGCACTGAGAATCTCTCCGTCCCCTCCCCACCCAAAACAATCTGTAGCCCGGACAGAAGTATCCACAGTCTTGAACTCCAGTGATGGTGAGTAACTTAACTCCTCACTTAGTCCTTTCCACTAGGGCTCCCCTAATCACTCAGAGTACTTTCTCTATTGAAACAAAACAGATAATCCCATACTACCCTCATCCCCACAACACAAACCCCAGAAAATCTAGCTTGTACAGTTTGCACTTAGCATGCGGTCTTCAAAGACCCTGCACACAGACACACACAGACACAAAAGATACAGTCAAGGGCGGGGTGGTGGTGGTGGTGGTGGTCTGTTTAAGGGGATAAGATTTTTCTTCTGTGTGGGCCTGGGTTACTTAAGGGTGTATGAGATTCATCTCTTAGCACTGTAGCTTGATCTCTCAGCTGGCTATCTGTATGCATAGGATGAAGTGGGTAGGAATTAGGGAGTGGAGAAGGTCTTTTACTTTTCAGCAGGTGGTAGTGGGATGTGTGGAGGTCTATATGGATGATGGGGTAAAGGTAACTGACCCATACAACCACGAGTTCTGTCCCCCAGCTTTCATCTGGATCAATAAAGGGGACTCTGGGCATCTGATCATTATGTCGTTTTTCTCCTGTTTCCTCATTATTCTCTAACCCAGTGTTCACCAGAGTGTGTTTGTATGGAGTTACGAATTCTATGGGATGTGAATTAGGAAAGATTCTCAGGCCAAATAAATTTAGGAAACACTGCATTAAGAGAGGCTTAACAGTGCTCTCCTGCAAACGTTTTCAAAGCCTTAAATATATTAATATGCAGATTGTGCTACTATGTGTGTGTGTCTGTGAGAGAGAAAATATAATCTAGCATACAAGTGACACTCAAAAGTATTTAACAACTGGTATGGTACAGCTCCAACCAATCAAAATGGACCTCAGCCACAAACTGCTAGAACCAACGTACCTTTGAAAATGGTTTTCGGCTAAATATCAGCCATGTAGTGTGCATTGTTTCCCAAAAGTTTTTGTCCTGAGAACCCTGTTTTTGTGTGGTGTCTCAAAGAACTGGTAAGGAATACTCTGCTTAATGCTGGAACCCCATCTTTCTAGAGATAGGGCTAGGGCTTAGGATTCTGGTCACTGGGGTGCAGGAGAGAGGCAGCTCTGGCAGAGACTCCTGGTAGCACCGGCTGATAGGTTTAACCACATTTGCAGAGAAAAAAAAGATTTCAAAAGATAGGTGTTCCTGTGTCCCAGCTATTCCGGGGACTTTGTCCCTGGTGGGTCAGCAGGTGCCTGTCCAGGTGATGTTTGCGGCCAAAACTCTTTTCACAGCGTGGGCACTGGAAGGGTTTCTCCCCAGTGTGGGTCAGCCAGTGTCTTACCAGGTGGTGCCTTCGGCCAAAACTTTTCCCACACTCAGTGCACACATGGCATTTTGGCACTGGTGGGGTGCGCTGTCGTTTCCTGACACCACGGCTCTCCCCAAACTCTGGAGCCTTGTAGGATTTGCCTTCCACATGCACTCTCTGATGGCTGGCCAGGTGGGAATTGCACCGGAAATTCTTGCCACACTCAGAGCACCGGCTGGGCTTGTCATGTAGGTGGGTTTTCTGGTGCCGAACCAGATGATGTCTTCGCCCGAAGCTCTTCTCACACTTGAGGCAGCTGTAGGGCCTCTCCCCAGTGTGGGTTTGCTGGTGTCTGGCAAGGTGGGAGCCCCACACAAACTGTTTCCCACACTGAGGGCATGTGTGGGGTCTTAAAAGGGAATCCATCTCTGTGTTACACAGAAGGTTGGAGAAACTATCCTCCTGAGGAAAAGGTGGGCCCAGGAACATTCCTCTGGGGCTCCTGGCCATGGAATCCCAGCTCTCATCCTGTTCTGGATTCCAGAGAACAGTATCTTCAGACACACTGGATACCATTCTGGGAGGTTCAGCTTCCAGTTCAGGGGTATCTCCCTCATGCTCACTTGCATCTCCTGTGGAAAAGGGAAAATACCAACCCCAATAGGGGAGTCACAAGAGAGTCCTCTAGAGCTCTGCATGGTGCCTGCAGGGACAAAGCCTCACCCTGAAGGGCCAAGAGAGCAGAGGTATAAGACAGTGCAACTGCTGTAGAGGTGAAGAGCCTCAATTTAGGAGGCAGTTTACCCAAGTTGGAATCTCAGCTCTCTCTCTCTCTCTTTTTTTTTTTTTTTCTTTTGAAAAATGAGAATAATACTTCTCTCTCAAGGTTGTTATAAGACAGATAACACAGTACAGGCATATCTCATTTTATTATACTTTGCTTTATTGTACTTTACGGATAGTACATCTTTTACAAATTGAACATTTGCAGCAACCCTGTGTCGAATAAGTCTATTGGCTCCATTTCCCCAGCAGCATGCGCTCACTTTGTGTCTGGGTGCCACATTTGGGCAATTCTCACGGTATTTTAAACATTTCCATAATTGTATTACACACTTAATAGACTACAGAATAGTATAAACATAACTCTTAGATGTACTGGGAAACCAAAAACTTTTGTGTGATTCACTTTATTGCAAGAATAGCTTTTTTATCGTGATCTGGAACCAAACTTGCAGTACCTCAGAGGTATGCTTTTACTTACTGCCTTGTAGCTGATTCTGACTCTTAGTGACCCTTTATTGGGTTTCCAACTGGGTTTGAACTGCCAACCTTGTGATTAGCAGTCGGGTGCTTATCCTACAGTGCCATATCAGGTCTCCTATATACTACATGTTGTTGTTGTTTTGTGCCATTGAGTCGGTTCTGACTCAATGGATCCTACATAGGGTTTCCAAAATGGCTGGTGGGTTTGAACTGCTGACTTAGTATGTAGTTAATAAATGGTACATGCTATTGTTATTTCTTTATTTCTTCACTAGTCATCACATACCTGAGTTATGAAAAGAATTAAGAAATATGCTGTGATCATCTCTTCATAGTGACCACCTGTCAAATGTACTAGAGACCACCCTACAGAAGGAATTTCCATAGTGGGTAGGTGGCTGAACACCCACCACCACCACCACCATTTACTGAAAGCTTATTTTGTGCTTGGGACTGTTCTGTTGTTCTAATATGCTAATATACTTGCTTCCCACAATAATTTACAAAGTAAGAGACACAACAGAGGTTAATTACTTTCTAAGGTTCTACACCTATGGTGCAAGATTCAAATCCAGACCCTGCCCTCTACACCATTCTGCTACACCACTTTGCTCTCAAGGAAAATGACCTCTAAACTTCTCAACTCTGTTAACTCTCTGAGGCTGCTGAGGGGCTAGGGGACACATAGTAATGACACCCTGAGAAGGGTGAAGGTAGTGGTTGGAACTTGATTCTAGGTCCTCACCTGTATATGTGACCCTCAGGATATCCCTGTCCTCCAAGTCGTGGGGGTCAGGGACCCACTGTTCTTCCCCATTTTCTAGTTGAGTAAGCATGTCCAGCTTGGGAATGGGGAATCCTGCCCATGGGAAAGGAAGATGGAGATGTTGGTTAGTTCAAGAGTAATTTGGTATTTCTGGAAACAAAAAAAGCTGTTTCCTATATTATTCCTTGGAGCTCTGATAGAGAGGAACAAATACAGGCCTTTTTCTTTTTCTGTCTCCCTCCCCTCTTTTTCTCCCCCTCCCCTCTTTTCTTCCCTAGAAAATCATGTTTCACTCCCCAATGAGTCTGTCCTCTTGCATTCAAATCCTCTGGCCTAACTTTTCATTCTGGTCGTAACTTCACTTAATGAGTCCCACTATAGCTATTCCTTTCCCCCTGTACTTCTATCTCCCTCTAGATGTTTCCTGAATTTCCAAGGACCCAATACCATCTATCAGATGGCCCTTTCTCTGCTTCATAAGACCCTCCCAATTCCCAACCAAGAATAGCCTAAAGTTCTCCCTCTACAATTCAGAAATAATTTGCAGTTTTTTTTTGTTGTTGTTGTTGTTAAAGATACCTCAGTTCCACTCTTTTTTGGATTAGCCCCAATATTCTTTCTCTGATGTGAGCCTAGATTTCCTGCCAAGGAATGAACCCTAGACAGACACTACCCATCAGCCCTGGAGCAGATGGCTCCATCCTCCCAGAGTACAATCTTTTAGTGGCTGGGGAAGGTCATGCTTACTCAGAGAAACCACTATCCCACAGTTTTCCTGCATGACATATTCTCCATAAAAGTCTGTCTGAGAGGGGTCCAGGCTCCGCCACTCCTCCTGAGAGAAGCACAGCGACACATCCTTAATGGTTACCAGGCCCTGAAACAGAATGTGGCATCTTCTGTCAGCAGCTGTTCCCTAAGGAAAATGTGACCTCAGTATAAAAGGCGGAGGTAGTAGAGGAGATAGGGCAGGAGAGGATCTAGGAAAGGAAGTAATTACCCAGCAGTCCCTGGGTAGGGCACTTAGCTTTGGTAAAGGGGAAATGAAGAGAGGGGTCAAGGTAGATCGTCAGGGTGTGAGTGAAAGTCATGTCTCTAGAGTTTCCTATGTAGGACCATGAGCAGTTAGAGTCTCCACTAATTCACAGCTACCTCTGTTTACCTATAGGTGTCGGCCCAGTCTCTCCACCCCTGGCTTATTCTTTTTATTGTAGAAGTTCTATACCATTCCCTCTATGCGACCTTTCCCTTTCTGTCAGCACAAAATGATAGAGATCAAATAGTCTTTCTTGCCTCCATTATCATGCCATATCATTATTTTTTAAGGCAGCATAGTATGGTGGATAGGCACCCGGATTTTGGAGCCAAATAATTCCAAGACCTGCCATTTACTAGCAGTATGAATGTACACACATGCCTTAATCTTTTCCAGCCCCAGTTGCCTCATATGTAAAATGGAGATAATCATGTTGTTCTCAGGGTTGAATAAAATAGTATATGTAAAGCACTTAGAGAACAGCACACATGCTACGTACTCTGGGAGTGTAGCTATCATCATCATCTTCCCATATTTCCCTATTGCCTTCGGACTCTAACACAATTCCCCACCTCTAGCTATGTTCCTCTTCATATCTTTCTTTCTTTTCTTCTCTCCTCTAAATGCTCCTTCATCTACCCAATCCTGCCCCCTGCAGGTCTCCTTTTTCTAAGCTTTCTAGATTTTAAAAGGGATTAACGTTCTGAAAATCCCAGTGTGGATAGCACAGCCATCTATAAAGAAACCTTAATTCTCCAGGAATTACCCTCTTGTTATGCTTCCATTCTCCTTTCCAAGAGTTTTTTGCCCAAGGCTGGGGTAGACTCTGCTCCGTTATTAGATGAGCATACTATTAGTGATCGTGTGAAACAACAAGTGAATGGAATGATTCTAAGGTATATACAGGCAGCAGTGATGAGGCCCCAAGAGAGGCCGAGGGAAGCACAGCCCACCTGTGATCCAGCTGCTAGCAGTGCAGCTGCCATCTCCCAGTCTCCGGTGCTCCCCTCCTGGGGAATGGCAGGAACCCAAGGAGCTGCCTGAGCTGGTGAGGGAGAGAGGAGCCATTAGAGAACCATCCACACTTTCTCAGTGAGAACTGGGACCCCATTTTAGAGGGGTTTAAGTTCCCATTTTCTCTTTTGTACCTATGCCAGTTGGTAAAGGCAGATCTGTATAAATGAAGAGGGTGCCACTCAAAATGTTCTCTAAGGGTATTTAGTAGTTTTTATCTCACTCATCTCTACTGGCTACTTATGGCTTGAAGTTACAGTATTTGAATGTAACTTTCATCTAGTGAAGTGCATTTGACTGGGTATGTTCTCCAACAATAATCAGTGTTGCTGTCACTCCCTCTTCCACATTCACTACCCACTCACCTTTGCAACTGACCAATAATGGAGGGAGTAATTATGATAGGAGCAGAGAGTTTCAGGAAATCTTCAGTTCCTGTGACCAGGGGCCAGAAAGAACTGACTGGCCATTGGTTATATTATTTGGTCCATCTCAATGTGGAGATTTTTAATGCTACATTTTGAACAGAGATTAGGAAACTACTCTGTATGGTGCTTCCCACCATACCCTGTGGGCTCTTACCCTTCTCCTGAAGAGACTGCGTCTCCTCTTCGAGGTCACAGCACAGGTGTTCCAGTGGCCCTGGCGCTGTTCTCCACGGTCCCTCTTCCTGGCTCCTCCTTTCCACCCGAGGCTCGGTTCCATTCAGCTGGACATTCATTGACTCCCATCTGGCCCCCAGGGCTGTTGTCTGTTCTGAAAGCATTTTGGCAGCAAACCCAAATTGTGACCTGGAACAAAGTCATAATTAGCTGTTCCCATGAAAATAGAAAGGGATGATAGTCACAGCTCCAGGGATAAACGATGACGCTAGATGAAGCTTGATGGAAGATGAAATTTACAAGCTTGATGTGCTCTAATCAACTTAGCCTGATACCAGGCTTCTTGGGAGAACTAAGAAGTTTACAGGTGCTAAACAGCAAAGTCACTGTTGTTTTGAGTTCCTTGTGGTAGAAACAGAGTATCCTTGAAGACTGGAAGAAGTTCAGTTCATAAAAAGAAAGAAAGAAAAAGAACAATTCTGGAAACAAACAAACAAAAATGAAATAACTTATCCATTTAATTTCAACAAGTGAAAAGACAGGAAAGTTGCCAATCTGGAAACATATTGGAAGGAAAGCATACAGATCTGTACTAAATCAAAACTGATGTCCTTGCACATAGATTTTCTGTCACAAATCACATTTGCATCAATTAGCTTAGAATTAAATTATTACTTTAGGTACAAGTAGGAGCTCTGGTAGCGTTAGTGGTTATGAGCCAGGCTGCTAACCTCAAGGTCAGCAGTTTTTGAAACTACCAGCAGTTCAATGGGAGAAAGATGACACTTTCTGCTCCAGTAAAGACTTACAGCCCCAGAAACCCTATGCAGGATCGCTATGAGTCATAACCAACTCCACAGCACACCACCACCATGGGTAGAAGTACCAGAGGATTATGCATGTAATGAATATGTATCTCTTTTATGAGGCAAAATCAAATGGTACTTCATGTAGGGCAAATCTTAAACAGATACATCATTTGTCTCTGATGTAGAGAGAACTGGTAGTAAATATGATAGGAAGACCAGTATTTTGGAAAGTGGATAGAAGACTCCAAAACAACTCTAATAGAGAAATTGTTGATCATTGCGGAGATGATGTTTATTAGGGAAAAGCAAGAAAGAACACAAAGGGTTTGAACCTGAGGTGGAAAAAAGAGGTAAAGGGGCTAAAATTACTTGGGGTGAATTAGCGACCCTGTGATTTGAGATGCAGGAACAAACCTATTTGGCAGGCATGAGTCAGAGCTCATTAGAAAACAATCTTTAATTTTAAAGGGTGTGGAGAAGCTAGAGTGTGTTCAGAGGAAGAAACACAAGTGAAGAAAGGGATGGGAAACCCGGCCATTGGGGAAAAGTTAACAAACGATGGGCATAATTTTATCTTGCCTAAATAAGATTGATGAATGATACTACCGATGAATAAAAAGAGATGTTTTCTATATTTAATCTGGATCAAACGGAAGAAATGGGATTTGATTTGATTGTAAGAAAAAAGATTTAGCCAAATTAGAAAAATGTTTCTTAACAGCAATCCTGCAAGGTACAGGGCCAGATTATGAGCTCTTCTTTTCCCGGGACAATTTAAGAATAGGACAGGTACTACTTATGTTGTGATAGGGACCTTACAACAGAGAAATAGTCTATGCGACTGTACAAAATTCCTTCTTGCCTGGCAACATCATATTATTTCTGTAATTCTTATTCAATACCCAAACAGAGCCAGGGAAAGCTTCCAAGAACAAATCAGAACCTTGGTAACTCTTCTGGTCCGCTCCTGAAAAGACATTTATCCAATAACATTTGCAAGAACCCCGAAGAAAGAACAAATTCCCCTTTCATTTCAGAAGTCCAGAAACATATCAGGGCCTTGGGGAAGCATCCTGGACTGATTCCCAGTTTAGGAAAAGTCTCCATTTCAGATACATTCATGAGACAGGAAAACTGATAAATCAGTAGAGGAAATTTTCCATTTCATTACTCTTTAAGGGGCTTTACTGAATTCCATCTACTGCATACTCCTCATTTTTGCCATATAGAACACCACTAATTCGCCCTCTTTATCCAAGGTCTTCCTTGTTCTCTAGTTCCCTTTGCAAATTCCCTTTAAGGACTTTGTTGTTGCTGTTGTTTGTCATTAGCTGTTATGGAGTTGGTTCCAACTCATAGTGACCCAGGTATAACAGAACAAAACTTCTGGCTAAATAGCCAGTCTCAAAGCCATTTCTCCATCTTTCCCAATAGCAGAGCCCCTTGATGGGAATCTCTTAGAGCCCATGGGCCAGCTGTTGACAGACAACCTGTAGAAGTGCTGGCAAAAGATCATCAAAGTATGGGATGGGTTCCTATCTTCAGGCTGCTTTTCCTAGGATGTTCATCGTGCAGAGCAGTAACACCCTGGGCAGTTATAATGGGAGCTCTAATCTGGTTTCTCCAGCTTCCAGGAGATCCCATGCCCCCTAGGGTCTGGGTTCTAGGATTTCTCTCACATAGCTGGGTAACAAGGCACCAGCAGAAGGAAGCTTTTGCAGCAAGTGCTGCTGGACAGGGAAAGGGCGCTAACATGGAAATGAGGAGCCCAAGGGCACAGGCACTTGTTCTGCTCTGTCAGAGCTCTCTGAACCCTGCCCAGGCTTGGGACATGGGCGGGGCAGGATCCACCTCCTGGGTAAGGTTGCTTCTCCCAGCTTCTTGTCACAGTGCCCCTGAAGGGGCTCATATTTCAAGAATCCGAGTGGGGCAAACTGGTACAGGGGAAGTGAGACCAGAAAACAGGTTTCCAGCGAACTGGGGCAATAACAAGTGGGACAACCTGTGTGGGTGTGACAGCAGCGGGAACCCAAGGGACCTGACAGCGGCCGTGGGGACGGGGACACGGCGAGGGGTGGGGACAGAATGTCAGTCGGGCCGACCCCAGGAGAAGGCAGCGACCCAGAGGCCGCATCGATCCTCCTCCTGCACCCATGGGTGACCCGGTCCCCACCCACTGCCCCCGGGGAAGCCAGGCGTCTCTCCCTCCAGCCGCAACTCCCTCCGGCCCGGCCCCACTCACCCCCAGTCGGCTTGGCCCGCGGCCCGGTGCCTCCCTCCCGGGCGCCACCTGCCCCTCCCCTCCGCCCTTCGCCCGCGTCTCGGAGCCGAAAGTCCGCCGAGCCAGCGACTGGTGGAGACGGCGCCGGGGACGCGGGCGGGCGCGCGGGGCGGGCACAGGAAATCCCCGCCCGCTTCCGGGGCTCAGCGGCAGCAGTGGCAGTGGCGGCGGCGCCGGGGTGGTACGGCGGGAGGGGAGGGGTGGCCGTGGGAGGACGAGTCGTGGCCGTGGGAGGACGAGTCGTGGCTCCAGTACCCCCGAAAGCCGAGCGCAGCCGGGGCCTGCCAAGTCCCAGATCCATGGGGTCTCCATCCTGGGGTCTCGCAGACCGATGCTGGGCGGTGTGGTTCCCCTACACGGTTAGAAGCGGATCGTAGTCCGCCGTGGCCGCGCCCTCGACTGACCATTTTCTGTCCCTGACACTCGGCCGCCCTCGGGTGTTCATGAATTACCTCGACATTTACTAACCGTCGTGAGACGGATTTCACAAGAAAACTGTATGGAATTTCTCAAGCAGCTTACCCTCTAGTATGGAGACGAAACACACAGCAAACTAATATAAGGCTTCGAGATAGCGAAGATGACGGTTTTGAGAAATTTGCGAATTCAGTAACTCTGGATGAGGAACAAGTTGTCTTTACTAAAGCACCAATACCTGAAGCAGGCGTTCAAGCGGCTCCGCCCAATACGAGAGTCACTAACCAACATACACATATGGCTTCTGGGCTCTACAAATGCAGCTAACTCAAAATTTTACTTTAAGGGTAAAATGCGCAAAAATTATTGTGGTCTCATGTAGACCACAATAAAAAAAATGTAAAATAACTTGTAAGTAGTATTTTGGATATACTGTTGCTGTTAAGTGCCGTGGAATCGGTCCTGACTCATAGTGATCATGTATGGAGTTTGAACCGCCGATCTTGTGGTTCAAACCGACTTTATGGTCGAGTACTTATTCTTACTGTGGTACAGCAGATCCATTGGCTTATACTAGGTGAAATAAATATGATATTAAAATTAATTACATCTTTTTAATAAGTTTTTTAAATGTAGCTACTAACAATTTTAATGACTTGCATCAAATTTCTGTTGGACGTATATTGCATTTTATTTGTATTGACTTGCATTATAAATTACTATTGAACAGTGCTGCCGTGAAACATTTAGGTGAATTTGACAGAAAAAGATGAGTAGGGCCTGCCAACTGGAATTGAAATACAGTAAGATTAGAATCTGTTTTGTAATCTAAAAATACTTTTTACATTCATTATTTTATCATCATCACACTTATGTAAATTTTATTTTATTAAAGAAACTAAGTTTTTTTTTTTTTAAGTAGAGCACTTAAAGTCATTATTGTTGTTAAGTGCCGTCGAGTCAGTTCCGACCCATAACGACTCTGTATAGCGTTTCCGAGGAGCAGCTGGTGAACTTGAACTAATGACCTTGCAGTTCAAACGACTCTGTATAGCGTTTCCGAGGAGCAGCTGGTGAACTTGAACTAATGACCTTGCAGTTCAAACGGCTTTGCAGTCTGGCGCATTAACCCACAGTGCCACACCAGAACTCGGTGACAATAATTCCTTTAATCCATATATATTTAGTTTTGCTCTGTGCCAGGTACTACTGTTGTTGTTAAGTGCCATCGAGTCACTTCTGACTCAGTGACCTTCTGTATAACAGAACAAAATGCTACCTGGTCCTTCTGCATCTTCACAATTGTTGGATGTTTGAACTCATTGTTGTAACTATTGTGTCAATCATCTCATTGTGTGGCTTTCTCTCTCTGCTGACCATCTACCAAAGTAACATTCGAAGTGTCCAAGAATAAAACTCAAACTCTTAAAACTTGTAAATGAAGAGAATTCATTGAGAATCCAAGCAATTTGAGTTGGGTAGACAACAAGTCTTAAGAAGAGCCACTCTGCTAAGGCATGACGCAATAAAGGTTTATGAAGGCAAAGACCACACACAGCTGAAGTACAGCTAAAACTTTGCTCATTGGTCAACAAGAGATCACTAAACTAAAGGTGGACTATACCAGAAGTGGGGTTTTGTCTCAGATAGGCCTACTACAGGCATGTGGTTGGGTGAACATTACTTCAGTTGGGGAAACTGGAATGTTTTTCTGAGAATTGGCCAGCCATCAACTGTTTGTGGGTGCAGCTGTTTCCTGGAACATATGAAAACAATTTAACAGATCATACTTACATATGGGTTAAGATGCAGTCATTCTTAGAAATGGATGCAGATGGAGTCATTCTTGCTTCTTTGACATGAGTTCAAATTAGGTAAAAAAAACTTGCTTTGAATTATTCCTTGTCACTTCTTTTGATAAAAAAAATTTCTTAAAATTAGTTGATCATTATCTCTGTGGATGTACCCCAGATATCCTTAAGCCATAGTCAGTCACCATTAGTCTATTGGTGCTATAACCTTGCTATATGTAGGCTCATCTTCAGGGTGAGCTGGTCTCATGTAGACCACAAAGGAGTAATCTATCTTCCGCAAGGCTCTTGGGTGACAGGTCACTTCCCTTTTTTTGTTAGGACCCTGGATGTTATCAGATGGATGACAGGCATGAATGTCACCAGATGGAGAATTGTACAACACAGCAAGAGTCTTCACTAATCTAGTTAAAGTCTTAGAGTGCTGACTGGGAAAAAGGCTGAATTTGAAATAATCAGCTTTGGCAAGGACTCAAGTTAGGGAATAGGTGAGTCTACAGAGTTCTCAACAATTTCTTTAAAGTACTTGACACATTGTCAGTGAGTGGGGGGTGCATTCTTGGGGAAACAATCATATAATGCAAAAAAAGAGAGAAACAATTAGGCAAAAGAAAATAGTAACTGAAAGGACTTCAAACAGCCCAGTTTTTACAAGAAAGCTGATGCAAGGTTTCATGCTATTGGATAACCAACTGAAAATATCAAACCAATCATTGAGGCCATTTGTGCTTCTTATGTGGAGTCAGGAGGAATCCTGGTGTGGTGTTGGGGGTTAATGCACTGAACTGCAAGGTCGGTTTGAACTGCAAGGTCAGCAGGTTGTGATCACCAGCACTCTTTGGAAACCCCATACAGGGTCTCTATGAGTCAGAACTGACTTGAAGGCACTTAACAACAACACCAATACGAACTTAGGTAGACTTCAGTCAGATTTTTCTTAGGCCTTTTTCTCCTTTTCCAGTGGTATTTATCCAGGCACAACAGAGTTATTAACAATGGTACATACTCTGACACACCTTGCTGTGCTAATAGGAAGTCTAGAACTTTCCTGTTGTTCCAGATTACTTTGGCTAAAGACACCAAGGATTCCTGCTGTGCTATAACATTATCTGCAATGTCATTATCTGGCTGTTCAATAGTGACTAATAGATTTTTCATGACCTTTTCTCATTAGGTTACTCCAACAAAGATGAAAAATGATCTAAGAAAAAAATCTGTGTTCCAAGACTGGTATATTTTTCTATTGGGTTGTTATATCCATAGACATCTTTGATTCTTTCTGTGATTCCTGATAAGGATATTTAAGTAATTAGTACAGTGTTTGCTTTCATCATAAGAATGAATGTCCAAAAGAATTCCTAGAAGACCCAGGGTGCCTTGAGCCATTATTTTCCACCCATCTAAACAAGGTAATGCCTAAACAGAAGGTTCAGCATTTGGTTTTGAAACCTTCTTTGGAGGGTAATCCAATTTTCACATAAAAATGCTTACCAAAGTGCAGTGAATTATTTAATGCCTCTTATAGCCATAATCTTAGTAAACTCCCACCGAACAACTTTTTCCTGATGGGTCTGGGTAAGAGAAGGTGAAGGAAGATACTGATGGATTATATATCATTCAGTCGTGAGCAATTACTTGTGAAAATGTGGAAGTCTAACATGGGTGTAAGTGAGTCATCTCAGAAGTGGCAGATGGGGTAGGGGGTGGGGTGGGGGAGTAGATCTCACTATCATCAAGATTTAAGAACCAGGAGTGGAGCCCATCCTTTGGCTCCCAAGAACGCGGCACATTGAACTTCCTCAACCTAGAGCTCTGACAGGAGAGTGCCAGCGCAGCAGCAGCAGCAAAACCAAGATAAAAAGCATGAGATAGAGGGTGGGCTTCCCTGCCCATGGAGCAAGTAAACTTGAGTAATTTTGGGTAGGAGGCTTTCTTGTATAGTGAGGTGTCTCCAGACGCTTCATTGGGGGAGCGAGGTTTGCTGACTCATGAGCTGGAGCTGAGCACCTTCAGGCTGAAGCTTATGATGGGGTATTATGCACTGAACATTTATCAGCAGCCTTAAAAGTGCTTTGTAACATTGCCACAGTAGGGCAGAGGACAGTCCAAGAGATCAACAGTCAGAGAGAGGTCTGATTATGGGCACAGCAGAGGAGAGACTAGCCTGACAGAAGTGTGCCCTGAGCATTTTCTGATCCTTTGTTGCAACCTAGTAACTGTCTTAATAAACTATAACTGTGAGTATGGAGTCTGAGTTCTGTGTGGGCTTTGCAATGGATAATTGAATCCAAATAAATAGAGTGCTGTGGGAGAGATGATTGTTGCTCAGTTTTTTACAGTACCCATCAGAAGCACAAATCATGCCATTCCTGGTGTAGTTGTATGGGAAGGATATATTTTGATTAACTTGTTCAAGCCTGCGTTCCATTAAAAAACTGTTACCAATGGACCACCATTATATTACATTGTAAAAGGTTTTTAAAAATTCTATTACAAAGGACCACCATTTATCTGTCAGTTTGTCATACTGTGGTGGCTTGTGAGTTGCTGTGAAGCTATGCCACAGGTATTTTAAATACCAGCAGGGTCACTCAGAGTGGACAGGTTTCAGATGAGCTTACAGACAAAGACAGACTAAGAAGAAGGAGAGACAAACTACTTCAGAATATTTAGTCACTGAAAATCTTATGAATAGCAGAGAAACACTGTCAGATATAGTGCTGGAAAGTGAGCCCCTCAGGTTGGAAGGCTCTCAAAATGTGACTCGGTAAGAGCTGCCTCCTCAAAGTAGAATTGATCGTGATGCTGCAAATGAAGTAGAGCCCTCAGGAGTAAAGCCCTTGGGACCATCATTTGCTGATGGGGCACACCTTAAAATGATGAGAAACCGTTGGAAACATCCATTAATAATTGGAAAATGGAACATACAAAGTATGAATCTAGGAAAATTGGAAATTGTAAAAAATGAAATGGAATGCATAAACATTGTTATCTTAGGCATTAGTGAGCTGAAATGGACTGGTATTGATCATTTTGAATCTGACAACCACATAGTTTACTATGCCTGGAATGAAAAATTGAAGAGAAATAGTGTTGCATTCATCATCAAAAAGAACATATCAAGATCAGTCATGATGTACAATGCTGTCTGTGATAGGAAAATATCCATGCGCCTACAGGGACCGACTCGATGGCACTTAACAACAACAACAACAGGGAAGTCCAGTTAATACCACTATTATTCAAATTTACGCACCAACCACTAAGGCCAGTGAGGATGAAATAGAAGAATTCTACCAACTTCTTCAAAGAGCATTGGTAATGTAGTGGTTATGATTTGGGCTGTGAACTACAAGGTCAGCAGTTCGAAACTACAGCTGTTCCGCAGGAGAAAGATGAGGCTTTCTGCTCCCGTAAAGATTTACAGCCTCGGAAACCCTGTAAAGGGTCTCTATGAGTCAGAACTGACTCCACGGCACATAACCACCATCAACTTCTTCAATCTGAAATTGATCAAACATGCAATCAAGATATATTGATAATCACTGGTGATTGGAATGTAAAGGTTGGAAACAATGAGGAAGGATCAGTTGTTGGAAAATATGGCCTTGGTGATAGAAATGATGCTGGAGATCGCATGATAGAATTCTGCAAAACCAATGATTTGTTCATTTCAAATACCTTCTTTAGACAGCATAAGAGACGATTATACACATGGGCCTCACCAGATTGAATACACAGAAATCAAATTGATTGCGTCTGTGGAAAGAGACAGTGGAAAGGCTCCATATCATCAGCCAAAACAAGTCCGAGGTAGATTGTGGAAGAGACCATCAATTGCTCATATGCAAATTCAGACTGAAGCTCAAGAAAATGAAAACAAGTCCATGAGAGCCAAAATATGACCTTGAATATATCCTGCCTGAATTTAGAGATTTGATACATTAGACACTAAAGACAGAAGACCAGAAAAGTTGTGGGATGACATCAAGAACATCATATAGGAAGAAAGCAAAAAGTCATTAAGAAGACAAGAAAGAAGGAAAAAGTCAAAATGGATGTCAGAAGAGACACTGAAACTTGCTCTCCAGCTTAGAGATGCTAAAGCAAATGTAAGAAATGAGGAGGTACAAGAGCTGAACAGAAATTTTCAAAGGTTAGCTTGAGAAGACAAAGTCAAATATTACAACAAATGTACCTTTGGTTGTTTCAATTATTATATATTCCTAAGTGTTTTTGTGTCCATCCCCCCCGCAAAAAACAAACAAACAAAAACCCAGAGGGAATAGAAGCAAATACTGTTGAATGATGATGCATGGAGGAAATTGCAATCATTGCAATGAAACAATGAGTGTAAAACTGATGTTTTTCATGTATACTATCACTCAATTCACAATAAAAACTTAAAAGAAAGAAAGAAAGACCAACAGAAAAAAATAAAAAACAAAAATCGTAGTCTGATTGGTTACTATAAGAACAAGCAAGTTGTTCACCAGGGAGCTGTCAAGACAAGCAATCAAGTCTCTTCAGAACAAATGCCCCTTCAAGACTGAAACTCAAAGGGAACACATGAACAGGCATCCTACGGGGATTCTAAAGAACAGCTGTCAGAATCTTCTGAGCTGACCTCTTTGTCTTGAACTTAAATAGCCCAGCAGAGCTCCTCAGAAGAACTTGTCTGCAACTATCCACGGATTGAAGAGACATGCTTAAACATGATTTACTTGCAATCAACTCATGAATGTATGAACTAGAACCCTAGTAGCAATACTTTTTGACTCACATAGAGCTATATATCTATATATATGACTTTAAGGAGCTCTGGTAGCATAGTGGTTATGAATCGGGCTGTGAACCACAAGGTCAACAGTTCAAAATTACCAGCTGTCCATGGGAGAAGGATGAGGCTTTCTGCTCCCATAAAGATTTATAGCCTCAGAAACCCTGTGCAGGGTCACTCTGAGTCAGAACCGACTCCATGGCACATAACAACAACAACAACATATGGACTTTAACTTACACACACACACATATATATATGAGGGTGAATCAAAAATTATCCATACTGTCACTGTAGAAATTATTCGAAGCATCTTTTAGAAAAAGACAAATGCATCATTTTTTTGGATAAACTCTCCATGCTTTTCAATACACTTCATCTGTCAACAAGCTTTCATATTCCCTTATTAAAAATATTTTAGGCTAAGATATAAGTCACAAATTCACCAATGTCTTCACTTCTTCATCAGAGGTGAAACTTTGTCCTTGAAAGGCTGCCTTCATGGGACCCAACAGGTGAAAGTCTGATGGATTAAGATCAGGACTATAGGGAGGATGCTTTAACACCTCAAAATGAAGTTTTTTCAGAGTGTGGACAGAGGTATGGGGATGTGCATTGTCATGCAAGATCACAGTGCCTTGGATAGCAGTTCTCTGCAATTAATCTGAAGTTTAGGTTTCAGCTCTTCAGTGAATACGTTACTGTAATAATCAGGAAAAGGTTCAACAATCAGGAGAAAGGTTCCACAATCACCATTGATTGCGAAACCTTTTCTTGATAGTGTTCTAATACTGTCCCTTGAGAATCCCAGGAAACTGTAAGTATTAATTTTCTAGTTGATGGTTGACTTTTGAACGTTTTCTTTGTCGCGATGGAGTATGTTTCTATTCCATACGCTGCTGTTTACTCTCAGGCTCCTAGTGATGAATCCATGTCTCATCACCAGTAATGATTTTTTTTTTTAAATATAAAATTTGTTTTTAATGTTTATTTTGCACACTTAAAAATTGTAATTTTCAAGATATATAAGAAAAATGCTTTTCTAATATTAAAGTAGGCATTTCTTTGGTACAGAAATCACATGTGCAATTTTACATTAAATAATTAATCCAGAACTATAACATAATATGCTAAACAAAACTATTGTTTGTCCATCCATGTGTTCCCTTTAATAGCCTCATTATGGGGATTTAGAATATAGATCTATAAATAGCTTTATATATAAAAAGGTAAAGATGCCATGTCAAAAATGTTAGAGAAGTTATATAATAGATATTTAGTTGGCTTAATTATTGACACAAATCACCAAAAAATAAACAACAATGAGACCTCCAAACAAAAAGAGTAACATAACATACAGGACAAGTAAAATAAAGTATTGTTACTGAGGTCAAGTAACAAAAACATCACATCATTTAAATCTGATGCACTGAAAACAAAGCAACTTCTTTAGAATCATTTCACAACTTGCAAAGCTCCCAAAGTAACAGCACTGAACCATAATCTGATAGGGTACTTTAAAAACAATAATCAAGTAAGTATATAAAAATAGCATACGTGAAATATTAACTGTAAAAGTAGTTAATCATAGAAACAGAGAAAAAATGTATGCATTCTTTCCAGACAATTTTTGAGTTTTAAGACCTTTAAGAAGAAGCATCTTAAAAAGTCAAAAAATACATTTTAAAAAGCAACAGTTAAACTGGATAGTTTTTTGGGGCTTTTTAACAGTTTCAAGTCCATGAATTTCTGGTTCACATATCTGTTTAGAGAAACAATTAGAGATTTGATGCCAACAATAATTAGAAAAAATAGTTTTTAATTGTGTTTGTGAATTCTCTTATTCAACAATCGTTCAGTGAGTGTTAGGACACTGTTCTAAGTGCTAAGGACACACAGGTAAATAAAGCACAGTCACTGGCTCTAGGGAACTTAGCCTAATGGAAGAATCACTGTCAAAATTGCCTTCTCTGAGCCAGAAAATTAAGACAGAACTTTAAAGTCTTTCAATTTCTGTCATTGTTGGAATTCCCTTGCAAAATGAATAATGGTTTACCTAGTTTGTTATTGGTAGCAATATGGCATCAATCAACCACTGATGAAATTAATGTTATAAAGATTTCTATGTAAGGTTAAAGAGAAAATATTTAAGGGTAATCAAATATTGTCCAACAGCAAAAATAATATCAATATTCTACTGTCATAAATCAAGAAAGTCAAGAAAAAAAATTCTGATTATACAAAACTACTGAAAAGAGATTACCCTCTAATGTGTACATGCACAAATATTATAGATGAGGAAGAGTGAGTTATTACATAACCATTGTTTTAAAAACTAATTAAGCATGCCAAATCAGTTGTCGGGTTTCAAAGAATCATAGCCTTCTTTTAAGAGGTTCCGCCATGTTTTAAGGAACCGTGCATTTTCTGTACATTTGAAGGCAAGCTCATCCACTTGAGCTGACACTGAAGATGTGGCTTCAAGAAGTTGGGTTAATGAAAATGCTGCGTTTCCAATCTGCAGCTCCACTTCCTCCAGCAGGTAGGTCCACGATACCGCCGCTGATCCTCCTCGAAACTTGCCAATCCAGACTTACTGGAACGCCGGGGGAGGATGATGAAAAGGTGTCTGACGAAGACGGAGAGGAAGGAGGCGGTGGGGGCGGCGAAGAGGCCCGTATCTCTTCATGCTCAGCCATAGAGAAGGGATGCGATAGCTATATCTGAGTAGAGCAGCCGAACCGACACCAACAGTCTTTCAACCGCTCGCACCCAAAAGCCACCAGTAATGATTTTTTAAAAGAAACTTTTATCTTATTTTGAGTATCGGTTCAAATTTTGTTTGTAGATGTCCAAATGCTTCTGTTTATGGTCTTCAGTGAGTTGTTTCCGTACCCATCTTGCACAAACTTTTCAAAACCCAAGTCTGTCGTGGTTTATTTCATAGACAGAGCCATGGCTGATTTGCAAATGATTTGCCACAGAGTCTACTGTCAGGCGTCTATTCCAAAGAATCATATCAAGTGCACACTCAATGTTGTCATTAGCCATGGACGTGGATAAATGTAATATAACTGGGGTGCAAATCAGTTTTGACTCACATTCGTGTGTGTGCATATGAACTTTGACTTACATGTATGTAGCATAGTGGTTACTAGTTGGGCTTCTAACCTCCAGGTCAGCAGTTTGAAACTACCAGCGGTTCCCCGGGAGAAAGATGAGGCGTTCTGCTCCCGTAAAGATTTACAGCCTCGGAAACCCAGTGCAGGGTCGCTATGAGGCGGACTGACTCCACGGCACTTAACAACAACATGTATATGAATGACAGATACAGTAGGGAACCCTGGTGGTGCTGTACAATAAGCATTGGATTGCTAACCATAAGGTTGGCAGTTCAAACCAATCAGCTTCTCTATAGGAGAAACCCAGTACATCTTCAGAAACTCGATACAAGGTCCTTTGTTGTTGTTATGTGCCATGGAGTCGATTCCGACTCATAGTGACCCTCCCTCTACAGGGTTTCTGAGGCTGTAAATCTTTACCGGAGCAGAAAGCCTCATCTTTCTTCCACGGAACAGCTGGTAGTTTTGAACTGCTGACCTCAAGGTTCACAGCCCAATTCATAACCACTAAGCTACCAGAGCTCCTTACAAGGTCCCTAGTCAGAATCAAATTGATGGCAGTGAGTATATATACATTAGAACAATATAA
>NW_006408595.1:15125341-15138553 GCF_000296735.1 Chrysochloris asiatica
AGTCATCAGCACACAGCCCCTCTCCCTCTCTGAGTCTAGAGTCCCCAGCCATTCCATCTCTCCATGCCATTGTCTCTGCCTCCATCACTGCTTCTCTGGGTAGGGTCCCGCTCCCTGCTCTTCTCCCTTGATGGCCCCAGAGACCTCTGCTTCTAGACTGCAAAGTCGATCACTCCCCTCCTTTTGCTACAAAATGTCTACCTTTACATCTCCAACCCTCACAGTCAGTCCTGATAACAATTATTCACTATTGTGTCACAAGAGACCTATCCACATCTCCTTTTTGGGTAGCCAGTGTCCAAGTTGCCCATCTCTGTCTACTCTGTTTATGGAGGGGGTGGGAATGATCCTCACTGTAAAGATTTGTTCCCTCTTTTGAGCTACTGCATCCATAAGTATAGGTCAAGTTTATCAAATTGTATCAGATTACTCTTTTTTTCCCTCTTCTTTCTTCTTCTAGTTGATCTCTGATCATCCAGTCATTGAAGCCAGGTCAAGTGGGTATTATCTGCAAGTGTGGATGTTCTTATGCATATGCCCTCTCTTCTTATGAACTGGATGCTTCACTCTACTCTAGTCCTCTGTGGCTGTGTTACTGACTCTGGGCCCAAGAGTTCTCAGCTCTTGCCACACTACTGGCCAACCAGGTCTCCACCTGGGTTCACAAGAGTCTATTGTATGTTGTAGGGCTTAGCTTGCAGCTTCATTGCTGTTTTTCCCTCATTTCCCCTTATCGGTGATGAACATGGTCACTAATCAGAGCATATATTCCCACTGAATCTTAGTCTTGGAAGGAGGTTAAAATCTTCATTACTTCTTATATAAGGGGACTTTAAAAGTTTCATAGAAAACTGGAATTAAAAAAAAATGGAAAATTTCCATAAGCTGTTTGAAGCACCCTTGTACTTTCTCACTTTAATTTTAGATTTGCCCATGGGTTTTTATGTCAGAGATTGATTTCTGATAACTATTGAGATAGCATTTTTTAATTTAAAATTTTATTAACATCTTTATTATTTATTTTACTTTTTTGGTAAGCAGTTTGGCTTTCTTCTCATTAATAAAAGTTCTCTCTTTCTTTAAATAAAACATATCTTATATAATATCTAGTTTAGCCTGGGGCTCAAGATCATAGTCTCAGGGGACAATATGGTCAACTGGCAAAATGTAGTCCACAAAGACAATATTCTACAGCCTACTTTAGTGAGTAGAAACGGGGATATTAAAAGCTCATAAATGACCATCCAAGGTGCAATGACTGGTTTTTTCATAGGAAAGGAGAGATGAAAATTGAATAAATTTATTCAATGGACTAATAGAACATGTGAAAATAAGTCTCCCTAAGCCTGAGATCAGAAGAAGTAGATGGTGCCCAACTACCACTATTAACTGCTCTGAAAGGACATAGAAGGTTCTGGATGGAGTGGTAGAAAATACGGCGTGAAACTCAAAATCATAAAAAAGACCAGGCTTACTGGTCAGATAGAGACAGGTGGAATCCCTAAAACTATGGCCTTTGGTCTGGTCACCCTTCAGGTCTGGTACTGAATTCACCCCCATGGCTCAATTATAAATTAAGCAAAGATAGGAATATATGGGGGACAACAACACTAGTGAGTTATACACACAGTATAATGCGTAGCCATTAGAGATCAAAATGGCAACATTTACCTCAGGACAGAATTAAAAACATTAGGGAAAGAAGGAGATATAGAAACAAGAAACAGGGATAAAGTGGGATAAATGATGTTATGCTAAGGGGATTACAATTATTGAGATGAAATTAAGTGTATGATTTGCTGGATGTAAGACTGATGATCTGCTTTGTAAATCTACTCAATTTACAATAAATAGTAAAAAAAAAAAGCTTAACTTATTTTGAAAAGTTTTGCTTTTAAACTCAGACAGAACAAATTTATTTTCATTGATTCCTGGGAATGTAAGAACTATTTAATTTGCATAAGTGCTTATTTTTTATTAAACTAATTAGAGTAAATTCTTTAAAGATATAACTTAATTTAATAATACCATCTGGAGGTAAGAAACTTACATTTTTATGACCTTGGCTTTTGCATATTTTAAAAGAATATCTTAAGCAAGCAATTTAAAACAATTTGTACTTTTGAAAATTTGTTATTTTGATTAAAATAAATTATTTCACCTTTTCAGTGTACCTTTTAAACAGACTATATAATTTCTCAGTGTAGCTGTTGGAAGCCTAATATACAAGAAGCTCTTTTTGTTGTAAAATATTGCCTTATGAAAGTAAAAACTCAGCAAATGCCAGATATGGATTCCTGATATAGTACAGAGATTCAGACAGAAAATAAAATAGAAAAACCACATAAATTCTCCAGCTTGTGGGGCTGTCTCAAAAACCAGTATTAGACAATACCACATAAAATAAGCTGACAAATTTATTTAAATGTATATAGTAATATTTTAATAATATTGAACTAGATTAACAAAAAAAAGACTTTAGATAAATTAATTAATTTGTCATATTCTCAAACAAAAGATGTTATTCAGATCTTTTGACTATATCTGAGTATTATACAAAAGCTATTTTTTAAAAAAAAGACAATGCAACTGAGAACTTGTTTTTCTAAAGTGATCACTGAGATTTTGAATTAAAATTTTTGACTATGAATCCTAAACCTATGTCCAAGAAATGGGAAATCTAAGCTTATTTACTAAAGGTGTTAAGCTCTTAGGCTGACATTTTTGGCTTCATTCTTTTTTAATCAAATGTATTCTGCTGGGCAGAGGCTATTCTCTTATTTTAGATCCGAAATATCTTTAATTGGAAAGTACCTTAAAGTGGCTACTAATATCCTTTAAAAGGCCTTAATATATTAATTAAAACATACATTTTATTAAGGTTGTTTACTCAGGAACCCTGCTTTGTCAATTTATTGTGCAGAAAAATTAATTTGTTTAGTTTGAATAATCTGCAGGAATAATCATTGATTTTAAAATTTTCTGTTGTGCATGCATGCTAACCATGCCGATACAAAACTGAGCTGGGGCTGTAAATTTTAAGCATACACCCTTCAGAAGTCTCTGTGAAGGAGCCTTGCCCTACTAGTCTTTGATGTAGCACCAAGGCATCCCCCATTTTCTTACTAAGTAACACTTGCAAGCAATTGGCCCCCAAAACATGCAGATGTTCTTGCCATACAGGCCTGCATGCTGAACTTCAAGAGGCGCCCAGAAGAAAAAGAGAGTTTAAGGAATAAATAGGCTGATTACCATGAGTTGGTCTTGCCTTAATCAGACATTGAACTCAACCATGAACTCTTATGACAAGGGAAAAAGACAATAAAGAGAGTTCAACAATTAGTACAAAAAAGAAAGTAAAGGGGACAAGGAGGGTAAATAAATGCACCAAGAGTGGAGTTATATCTGTGAGAGTCTACTGAGGACAACTCTGGGAGTCCGTGAACACAGATGAGTGCAAAGAGTTTGTGCCAGCATGGAAACTCTGAGTTCCCAACTCCCTGGGACCACTGCCCATAAGGTATTTTTGGATCCTGCCAACTACACCAAAGAAATGTGCAAGAGTAAAACTCAGACTCTAAGAAATTCTAATTAAAGGAAGATTTTTTGATAATACCAACAACCCAAGTTGGGGAGGCAGCCAGACTTACAGACTAAGAACAACTGCTCTGCTGACAATGGTTTATAAAGGCAAAAACCTCCAATGGTTTATAAAGGAAGCTGGATACAGCTAAAGTGCTCTTCACTGGTTGGTGATTGAGCAGGGAGCTGAAGGAGGCTATGCCAGAAGTGGGATTTTGTCAAGGATAAGTTTATTACAGATTTGTTGTTGGGTAAGGACTAATACAGATAGAGGAGCTGAGTTTTTTCAATAATAATTGAGTAACTGCCAACTGTTTGTGGGTGCACTATTTCCTGGAACATTTGAAAAAATTCTAATAGAATCTTTTCAGAAATGGGATGGAATCACTTTAGAAATGGGTCCAAATGGAGTCACTCTCTTCATGTATTCAGACTGAGTCAAAAGATTGTTTTTGATAGTTCCTTTTGTCAAAAGTAAGTTAGACAAAGTCTTGACATTCTTATTTCTGAGGAATGTTCTGGCTGTACCTCATTCAATATCGATTTGTTGTTTTTTCTGGCAGTTCATGGCATATTCAATACCCTTCACCAACACTGTAATTCAAATGTGTCAATTCTTTGATCTTTCTTTTCATTGTCCAGTTTTTGCATGCATATGGGAAAATATGAGGTGATTAAAAATATTATGGCTGAGGTAAAAGACCTTTAAAGAGGTCTTTTGCAGCAGATTTGCTCACATCAATAAATATTTGCAATATAATGTGATAGATACTAAATTAGAGGCCTATTCTCTGCAGTGAAAGCTAGTATAGGATGAGAGAGAAGCCAAAGAAGGTTTCACAGAGGTCTTGAGGCAGTTATTAGAGACAGCCCAGCTTCTGCTACTCTTCGAGTAACAAAGAAATATGAGCGTATTACCTAAAAATGAAAAAAGACAAAGTAGATTTTGGCTTAATGGCATGGTATTGTTGATGTTGTAAGATGCTATCCAGTTGGTTACAACTCATAGTGACCTTATGCACAACAGAATGAAGCACTGCTTGGTCCTGTACCACCCTCACCATTGTTGTTATAATTGCTGCTATTACTGTGACAATCCATCTCATTGGAGGTCTTCCTCTTTTTCGTTGACCCTCCACTTTACCAAGTAAAATGTCCTTTTCCAGGGACGGGTCCCTCTTGATTATATGTTACAAGAGATGAAGTCTGGTCATCCTGGCTTCTAAGGAGCATTCTAGCTGCACTTCCTGTTACACAGATTTGTTTGTTCTTTTGGCAGTCCATGACACTTTTAATATTCTTTTCTAAAACTATAACTCAAAGACATCAGTTTTTATAAGGACTTCCTTAGTCATTGTCCAACTTTCAGATTCATGTGAGGCAATTGAAAATACCAACGCTTGGACCAGGTACACCTAAGTCCTCAAACTGATATCTTTGCTTTTGAATGAGAGCAAAGAAGACATTGCAGTCAAAGGGGACCAGTTTTCTAACAGTGCAGAACAGCTTCAAAGTACATGAAGTGAAAGGTGACAGACTGAAGGAAGAAATAATCAAATTCACAATTATACTTGGACTTTCAATGCTTGTTTCTCAGAATTGATAGAGACAGGAAATCAATAAGGACACAGAAGGCTTGAATAACACTCTCAGATAACTTTACCTTGTAAACATTTATAGAACCCTCCAACCAACAATAGCAGAGCATCCAAGTGCAGATGGAACATTCTTAAGCTGTGCCCATGCTAGGCTATTAATAAAATGGATCACAATGGAAATAAATAACTGAAAATATTTGGAAAATACTAAAATAGTTAAACATCAAACAACACACTTTAAAATAGAAACTTATATTTCAAAGTAGAAATTATAAAGGAAACAGGAAAGTTTTGAATAGGATGAAAACATCAACATTTGAAGTATATACATAAATGAATGCCAAAACAGATTAAATGCTTATATTAGAAAAGACTTCTGGTGTGGCACTGTAGGATCAGCACTGGACTGAGATTCACAAGGTCAGCAGTTCAAACCTACCAGATGATCCTCAGAAACCCTTTACAGGGTCTCTATGAGTTGGAACTGACTCAACAGTACTTAACAACAACAATTAGAAAAGAATAGTAGTCTAAAATTAGTGGTCTAATTTTCCCCCTTAAAAATCTAAAAAAATTAGATAATTTAGACTCTAAATAAGTACAAAGAAGGCAATAATAAAAAGCAAAGTTAATGAAATAGGAAACAGCAAACAACAGAGAAAACACTTTAAACCTAAAACTCTTGTCAAATGCCATTGAGTCAGTTCCAACTCATTTTGACCCTGTATAGGGTTTTAAGGAGTGGCTGATGGATTTGAACCACTGACTTTGTGGTTAGCAGTCCAGTGCTTATCCAATAATGCCACACCAGGACTCCAAGCCTAACACTAGTTCTGTGAGAGAAAAAAAAATCAATAGAATCAATAAACCTTCCCTAGACATTTTCTGGTTAACAGAAAAAGTAAGAAGACACAAATGATGGATATCAAGAATAAAAGGGTGATGGAAAACTTTGGAAATGAGCAGTGGTGATGGCTGTGGAGCATAATGCACCTAATGAATGTCACTGAATTGACATCTAAAAGCTGCTGAAATGAAAAGCTTTTTGTTACATGCTATAATTTGAAAAAAAAATAAAAAGGCATATCACTATAGATCCTTCATAAACTAAAAAGCTAATAAGAAAATCTGATGAACAATTTTATGTAAATTAATTTGAAAATTTGGAGGAAGCAGACAAATTCTTTGAAAGATACAAAATAGCATTGCATCAACTAAAGAAATTCAATTTATAATTCAAAACCTTCCCACAAAGGAGAGTGCATGTTATTTATATTAACACATAATGAATTTATTATTTTTATCCTTAAATGAATTGATAAATATTACAAAAATATCCTAGTTTTAATGTTTGTTGTTGTTGTTGTTAAGTGCCATCGAGTCGGGTCCGACCCATAGCGACCCTGTACAGGGTTTCCGAGGGTGTAAATCTTTACGGGAGTAGAAAGCCTCATCTTTCTCCCGCGGAGCCGCTGGTAGTTTCGAACCGCTGACCTTAAGGTTCGCAGCCCGATTCGTAACCACTACGCTACCAGTTTTAATGTTTAATGCAGTAAATATCAATAGATATAACCCATGTTAAAAAAAACAAACAAACTCTGAGTTAATTAATAATTCTTAAGAATATATAAGAGGGCCTGAGAGCAAATGATTGAGAAATGCTACTGAAGAACATTACCTCAGTCCTACAAAATATTTTCACTCAGCTTCCATGATAACTGAGATTTCAAAAGGCCATTCCACTATTCTATTAAGGCACTTGCTTCAAAGTGATGGGGAACATGGCTGTTGTTGTTGTTTTTAGTGAGTCTATTGCTCACAAATTTTTGTAGTAAAATGAACTTTGTGGTTAGAAGTTATCCTGTGTAGAATAACATGGTGGGAATACAATAGTCCCTAAGCCCATGGTTGGAATCCTGGTGTAGGATAAGCATTGGACTGCTAACCACAAGGTAGGCAGTTCAAACAAAAGAACCGTTCCTTGGAAACCCTATAAAGGGTCTCTATGAGTTGTAACCAGCTCAACAGCACTTACCAACAACAACATACCCATGGATGATGGTTTTAGGAGATGTCCTTGTCTGGGGTTTTTTCTCAGACCCAGATGGTTCTTACTCTTTGTGGCACTATGGCTTCATTATTTCATATTTCATAAATCTGATACTTAAAAAAAATTTGTGTGTAAATTGAGTGAAAGTTTATAGGCCAGATAATCAATTTTACATTCAACAAATCATATACTTAATTTCATCTCAGTGATCTCCATTCCTCAATGTAATATCACTTATACAACTTCCTCTCTGTGATTCTTATCCCTCCTTTCCTAAACCTTTTGAATTTTGTCCTAAGGTAAATGCTGCTCTTTTGCTCTCTAATGGTTGACCATTGTATGGTGTTCATACATCACTAGTCCCCCCCTATAGACATATGTATTGGTAGTTATGTGCAGTGGAGTCGGTTCTGACTCATAGTGACCCTGCATAGGGTTTCTGAGGCTATAAATCTCTATGGGAGCAGAAAAGCCTCATCTTTCTTCCATGGAACCGCTGGTAGTTTCGAACTGCTGACCTTGAGGTTAGCAGCCCAATTCCTAACCACTACACTACCAGAGCTCCTTGCTTAGCTGAAAATTCAGCCATGAGAGTGAATTCAGTTCAGGCCTGAAGGATGACCAAGGGCCACAGTCTTGGAGTTCCTCCAGTCTCTTTCTAACCAGTAAACCTGGTCTCTTTTTGGTAATTTTGAGTTTTCTCCACCTTTTCTTCTACTCTATCCAGGACCTTCTAACATGATCCTTTTCAGAGCAAAGTATTTACTGAAATCACTTTCTATCTTTCCTCACTTTTGAATAATCTCTACTTAAATTTACTTTTCTAGGTATTTCCTAATGTTGTTAAGTGCTGTCTAGTTGGGTTTGACTTGTATCACATAGCAGAACCAACATCGCTGGGTCCTGCACAATTCTCACAATCATTTTTATGGTTGAGCCCATTGTTGCAGCCACTGCGTCAGTCTGTTGCATTGAAGGTCTGTCTCTTTTTTGCTGACTCTGTTCTTTACCAAGCATGATACCCTTCTCCAGAGATTGGTCCCTCCTGATAACATGTCCAAAGTACATGAGACAAAGTTTTCATGTCCAAGAAGCACTCTGACTTCTATCAAGGCAAATGTATTTGTTGTTTGGGCAGTCTGAGGCATAGTTAATACTCTAAGTCAATATCATAATTAAAAGGCATCAATCCTTCTTCATTCTTCCTTATTCATTGTCCAGCTTTCACATGCATAGGAGGTGATTGAAAAAAACCTTGGCATGTGTCAGGGGCACCTTAGTCTTCAAAGTGACATCCTTGCTTTTTTAGCAGTTTAAAAAAGATCTTTTGCAGCAAATTTGTCCAATGCAATACTTTGTTTGATTTTCATCCTTCTATGGATGTTGATTATGGATCCAAGTGAAATGAAATCTTTGACAGCTTCAATATTTTCTACATTTATTGTGATGTAGCTTATTGGTTGAGTTATGAGGATTTTTGTTTTCTTTATGTGTAATTCACACTGAAGGCTGTAGTCTTTGATCTTCATCATTGTTTCAAGTTCTCGTTGATCTCAACAAGCAAGATTGAGTTCTTTCCATACTGCAGGTTGTTGATGAGTCTTTCTCCAATCCCGATGCCATGTTCTTTTTCATATAGTCCAGCTCCTCAGATTATGTGTTCAGCATACAGACTGAATAAGGGAGGAAGGCTATAACTCTTAAACATACCTTTCCTGATTTTAAACCTGTTCTGTTTGAACAACTGCTCTCCTGGTCTATATACAAGTTCTGCACAAGCACCATTAAAAGTTTTGAAAACCCATTCTTTGAAATGTTAGTTTATTATGATCTACAATGTTGAATGTTTGCATAGTCAATAAAACACAGGTAAACATTGTTTTGGTATTTTCTGTTTTTAGGCAAGACATATTTGAAGTCAGCAATGATAACTCTTGTTCCATGTTCTCTTTTAAATCTAGCTTGAATTTCTGGTAATTGCAAGTCACTGTACTGCTGCAACCATTTTGTTTGAATCATCTTCAACAAAATTCTACTTGCATGTGTTATTAATGTATTTCTTAACAGTATAAAAAGAGAGAAAAAAATGAGTATTCAGTTTTGCATTATCAATATGAAAAGATACATTAATCATAATTGCTGTTGTTAAGTACCATCGAGTTGATTCCGATCCATAGTGACCTTATATAGCGTTTCCAAGGAGCAGCTGGTGAGCTTGAACTGCCAACCTTGCAGTCCAAACAGACTTCACAGTCCAGCGCATTAACCCACAGTGCCACACCAGGATTACTTAATCATAGTAGACTAATTTGGCAAACTCCACAGGAAAAGAAAAGGAAGATAGATGGGAAGATATTTGAGGAAATGACTCTTAATCAATCTTTTATCCTCAAAACCTAACACTGACTACTGAACACTCAATTCATGTTTTTAAACTATTGAATACTCAATACATCTTTTTTTTTTTTTGACAGAACCAATGAATGATGAAGTTTCTTGAAAGTAAATATTTTCCTAAAACATCTATAAATCATCTTGCTTCTTATTCTGTGCTCTTGATTTAACACAATAGATATTGGGTATTTGATGAATAAAATATATACCTGCAATTGGAATGAGAAGCAAGTATAAAATATGAAATTATTTTTTAAATATATTTTTAAAAAATATTTTTTTACTGTACTATTAATTGGAGTCCTGATGTGGCACCATGGACTAATGCATCAGACTGCAAAGCCATTTGAACTGCAAGCTTGGTGATTCAAGCTCACCAGCTGCATCTTGGAAACTCTATACAGGGTCGCTATGGGTTGGAATCAACTCGACGGCACTTAACAACAACAACGCTAATTAATTACTGAATTATATAACATTTACTTAAAAATAAACATATGGTAAATAAAATAGTTATTCTTTTTAGGGGGTCAGTTTCTCTTTTTATGTTTGTTTTAGCTACGCTCACATTTTATGTATTACATTATCATAATAGCTATATGAATGGGAATTTAGAAAAGATTACATAGAATTCCACTTTCTAAGTAACAGGTATTAACTGGGCTTCCCTGTAGGCGCATGGATATTATCCTATCACTGACAGCATTGTACCTCATGACTGATCTGGATATGTTCTATTTGATGATGAATGCAACACCATTCCTTTTCAATTTGTCATTCCCTGCATAGTAAACCATGTGGTTGTCAGATTCAAAATGGCCAATACCAGTCCATTTCAGCTCACTAATGCCTACGATATCGATGTTTATGCGTTCCATTTCATTTTTGACAACTTCCAATTTTCCCAGATTCATACTTCGTACATTCCATGTTCCGATTTTCAATGGATGTTTACAGCTGTTTCTCTTCAGTTTGCTTTGTGGCCCATCAGCAAATGAAGGTTCTGTGAGCTTTTCTCCCCCGAGCTTAACTCTATTCACGTCATCATGGTCAACTCTACTTTGAGGAGGCATTTTTTCCCCAGTCGCATTCTGAGTGCCTTCCCACCTTCCAGTCCTGTATCTGACAGTGTTTCTCTGCTATTCACAGAGTTTTCAGTGACTAGCGATTCGGAAGTAGTTCGTCACTCTTTCTTCCTAGTCTGTCTTTGTTATCAATGGAGAAAAGATTGAAGTTGTCAAGACTTCATTCTTCTTGGATCAACTATCAACACTCACGGAAGCAGCAGTCAAGACATCAGACGACGTATTGCATTGGGCAAATCTGCTGCACAGGAACTTTTTAAAGTATTGAAGAGCAGAGATGTCAGCTTGAGGACTAAGGTGCGCCTGACCCAAGCCATGGTATTTTCAATAACCTCATTTGGATGCAAAAGCTGGACAGTGAATAAGGAAGATCGTAGAAGAATTGATGCCTTTGAGTTGTGGTGTTGGAGGAGAATACTGAGGGTGCCATGGACTGCCAAAAGAACCAACAGATCTGTTTTGGAAGAAGTGCAGCCAGAGTGCTCCTTGGAGGCCAAAATGGCTAAACTTCGTCTCTCATACTTTGGACATATTGTCAGGAGGGAACAGTCACTAGAGAAGGATGTCATGCTGGGTAAGGTGGAGGGTCAGAGAAAAAGAGGAAGACCCCCAACGAGATGGATCAGCCAGGTGGCATCATTGATGGACTCAAGTGTGGCTGCGGTAGTGAGGTTGGCCCAGGATCTGACATTGTTTCGTTCTGCTGTGCATGGGGTTGTTATGAGTTGGTTCTGACTCGATGGCACCTGACAACAACAACAAGTAACAGGTATTTTGGAATGATCAAGGCTTTGGGTAGCTAGTGTGAATGAAAGTATGGTAAAGTGTGGGAAAACACAAATATTGCAATCAAAATACCTGGATTTGGACATAGTCCTAGTTCTACAGTATAGGAATAAATGGATACATAACCTGTCTTCCACCCAGTGCAGCTCTAGTCTTCATTTGCTGGTGCCTTCTAACCCTCCCAGGGCCCAAAGGCTCTTAAAATCCCAGGCTTCTAGACCCTATTACCTCAATTTAACAAAAACTTTGGGATACAATCACCCAAGCTTGGTTTTCCATGTTTGTTTTATCTGAAAACGGTATTTACATTTCTAGGTAAATAAAAGGGAACTTCACCTTGTAACAAGTAAAGGGATACACAAGCATCCTAAATTGAATGCATGACCTGGGACTACAGAGTCTTGGAGAAAAGGAAAGGACCAGCGATTAAGCAAATGAATCAGTTTGGGCTGTTAAAGACTCTATTATATTTGATCATATCCAGGGCTGCGAGGGTACATTCTGCCAGACAATGCCCTTCAGAGTACATGAGTTTCAGGAAAGAGAAGAGCCCCTTTGTCTCTGACCAAGAAGAAGGCTCACTGACTGCTTTGGGACAACGGGAATTTGAAAGGCAGTTGAGCCCTTTTAAGTAGGACTTTCACTAATACAACAAGTATGCAAACAGGAAGTTAAGGCTGTGGTCTGCTAAGAAGTCCTGATCCTGGTGAATGGGGGAGAAGACCAAGGACACATTCAAATTGGCTCAGAGCTTGAAGTCAAGATGAAGGGAAACGTAAAGAAATCTCGTCCTTGCTGTTCACAGAGGCTCCTAGGAGGACACTCCAAGAAACAGTGACTACTTAGGCAGGTTGAGAAAAAACCTCAATCCATTGCTGTAGAGTGAATTAAAACACATAGTGATCTAATAAGACAGGCTAAGGTTTCCAAAGCTGTAATCTTTACAGAGGAGTCCTGATGTGGTGCTGGGGATTAAGGCATCAGACTGCACAGTCATTTTGAACTGCAAGGTAAGTGGTTCAAGCTCACCAGCTGCTCCTTGGAAACCCTATACATAGGGTCGTTATGGGTCAGAATTGACTTGACAGCACTTAACAACAGCAACAATCTTTATAGAAGCAGATTACTACATCTTTTTCCTATGGAGAAGCTGGTGGGCTCAACCACAAACTTTCTATTAGCAACCAAACATTTGAACTACTGTGCCACAAGGACTCCTTCTGAGAAAAATAGAAGATAAAAATGACCAGTAGGAAGAATCAGAACACCATCACAGAAATTAGCCTGGAAGTTGGGGAAAATTAATTAAAAGCCAAAAGGCTGTACTTTAATAATATATGAGTAAGATTGTCTGGGGAACTGATGGAATAAAAATTAAAAGTTTTCAAGAAAGTGAGACAGCACAGGAGGCACTTACTCATCTATGCCAAGAAATTTAGAAGACAACTATCAGGCTGACTGATTGGAAGAGATCCATATTTGTGCCCATTCCAAAGAGAGGTGACCCAATGGAATGCGGAAAACTTGGACAATCTCTTTGATATCCCATGCAAGTAAAGTTTTACTAAAGGTAATACAGAAACAGATGCAAACACACATTGATAAAGAACTTCCAGAGGTTCAAGCTGGATTCAGAAGAGGCCATGGAATGAGGGATATCATTGCTGATGGCCTATGGATCTTGGCTGAAAGCAGAGAATATAAAAAAGATGTTTAC
>NW_006408595.1:15139032-15148277 GCF_000296735.1 Chrysochloris asiatica
GATCAATAAACAACATTCTCATCAATGGAGAAAAGATTGAAGTTGTCAAGGACTTCATTCTTCTTGGATCAACTATCAACACTCATGGAAGCAACAGTCAAGAGATCAAACGCTGTATTGCATTAGGCAAATCTGCTGCATAAAACCTATTTAAAGTGTTGAAGAACAAAGATGTCAGCTTGAGGATTAAGGTGTGCCTGACCCAAGCCATAATATTTTCAATAACTTCATATGCATGTGAAAGCTGGACAGTAAATAAGGAAGACTGTAGAAGAACTGATGCATTTGAGTTACGTTGTTGGAGGAGAATATTGAAAGTGCCATGGGCTGCGAAAAGAACAAACAGATCCGGATTGTAAGAAGTGTAGCCAGAGGTGCTCCTTGGAGGCCAGGATGGCCAAACTTCATCTCTCATACTTTGGACATATTGTTAGGAGGGACTGGTTCCTGGAGAAGGATATCATGTTTGGTAGGGTGGAGGGTCAGAGAAAAGAGGAAGATCCACAACGAGATGGATTGGCTAGGTGGCAGCATCAATGGACTCAAGTGTGTTAACAATAGTGAGGTTGGCCCAGGATCGTGCAGTGTTTCATTCTGCTGTGCATAAGGTCGCTATGGGTCTGTACCGACTCGATAGCACCTAACAACAACAACAACAACATTGTCTGACTTCTTCAAGGCTGATGGACCAAACCACTCACACACTAAAAGAACAGTGCTATTTTGTGTGATTGCTGAGTTTTAGGTCCTTTCTAAGGACAGATTAAAAAGTTGCATTCAATGGGAAAAGATATTGCAGAGAAACTTTAAATGTCCTTTTCCAGGCTAAGGGTGATGACCCAAGGCAAGCCAGTCAGACCCTTTCACCAAGGAATTTGAATCATCAAGTGCTATGGTTGTCCCACAGAGGTTATCTGCAGAAATTGTTCAATAGTGTACGTGATGTAGATCTCTGTAGCCTCTCTAGTTCCTCACCTACGTCTTCAACTTTCTTTTGGTTTATGAGACTCTCAATGTCCTTCAAATTTATTATTTAAAAATTTAAAAAATTTAAGATGACCATGTGCTATCTCTCTCCATTAATTCAGTTTTTGTTTTATGTTGTTCAATATAGTTTTCTTCATACAAGTTCTATATCTATTTTTTATTAAATTTATTTATTTTAATGTTTTTGTTACTGTTGTGGAATTTTTTCCATTTTCAGTTAAAACTGGTTATTGATAGGTCTTTTGCTCATTTTCCCATCAGGTTGATTTTTTTTTTTTTTTTTCCCTTTTGATATGTAGGATACTAGGCTTTGCTGTTTACATGTGTGGCTTGTCTTTTCATTTTCCTGTGAGGTCTTTTTATGAATCAAAGTTCTTATTTTTAATGCAATTGCATTTATCAATCTTGGGTGTGTGTGTGTCTCTATGGGTAGTGCTTTCTGTGTTTTGATTTTAAAAATTCCTCGTTGTTGAGACTTCACATTAATTTGGACACATCATACAGAAAAATCAATCATTAGAGAGGACATCTTGATATTTCTAGATTTTTAATTTTGTAATTTATATTCCTTTATCCCTCTTGATGTCATCTAGGAGACTTTCTCAATCTTCCATCTCAGTCATTAACTTTTCAGGTATACCCTTCAGTTATTTGGCCTACCTATGCCAAAAAGGAGGAACATGGTCAGCATTTCTCAAGCTGGGGGAACTGAAGAAAAAATTCAAACCTCGACTTTCATTATTGAAAGATTCTCTGGGAAAATTATTGAATGATGCAGAATGCACCAAGAAAAGATGGAAGGAATACACAGAGTCATTGTACCAAAAGGAAATGGTTGATGTTCAACCATTTCAAGTACCATATGAACCAGAGCCAATGATACTCAGAGAGGAAGTCCAGGGTGCATTGAAGGAATTAGCAAAGAACAAGGCACCAGGAATTGATGCAATAAAAATTGAAATATTTCAAGAAAGTGAGGCGGCACAGGAGGCACTCACTCATCTCTGCCAAGAAATTTGGAAGACAACTATCTGGCCGACTGATTGGAAGAGATCAATATTTGTGCCCATTCCAAAGAGAGGTGACCCAACGGAATGTGGAAATCATCGGACAATCTCTTTGATATCTCAAGCGAGTAAAGTTTTGCTAAAGGTAATACAGAAATGGCTACAATCATACATTGACAGAGAACTTCTAGAGGTTCAAGCTGGATTCAGAAGAGGCCGTGGAACGAGCGATATCATTGCGGATGTCCGATGGATCTTGGCTGAAAGCAGAGAATATCAGAAGGATGTTTACCTATGCTTTATTGACTGCGCAAAGGCTTTCGATTGTGTGGATCAGGACAAGCTACGGACAACATTGCGAAGTATGAGTATTCCAGAACACTTAATTGTACTTCTGAGAAATCTGTACCTGGACCAAGAAGCAGTTGTTTGAACAGAACATGGGAACACTGAATGTTTTAAAATTGGAAAAGGTGTGTGTGACAAGGGTGTGTTCTTTCACCATACTTATTCAACCTGTATGCTGAGCAAATAATACAAGAAGCTGGGTTCTATGAAGAAAAACGGTGTCAGGATTGGAGGAAGACTTATTAACAACCTGCGATATGCAGATGATACAACCTTGCTTGCTGAAAGTGAAGAGGACTTGAAACATTTACTGATGAAGATCAAAGAACACAGCCTTTGGAATGGATTGCATCTCAATGTCAAGAAAACAAAAATACTCACTACTGGACCAATAAACAACATTCTTATCAATGGAGAAAAGATTGAAGTTGTCAAGGACTTCATTCTTCTTGGATCAACTATCAACATTAGCGGAAGCAGCAGTCAAGAGATTAGACAACGTATTGCATTGGGCAAATCTGCTGCACAGGAACTTTTAAAAGTGTTGAAGAGCAAAAATGTCAGCTTGAGGACTAAGGTGCGCCTGACCCAAGCCATGGTATTTTCAACAACCTCATATGGATGCGAAAGCTGAACAGTGAATAAGGAAGATCTTAGAAGAATTGATGCCTTTGAGTTGCTGTGTTGGAGGAGAATACTAAAAGTTCCATGGACTGCCAAAAGAACCAATAGATCTGCTTTGGAAGAGGTGCAGCCAGAGTGCTCCTTGGAGGCCAAGATGGCTAAACTTCGTCTCTCATACTTTGGACATGTTGTCAGGAGGGAACAGTCGCTGGAGAAGGATGTCATGCTGGGAAAGATGGAGGGTCAGAGAAAGAGAGGAAGACCACCAATAAGATGGATCAGCCAGGTGGCATCATTGATGGCGTCAAGTGTGGCAGCGGTAGTGAGGTTGGCTCAGGATTGGACATTGTTTCGTTCTGCTGTTCATGGGGTCGCTATGAGTCAGTTCTAACTCGATGGCACCTGACAACAACAACAATGTTTTAATTTTAACTAACATATTTTAAGTTTTTATTATGAAATATTGTTATTTATATAAAAACATGTGTTTTATATATATATATATGATAATAGTGAGAATAAATGGATTTTTGGGTACTATATCTAGATGAAGGAATGTTGTTGCTGTTGTTAAGTGCCACTGAGTCTGTTCCAACCCACTGCAACTCTGTATAGGGTGTCCAAGGGGCAACTGGTGAGTTTGAACCACTGACCTTGTGGTTCAAACCCACTTTGCAGTCTAGAGCATTAGCCCACAATGCCACACCAGGACTTTGATGAAGGATTAAAACAATGATAACAACTTTGAAAGACTTTATTCCTCCTTGAGATAACCACTATCCTACATTTTGTGATTATTAATTCATTGTTTTCTTTTTAGGGTTTTACCTCAAATGTATGTAATCTTAAGCAATTTATTTAATTTTTTTTTTTATCTCAACAGCACACAACAGGAAGTTGCTGAAAAAGAAGTTTAGCAATAATCTCATTTTGAGATAAAAAATCTTTACTTGTTCTTTTTTTTTAAGTTTCAGAAAACCTAAGAAGCAGTTCTTCTATGTCCTATGGGGTCACTAAAAGTCACATCAACTCAATGGCTGTGGGTTGGGTTTTGTTTTTTAAATAGTGCTAATTGAGTTATTTATAATTTCTTATTTTATTATACAAGGAAGTCTTGTGATAACATTTCTAAATATCATAATTCATCATTAGAGGGCATGTTATTAGAGAAAATAAAATTATTAAGGTGGAATGAGAGGTCAGACTGTTCTGTATTAAACAGGTCATAACAACACATAAGATGTTGCTATAGTAACCTGATGTTCATATTTCAGGTAAAATAAAGTATAAGCTTTTTTAAATGAGAAAATAAATATGCCTTGTTTGTCTACCAGTACATGGTAAAAATAAAACACACACACAAAAGAAAGCAATCCTTCCACCCCCTCCCCCCTTTTTTTCCTTCCTTTTCTTTTTAACAGCCTTCCCTGTCACCCAATTAAGCATGTGGTTACACTCAACATAGTGAATAATTCTCTTTCTCCCCACCCCTGATAACCATCAGGAAAGTTTATTATAGAATCAAAGCCTTTTCTTGCCTTTTTGCATTAGTGATCTGTAAGGACAAAAGCTGAATGCTCCAAAATGGCCACACTAATGTCTACCTGGGAGACGTGGTTTGTCGCTCCTTCTCCCTTCCCTCTTCCCTCAAGCATATATTTCTAACCCTGCATACCAAAGCTTAGTGTTCCCACAGAGCAGTCCCTTATCTGCAGAGGAGTAGCAGGCTGCTGGGTGCCTGGTTGTTTTATGGCTTCATCCCTGAATTACCTCTGGAGATAACACATACCGAGTATGACTCTCCCAGTTCCTTGGAATGTGGGACTTGTTGACCACATAGTATAAAAAAAGAGATCCTCAAACCCTCCTTCCCCCCACTCCCCACTTGTGTGGAAAAACTTCACTGACAAGCCTGCCACCATTGGAGAGAGTTGTCCACATTTGTTGTCAATAAGTTTCTCTGTCTGCCAATGGTCCCTTTTATTTTCTTTTCTGTAATAAACTAATGTCTCTCAGATGGATTCCTGGCCATTTTGTTGTTGTTATTTTTCAGTCTCTCGGCAACTACATAAGCCTTTTTCCTTTGGGGCCTAAACTCATACATGGTCTCATACAATATCTGTCTCTTTTGATCAACTAATTTCATTCAGCATAATGTCCTCTAGGTTCCGCCATGCTATATGGTGTTTTGCATATTCACTGTTATTCTTTAATGTTGAATACTATTCCATTGTGTGTATGTGTCAAAATTTGTTCAACTATTTTTCTGCTAAAGGGTATCTAGGCTGTCTCCATCTTTTTACTATTGTGAATACAGCTGCAGTGAACATGGATATGCATGTATACATTCATATTACAGCTCTTACATCTTGAGGATATATACCAAGTATAGAGACTGCTGGATCATAGAGTATTTCTATTTCCAAGAACCAATGATACTGAAGGAAGAAGGCCAAGGTGTACTGAAGGCATTGACAAAGAACAAGGCTCTGGGAATTGATGGAATTCAAATTGAAATCTTTCAACAAACTGATACAGCATTAGAGGCACTCAGTAATCTATGTCAAGAAATTTGGAGCACAACTAACTACCTGGCCAACAGACTGGAAGATTGTGCCCATTTCAAAGAGAGGTGACCCAAAGGAATGTGAAAATCATCAGAAAATGTCATTAATATTCCATACAAGCAAAATTTTGCTAAAGATAATCTAAAAATGGCTGCAACCCATACATTGACAGAGAGCTTTCAGAGGTTCAAGTCAGATTCAGAAGAGGACATTAAATGAGGGATACCACTGCTGATGTCAGATGGATCTTGGCTGAAGCAGAGAATACTAGAAATATGTCTACCTGTGCTTTATTGATTACACAAAGGCTTTTGATTGTGTGGACCATGACAAGCTATGGACAACATGGTAGAGAATGAGAATTCTGCAACACTTAATTGTGCTCATAAGGAACCTGTACATGGACCAAGAGGCAGTTGTTTGAACAGAACATGGGAACACTGAATGGTTTAAAATTAGGAAAAGTGCACCCCACTGCTGTATAATTTCACTTATTAAATTTGTATGTTTAGCAAATAATTCAAAAAGCAGGATTATATGAAGAAAAACTTGGCATCAGAGTTGGAGAGTCATAACAACCTGTGATATGCAGATGATACCACCTTGCTTGCTGAAAGTGAAGAGGACTTGAAATACTTACTGATGAAGATCAAAGACCATAGCCTTCAATATGGGTCTAATTTCAATGTAAAGAAAATGAGAATCCTCACCACTGGACTGTTAACAACATCAAGATAAATGAAGAAAAGTTTGAAATTGTCAAAGACTTCATTTTACTCAGATCAACCATTCAACACTCATGGAAGCAGCAGTCTAGAAATCACATGACATATTGCATTAGACAAGTCTGATGCAGAAGACCTCATTAAAATGTTAAAGAACAAAGATATCAGTTTGAGGACTAAGGTGGGTCTGATCTAAGCTATGGTATTTTCAATAACCTCATATGCATGAGAAAGTTCGATAGTGAATAGAAGAATTGATGCCTTTGAGTTATGATGTTGGAGGAGAATATTAAAATACCAATGACTACTAAAAGGACAAACCATTCTGTGCTGGAAGAAGTTCAACCAGAATGCTCCTTGAAAGCCAGGATTGCCAGACTTTGTCTCTCATACTTCAGATATATTATCAGAAGGGATCAGTCCCTGGAGAAGGATATCATGTTTCTTAAAGTGGAAGGTTAGAGAGAAAGAGGAAGACCCCCAACGAGATGGATTGGCACAGTGGCAGCATCAATGGACTCAACAATAGCGATGATAGTGAGGTTGGTGAAGGACCAGGCAGCATTTCATTCTGTTGTGTGTAGGGTCACTATGAGTCAGTACTGACTCTATGACACCTAACAACAACAACAACAGATTTTTTGAAAAGACTATCTCTTCCCCATTTAATGTACTTTGGCAGTTTGTCAAAGATGAGCTCACTGTATTTGAGCGGATGTACTTCTGGGTTCTCAGTTCCGTTCTATCTATGGATATGCATTTTTCATTGTACCAATACCAGATTGTTTTGACCACTGTAGTTGTACAGATTTTGAGGTCAGGAAATGAGAGGCCTCCAACTTTGTTCTTCTTCTTACATAATGCTTTGCTGATATGAGGTCTCTTTCCTTTCTATTTATAGTTAGTGAAGAGTTTTCCCGTCTCTTTAAAGAATGATGTTAGAATCTGTCAAATGACTTTTCAACATCAATCAATATGATCAAGTCACTTTTTTCTTTTGTTTTATTTATGTGGTGGATTACATTGCTTGTTTGTCTAATATTGAGCTGTCCTGCATCCCAGTATGAATCCCACTTGTCCATGATGTATTATTTTTTTGAAATGTTGCTGTATTCTATTGACTAGAATTGTATTGAGAATTTTTGCATCTTTTGTTATGAGGAATTGTTGTTAGGTGCCATTGAGTGGGTACCGACTCATAGCAACCCTATGCACCACAGAATGAAACACTGCTGGATTTGTGCTCATAGCTGCTGCTACTGTGTCAATACCAACACAGATTGCTTTGTTCTTTTGGCAGTCTATGGTAATTTTAATATTCTCCTCCAATAGCATAACTCAAATGCATCAATTCTTCTACAGTCTTCCTTATTCATTGTTCAACTGTCACATACATATGAGGTTATTGAAAATGGCTTGGATGAAGCGCATCTTAATCCTCAAACTGACAACTTTGCTCTTGAACACTTCAAAGAGGTCTTCTACAACAGATTTTCCTAATGCAATACATTGTTTTATTCCTTGTCTGCTGCTTCCAAGATTATTTTGGATTATTCAGAGGTGTAATTCCTTATAAGAGGGATTTATAGGAAGAGTTGATGCATAGAAAAAAAGATCACCCTGAAGGCAGAGAAGGCAGCAAGCCAAGGAATGCTGGAACCACCAAAATCTGGAAGAGACAAGGATTGAATTTCCTTTAATGAGAGTATGGCCATGTGGATACCTTAATTTCCACCCAGTGATACTGATTTCAGACTCCTGAACTGTAAAAGAAAAATTTCTGTTGTTTTAAGATATCAGATTTGTGGTAATTTATTAAAGCAACCATAGAAAACTAATATATAGTTTCATAATACTCAACAATCAATGCCCATAGAAGCAATAATCAAGACATCAAGCAATATACTGCATTGGAAAGATCTAATGCAAAAGACTTCTTTAAAGTGTAAAAAAGCAAAGATGTTACTTTGAGGACTAAGGTTTATTTGACCTAAGACATGACTTTTTCAACTGCCTTATGTGTATGTGAAAGAAGGACAATGAAAAAGGAAGACTAAAGAAGAATTTGAATTGAAGTATTGACAAATAATATAGCATATGCCATGGACTGCCAGAGAACAAGCAAATCTGTCTTGAAGGAAGTGCAGCCAGAAATATCCTTAGACATAAGAATGGTGAGATTTTTATTTCAGCTACTTTGAACATGTATTCAGGAGAGACCAATAATTGGAGAAAGACACCGTGATTGATACAGTCGAGCATAAGCTAAAAGAGGGAGATCCTCAATGAATTGATACAGTGGCTTCAACAACAGGCTCATACTTGCACCTAACATGGCACAACTAACACGCATAGGGCCAAAACTGCACTAGTCCCATTTATATCTTATATTTTATACAAAAATATTTGATGTACACATGTGAGGAAAAAATACTCATAACAATTACAGTCCTTGTTTCTGCAACTCATCATAAAGCTGCAGCTTTCTTTAGCTCTTCTACTACCCATTCTGTGTTTCCTTTGCCCTCTGCAAGCACCTCAGATGGTCATGGCTCTTTTCCTGGTGGGGTGACACAAACCTTATTTCCCGAAAGGTCTGGGCAATTAGTAGTTGTGTCAGAATTTACTTTGCCATTGACTTTAATCACAAGGCAATGGTAGTATTGAGATATCCTAAGATATCGCTTGGATTTCACACACTTTTTTCTTTACCTCCTTTATGTAATATCAATCCAATATCCCATTCATAATCAGGATCAATCACACCACACAATACAGTAGCTTCCTTCTTTGTCAATTGATCCACAGGCACAAGAATCCCAAAGCGGCCAGGGGGCATTCTTAACTTTCAGTTCAATGGAATCAGTATTGCATTTGTAGATGGTAGTATTCTTCCATTTAGAATGAACACCTCCAGACTTGAAGAGCATAGAGGTGCAGAGCTAGGAAACAAAGATTTTGTGAGTGTGTCACTAGGAGTAAATGGT
>NW_006408595.1:15148849-15171744 GCF_000296735.1 Chrysochloris asiatica
TTTGCAGGAAGACGTGAGATGCCTAGGTGAATGGGCTGCACCAGGAAACACTTTAGGCAGGGCAGTTCTTTTGTTCTTAGAACAGAAACCCGGGGAGCCACCCAATTTACTTTGAATGAATTCTTTGAGGGAAGAACTTTGCCTTTTTGGAATTTTACAGTTTCGGCTTTTAGGAAAAAATTTATCTGTGGATATCAGGGCTTCATGTATGCAATTAATAATAAACATAACTAAACTCTAAGATGAAAAACAGTTTGCTATGACTGCTAAGTGGCTACAGTCTGTTCCTCAGAGGCTGCGGCCTTTACGGTCTGCAACACTTGGGCCCACAGGGCCTCAAACTCCTGCTCGGGTCTAGATGGTTTGCAACACATCCCTTCGTTCCTGGACCTGTGAATCCTGGCTATTGGAGAAACAGCATCATATTTTGGACGTTGGTTTAGAGCACCCTCCTGGAGAACATTGCCCAATCCTTCAAGGTATTGCCACCTAGCTGACATCATAATTGTGTCTTTAGAAAGTTATTCCATCATTTGGTCATGCCAGCTGTTTCAGGGTTATGAAGAATATGGTAAGGCCAGTGAATTCTATGAACATGGGACCATTGCCAAACTTTATTTACTGTGAAGTGAGTCCCTTGATTTGAGGTGATGCAGTGTTAGGTAACATGACAATGGATAAGGCATTCTTTAAGTCTATGGATGTAGTTTAGGCAGAAGCATTGAGTTTAGGGAAGGGATCTATATCCAGAGTAAGTGTCTATTCCAGTAAGAACAAAATGCTGCCATTTCCAAGATGGAAGTGGTCTGATGTAATCAACTTTGCCATCAGATTGCTGGCTGATCTCCTTGAGGAATGGTCCCATGTCATGGATTCAGTGACAGTTTTTGGTGCTGGCAGGTTGGGCACTCAGCAGCAGTTGTAGACAAGTCAGCCTTGGTGAGTGGAAGTCTATGCTTTGGGGCCAATGCATAACTTCCATGGCTGCTTTGTTCATGAGCCCATTGGGCAATGACAGGAGTGTCTGGAGAAAGAGGTAAATCGTTTCCACTTGATTGTTAAAATGTTCCTCTGCTGAAGTAGCCATTTGATGAGTATTCACATGAGGAGACAAATATCTTCACTTTTTTGACCCAGTCAAAATGACACAAAACCTTAAGTATCACAGAATTTCTTATTGTTGTTACACTAATGTTGCTAAGTATTAAATGCAAATTTTAATTTTATAATTGTATGAAGCATACTGACAGTTGTATTTATAGTTTTACAAGTTTCTTAAGTGAAAATTAAGAAGAGAATGTGATTATGAAATCCTGGAACTTGGAAAGGGACATCTCTTTGGATCTAGGTGAAACAAACAATATTGACCCAAGTCACATGGAGCATCCCTTCCCAGTAGGAGTAGTTTACCCTCTGATATATGAGGAAATTAGCTTTCTCTTGCATGAAAAGCTTTGTGGTAACCTAATCTGGGGGGAAATGCCTTGAAAAGAGATAGTCACTCTTCTTAAAGTTGACCACAACTATTTCTTGTTGTCATTAGTCCCATCCCTTGGTTCAATTCTCAGTGTACTGCAGGATGAGCAAGCATACATTTTTTTTTTTTTTTCTGTTTTGACAGTACTTCAATCAATCTGTCAAAAGCATGCATTTTTACAACACCGAAAACAAACCACAAGGTCAGCGGATTGAGCCCACCAACTGTGTGGGAGAAAGATTTACAGCCTTGGAAACCCTATGCAGATTGCTGTATTTGCTGTTCAGTTTGAGCTGGAACCAACACAACTTAACAACAACAGCAGGCACAAATCAAGGAGTCTTGTTGGCACAATGGTTAAGTGCTTGGCTGAAAACTAAAAGGTCAACAGTTTGAAAAGCCCTGGTGTCGCTGTAGAATAAGCTCTGGACTGAGAACCCCGAGGCCAGCAGTTTAAACCCATCAGCTGCTCTCAGAAATCCTATACGGGGTCGCTATGCATTGGAACCAACTCAATGGCACACAACAACAAGAGACACAAATGAAGAAGTCCTCATGACACAGTGGTTAAGTGCTTGGCTTCAAAGTGAAAGGTTAGCAGTTTAAACCTACCTAGGGGATTTTTGGGAGAAAAGACCCAACTCTGCTATAAAAGCCTAGGCAACTCCTACGGGACATTTCTGCTCTGTCCTATAAAGTTGCTACTTGATGGCACATGACAACATGCACAAATTACATCACGTGATGTAATTTTCTCCAGAGGTCAGATAAAAGGCAGACTACTGCCTTGGAGCCTGTTTTTTCACCACCGGTACCATTTTCATGCTTCCAGCCTTGATCCTCTACAGTCAACTCTCTACCTGAGAGCCGGAGTTGTAAGCTCTTAATTCTCAGCTTAACACCCACCAGTAGCTTCTGTTGTGTTTTCAATAAGATCCAAACTCCTTCCTGTAGCTTTCAGGGCTCTTCATCATCTGGTTCTTATTGATCAACTCCTGCCACTTTCTGCCTTAATTTTTGTTTTTTATTTTTGCTTCAAGGCATTTGCGTTTGTTGTTCCTTCCGCATGGAATTATATTTTCAATATCTTTATGTGGCTGGCTTCTCATTATTAAGGTCACCTCAAATTTTTACATAACTGGTTTCTCATTATTTGTAGTTGTTAAGTGCTGTCGAGTCGACTCTGAATAGGGTTTCCAAGGAATGGCTGGTGAGTTTGAACCAATGACTTTGTGGTTCAAACTGACCTTGCAGTCCAGTTGTTTATCCCACAGTGCCACCCCAGGACTCCATAATTAGAATCCCCTCAAATTTTAATTCTCAAAAGAGTAGTCATTGTCCAAACCATCTAAAATTGCTAATCTCGAGGGGCTTGTAACCATGGCAATGAAACAATATACGATAGGATGAATGTAAAACTAATGTTCTCCCATGTAAACTATTACATAATTCACAATATACACTACAAACCTGCTCCCCAGTCATCAGCACACAGCCACTCTCCCTCTCTGTGTCTAAAGTCCCCAGCTGCTCCATCTCTCCATGTCATCGTCTCTGCCTCCATCTCAGGCATCACTGCTTCTCTGGGTAGGGTCCTGCTTTCCACTCTTCTCCCTTGATGGTCCCAGGGACCTCCACTCCTAGACTGAAAAGTTAATCACTCCCCTCCTTGCTACAAAAGTCTAGCTTTGCATCCCAACCCTCACAATCAGTCCTGATAACAATTATTCAATATTATATCACAAGAGACCTATCCACATTTCATTTCATCAGCCCTACCTAGACAGATTGGATATTACTTAGTGGAGATTCTACCTCCCTCCATGCCCTCTGGATCTAGGTTCCCTCTTGAAAGTTTGTAAGCCAGTCACTTCTTGCATTTGTAGCCCCCCTATTTTGGGTAGCCAATGTCCAAGTTGCCCATCCCTGTCTGTGTATGAAGGAGATGGGAATGATTCTTGCTGTAAAGATTGGTTCCCTCTTTTGAGCTACTCCATCCATAGGTGTACGTCAAGTTCATCAAATTGTATCAGATTACTATTTTTATCCTCTTCTTTCTTCTTCTAGTTGAGCTCTGATCATCCAGTCATTGAAGCCAGGTCAAGTGGGTATTATCTGTAAGTGTGGGTGTTCTTGTGCATATACCCTTTCTTCTTATCAGCTGGATGCTTCACTCTCCACTCTAGTCCTCTGTGGCTTTGTCACTGACTTTGGGCCCAAGAGTCCCCAGGTCTTGCCACACTGCTGACCGACCAGGTCTCCACCCAGGTTCACAAGAGTCTACAGAACGTTGTAGGGTTTAGCTTGCAGCTTCATTGATGTTTCTGCCTCACTTCCCCTTATCGGTGATGAACGTGGTTACCAATCAGAGCATGTATTCCCATTGAGTCTTAGTCTTGGAAGGGGGTTTGCACTGAGGGGACCCGACCACTTGCCTTGATGTCTTCTGGGCAAGCAACTTGCTAAACAAGCATACATTTTACTTCTGAGGAATTAGCTTATACTCCACAACTTGAAGACTTTGCTAACATATATTAACAGAAACCTGGGGACCATGAATAGAAGTGATTTGTGAGAGTGTTAGCTCAAGAGGGAAGAATATAACACTAGATCTGTCTAAATTCATCGATATGGGTGTACTTGTTAGGGGTTCTAGATTTAATGTGCCAACATATGTGATTGAAGGTGGTTCTAATCACTTACTTGTTTGGCTGAATGAGTCTTGAATTCAATAGGTCACATTTAATGAATTTGAAATTCTAGTTTTCCTTGGCATGATGGAAACTGAATTTATAATGTGCAACATTCACACTCAGCTCCAACTACATTCCATGAGAAGCTCCAAAAGAGACCCATTTACTAACACATTGAGAAATAAATTAGTAAGGGGAGCACCTGAATCCTTGAAAAATTCTGTGTATGCACTCTTTTGTAGATCAGGTATAACTGTAGTTGATGTCACCACTGAGGATTCAATGGCAATGATGAGACTGTGAAGTAGCAGAGGCTAAGGGCAGAACTTAACTACTAAAGGTAAAATGACCACAACTACTATAAAGAATATAGCAGGATTGTTCTAGTTATCAGTCTCTGCTGTAGTCCTCAGAGATGTTTGTGGCTAATTGGTCATGAACATTCAAGAGGCAGAATATATGGACAGAATATCAGAGTATTTCTTCATCTATACAATAAGAAAAGCTATAAGTCTCGTGCTTGACTTGAATCACCACAGTAGAGAGTTACGGGCTTTCACCCAGTTTCCGGACCTAGTCAGTTCACAGACCCAGAATCTCTTGATTCAAAGGAGGCCAGGTGCACTAGAGGAAAGACCCTGCATGTTGTTAATCTTCCCTAATCTGGCCCTAGAAGGACTTGTAGCTATTTATTAGAGTGATTAGACACTGGAAAAAGGGAAATAACCAGAGTTTAGGGGTGACCATATACTGACTCTGAACCTTCCTTTTCCTACCAAGATAATAAGAGGCAACATTGCATCCCCTGGCATTGTAGGATTTACACTGGACTGCTAACCACAAGTTTGGCAGTTCGAATTTACCAGTCGATTTTTGGAAACCCTATACAGGGTCACTACAAGTTGAAACTGACTTGATGGTACTTAGCAACAGCAAACAACAACAAAATCTGGAGTGGTGGAACGACCAAATTTCCCTTTAACTCACCAGTTTGACATGTGTAGATGCCAAAAAAATCTTGGAGAATGACTGTGGACTATCATAAATTTAATTAAGTAGTGATTGCAAGTGCAGAAAAAATGCCAGTTGTAGAACTTTTACTGGAGCAAATAAACATATCCTCTGATAGTTGGAATGCAGTTATTAACCTGGCTTATGTCCTTTTCTCCCTACTAGCTTAAAAGGACCACCCAAAATAAGTTTCTTTGGCTGAGCAGGGCTAACAGAATATCTTTACCATCTTACACCTGGGCTGTTCTCCAGTTCTGTGTTATAAAATATTCTTTAGGGATATTAATCATCTTGATATTCCACAAAGATTCACTCTGGTCCACTACATTATGCTGCATTGCATCTGATGATCAAAAAGTAGTAGCAAACACTTTTTATTGCTTCATGTTGTTGTTAAGTGATCTAGAGTTTGTTCCAAGTCTAATCAACCCTATACAGCATTTCCCAAGAATGACTGAGGTTTTGAATCACTGACCTTGTGGTTAGCAGCCCAGTGTTTGTCATACAGTGCCACACCAGATTCCTTCATAAGACTATGCAAAACAGAGGATGGCTAATTATACAAAATTCAGATGCTTGCTACCTAAATGAAGTTTCAGATCACTCAATAGACTGGATCATGTCGAGACACAAGGGGGCTTCAAAAGTTCATGGAAAATTTCTATTATCTTGAAATGTATATTTTTCACTAATTTTTTAAAGCTCTATCATATACCTTTCAAGGTGAAAGACATGATGCTGCAATTTTTACTCTCTGACGCACACACACACACACATAACTTTAAAGGCGTTTTTGAATTTTGGAGGCAACATATATCACATTTGCTTGTGATACTTGAATCCATCTCCAATGTCATCTATAAGGCTGTCAGTTTCAAGTGGAGACCACAGCAAAAAAAACCGCTTCAGAATGTTCAAATTGCAATCTAAGCTATTTGGTCATTTAGGCATTGTGATTCGTAAGATCCACTGATACTCAAAGTATCCACGGCGAATAGCAATGCTATGTAGAGCCTCTGGTGTGGCACTGAGGATAGGTATTGGACTGATAACCATAAGGTTGACTGTTCAAACCCATGAGTCGCTTCCTCTTCAGAAACACTATACAGGGTCGCTATGAGTCAGAACCCACTCGATAGCACTTAATAACAACAACATAGAGCCTCTGGAAAACATTAATAGTAAAACACAGAACTTCAATTTAGGATTTCAGGCAAATTTATGCACTCTTCTGCAAATTACTGTCATTGGTAGAGACTAATTATATAACCATGGACCTCAGATAACCATTGCCCTGAGCTTCCCATCATGATTTGATTCATCAAGTCATAAAGTTTGGTATTATTGTTGTTAAGTGCTGCTGAATCCATACTAACTCATAGAGCATCTGGTGAGCTTGAACCGCTGACCTTGTGGTTCAAACTGGCCTTGTTGTCCAGCTCACATGGGGACTCCAAAGCTAGAGATATGCAGTAGCAATCTATCATCAAAATGAAATGGTAAAAATATTAGGGGGCAGTGAGTTTATGTTAACAGGGGAGGAACAGTTCAGAAAAGCAGGATAAGAAGGGAGGTAAAACTCTAAGAATGTAATCGATATCTCTAAATTGTACATGTAGAAATGTTTAATTGGTATAGGTTTTGCATGTATGAACTGGAACCCTAGTAGCAATATTTTTTGACTTACCCTTATATTTCCAACACATACCAATATATGTTTGGAAGTATCCTTTAGGTAGAGACCCTTTTGTCTTTCCACATCTGTTCAGCTTGTATGTCTACCTATGTATCTGCATATGTATTATTATTATTATTGCTGTTATTGTAGGATTATGAAGGTAATAGTATTTACCATTATTGCCTCTAACTCTTGTGCACTTCCCAGTAATTTACTTTGGCTTGGTCATATTGTGCTAACCTCCCTCTTATTGGATATTATTAATATAAACCCAAATTAACTGAAAAAGTTCCAGACTCTGTTTTATTCCCCCTATCATTCATAAGATCTAATACGTAAGCATTTCCTTCATTCTACTTTCTAAATATACTTCAAATGCTAACCTCCTAAAGATGAAGTTCCAGGAAAATCAGATATTCTAAGTAGATAGTTGGTTATGTTGTTTATCAAAAACTCCCTATTTCTGAAGGAATAAGAACATTAGCTTTTTTTTCCCTAAAGTGAATTAATTAAGAGTTGACGCCAAAGGATATGGAGGATTAATTTATATTTCTGAAACAATAAATGTGGTATCATACTACAGATATTGACCTATGTATTTTATTGAGAATTAAAAATAATGTAGTCCTGATATAATTTGATAAAATATAAAATAATTTTCCATAGTCTCTATTATTTTTATAATTTTTTACTTTTCTCTTGAGTTTGTAATGACCTTAAATTGAAAATCTAATAGTATAAACATGCACAATATAAAGAATACATAGTATTCCTAGATACCATCTACTACTTTGAATTTTATTTATTACTTTTAGTTTGGAGGGAAAAGAAAAAAAACCAAACACAAAATGTTTACTTCTATTCAAAGATTATTAAGGTAAAAGTTTAAATATATATTTTGTCTGCTTCATTAGAAGAAACATGTAGCTCAAATACAATTGTTGGCATATGTGTTTATTATTTAGCACAAATTGTTGTTATATGCTGTCAAGTTGGTTCCGATTCACAGAGACCCTGTATTGGGTTTCCAGGGTCGTAAATCTTTATAGGAACAGAAAGTCTCATCTTTCTCTTGTGGAAAAGCTTGTGGGTTTGAACAGCCAACCTTGTGGTTTGCAGTCGAGTGTTTACCCCACAGTGCCACCAGTGCTCCAGTTACCACAAATAGCTTATATCAAAATATTAATTTGTTCCAGTGAATGTGTGGCAACATTATTCTGAAAAAAGGGGACTTAACTTGAATAGTACCTGTACAACCAATTTCAAAAAGTCAATACTGAAAAAGTCAGTGTCAGCTTGGGAAGCCAGGAGAGGCCTGAGCCAGAAATTAAGTTGGGAATGGGTGGCATCAGACTTCATTTAATTTTTTTGAGGGAAGAGGCAACTTCTAAATAACTAATAAATAATTTAAAAATTAATAGGTTTCCAAGCTGACATTAAAGTAATCAGAAACCTAGAAGTGAAGCAAACACTGAGTCAAATGGGAGAATCTTAGCAGGAGAAACCTAATAGAATAATACTAATATTCATACACATTCACTTGAATAAATCCCAGAAGCAGCATAGACCAGAGATTATAAGAACAGCCTCTGCTTCTAGACTGCCTATGTTTAAATAAATACCAGCTTTCCCACTTATAACTGTGTGACCAGTAACTATGGACTTTTCCTCTCTGTGTCTCAGTTTCTTCATCTGTAAAATGAGGAAAATAATAATATCTATCTTATAAGGTTGCTCAGAACATTAAGTTAATTAATATGGATATAAAGTTCTTAGAACAATACCAGACATATAGTAAACACTATGATTGCTAAAAATAGGGACCACAATACAAGGATGAATAAAGAATAATCTACCTATGATAGGGACTGTCTTGGCTATTTTGGAACTGAGTCATGAGAAATGGGTCTATTACATGAGAAAGCTGGTGCACAGATGAATTTGAAGTCTGAAATCAGACTGTACATATGGCCTGAACCACTTCAATCAAAGCAATATGACAATGTAGGAGTAACTGCCAGGAAAGTGGTAAAGCAAATGTGTACCATTTCTGTAAGAATAAAATTTTAACTCAGGCCACAACCTAGTATTTTATGGCCAGAAAAGGATATTTTAAAGAAATAGAGTCGTGTTCAGACAAACAAAAACAATTCATTCATTACCAACAGGCTGTCACTTAAAAGAAAATTTTAAGGATCAAATTTGCATAGGAAAAAGTGATCCCAGATGCTTTTAAAAAAAAAAGTGAGCCAAGATTTGATAAATAAAGGGTAAACCTAAACAAAATCTGACTGTATAAAGTAGTAACAATAATGTACATAATAATAATTTGTCACGGGGCAGTGAGAAACTAAAATACATACTAGATAGGAATAGTTTTAACTTGTTGTTGTTGTTGTTGTTATGTGCCGTGGAGTCGGTTCCGACTCATAGCGACCCTGTACAGGGTTTCCGAGGCTGTAAATCTTTACGGGAGCAGAAAGCCTCATCTTTCTCCCATGGAACAGCTGGTAGTTTCGAACTGCTGACCTTGTAGTTCACAGTCTGATTCATAACCAGGTCAACAGAAGTATCTTCTGGTTTTTATATTGTTTTTGGAAGAGGGACAAAATATTAACATTAGAGTTTGTTAAGTAGAGTAAGCATGTTTTTTTTTTTTTTTAATAGGGTAATCATCAAAAGAATAGGCAATCAGAGGGAAAAATGGGAATAGAAAAAGAATGAGAAAGGAAAAAAAGGAAGTCAGAAAGAAAGTACCCAAGAGAATGGAAATGGATCCAAATGTAACCATAATAATTTTAACAATTAATGAATAAACTCTCCTCTTAAAAGACAAGGATTTGCAGACAGAATAAAATAATCACAATGCAGCTATTGTTGTTGTTAAGTGCCATTGAGTGGGTTCTGACTCATAGTGATCCTGTATAGGTTTTCTGAGAAGCAGCTAGTGGGTTTCAAACACTTACCTTGTGGTTAGCAGTCCAGTGCTTATGCTACATGCTGCTTAAAATAGAACAAGTAAAGCACAAGAATAAATAATGTTAAGTGAAAGAAGACAGTCATACAAGATACATACAGTATGATTCAAATTGTATAAAGTTCAAAACTAGGTAAAACTTAATAGTCACATTTAGGGGTAGCAAATAAGTGGCAAACTATATAAGGCAATGAGTACTGTGTGATTCAGGACAGTAGTTACCTCTGGGCAGAGGAAGGAGTGATATGATGGGAGATACATAGGAAATTTGTAGGACTCAAAATATTCTGTCTTAAGTCAGGGGATAAATACACAGACCATTGATTTATTTTTATTCTTCAAACTGTACACACAATTTTATAAGTATATTAGATTTTATAGTTAAAAAATAAAAAGTTTGATAGTTACCTGGCAGGGGTGATTCCATGATCACGAAGGTGGTTTCCCCAGGGCGAGGCTAATCCATTGCACTTTGGGATGTGCTGACCCCTGCGATTTCCCCCAATGTGGGAAACTCGACTGCACAATTTGTGATAGTGGGGGACTGCGTTCGCGCTCTCCCCCGAGGGGGGCAAAATAATAAAAAGATTGAGAGGAACCTGGAGTCCTCAAGGAAGAATGAAAAAAATAATCTTGCAGCAAAATATATATGTAGAAGCAACAAATCATACTCCAAGACTCCTGACAGCCTCGTCCTGGCAACCAGTTAAGGAAGCAGATAGTTCTCAGTGGAAAACAGTGTGACATGAAGAAGAATTATTGCCTGTCAGCTATAGCCTCAGGCTGACCTTGCTTTCTGGGACCTTGAAGCAAGCAGAGTGAATGTTTGGTGACCCCAGGTGCCCTCAAGTAAGGTCAATGAAATGCTTCAGAGTTGCTATTCTGGAGTATCTGTCTTTTGACCTGAATGCTCTTTTAACCCCTGTTGTTGATATTGTTAGGTGCCTACGAGTTGGTACTGACCCATAGCTACCCTGCGCACAGCTGAACGAAACACTGCCTAATCCTGGGCCAACCCACTATTGTTGTCACTCTTGAGTCCATCGATGCTGCCACTTGGCCAATCCATCTCATTGGGGATCTTCCTTTTTTTTCTCTGACCCTCCACCTTACCAAACATGATATCCTTCTCCAGCGACTGGTCCCTCCTGACAATATGTCCAAAGTATGAGAGACGAAGTTTGGCCATCCTGGCCTCCAAGGAGCACTCTGGCTGCACTTCTTCCAACACAGATCTATTGGTTCTTTTTGCAGCCCATGCTACTTTCAATATTCTCCTCCAACACCATAACTCAAACGCATCAATTCTTCTACGGTCTTCCTTATTTACTGTCCAGCTTTCACATTGCATATGAGGTTATTAAGAATACCATGGCTTGGGTCAGGCGCACCTTAGTCCTCAAGCTGACATTTTTGCTCTTCAACACTTTAAAAAGTTCCTGTGCAGCAGATTTGCCTAATGCAATACATCGTTTGATTTCTTGACTGCTGCTTCCATGAGTGTTGATAGTTGATCCAAGAAGAATGAAATCCTTGACAACTTCAATCTTTTCTCCATTGATAAGAATGTTGTATATTGGTCCAGTGGTGAGGATTTTTGTTTTCTTGACATTGAGATGTAATCCATACTGAAGGCTGTGCTGTATGATCTTCATAAGTAAATATTTTAAGTCCTCTTCACTTTCAGCAAGCAAGATTGTATCATCTGCATATCACAGGTTGTTAATGAGTCTTCCTCCAATCCTGATGCCATGTTTTTCTTCATAGAACCCAGCTTCTTGGATTATTTGCTCAGCATACAGGTTGAATAAGTATGGTGAAAGAATACAACCATGTCGTACACTTTTCTTAATTTTAAACTATTCAGTGTTCCCATGTTCTGTTTGAACAACTGCCTCTTAGTCCATGCCAGATTCCTTATGAGCACAATTAAGTGTTCCTGAATACGCATACTTCGCAATGTTGTCCATAGCTTGTCATGATCCACACAATTGAAAGGGTTTGCATAGTCAATAAAGCACAGGTAAACATCTTTCTGATATTCTCTACTTTCAGCCAAGATCCATCAGACATCAGCAATGATATCCCTCATTGCAGTTTTTAACCCCTGTAGGGTCTTCTTAAAGGAGCTCTGGTAGCGTAGTGGTTATGAGTCAGGCTACTAACCTCAAGGTCAGCAGTTTGAAACTACCAGCCGTTTCATGGGAGAAAGACGAGGCTTTCTGCTCCCATAAAGATTTACAGCATCGGAAACCCTATACAGGGTCTCTATGAGTCAGAACTGACTCCACGGCATACATTACCACCACCTGGGTCTTTTAGAAAGACAATTCCCAAGCAGTGGAGGTGTAAGGAATAGGCTGGGATTGCTTCAGTGCAGCAGTCCAGCTATTTTTCATCCCCCACACCCTAAAACAATGTAAGCTATTCCCCACCACATACACACACAGACTTTAGCAATCTTGCAGAGAGAAAGTTAATAGGATCAAGCAATCAAGTGTTTTTGTCCTGACTACTGATCAGCTCTCACTTAAGATGGATTCTTCATTTTGAGAAGCTTCTACTGAGTTTGTCTTTCACTAAAGACAGCCTTCTCAAACACCATTTGGTCTAAAACAGTGTTTCTTAAACTTGATGTGATCATTAAGGTTATGTGTCAATTTCGCTAGGCCATTAACGCTCAGTGATTGGCAGAGAGTGTTTGAGTGTCTTTCATCATCTTTGATCTCATATGAGTAGTCAGTTAGTTCAAAGGACAGTTTTTTAGCAGTATGACCTATATCCAATATATATGAAATTCTATCAAAACTTGTAGATCCTGCATCTGTCTTGTCATCCTGTGACCTCTGGTTCTTGGGATACAAGCCAGCAACCTGCCACCTAGATTTTGGGTTTGTCAGTCCACTTGAGTAAGGAGAAGTCTCCAGTCTGGTGCCTGACCCATGGATTTAGGACTTGCCAGCCTCAACAACTGCCTGAGCCAGTTTTTTGAAATAAATCTCTCCTCTTTCCAGATACATACGTCACTGGTTTTGCTCCTGTGGAGAACTCAGCCTCAGGCACTAAAGCATGCATGATAGTCACCTGGTGGACTTGCTAAAACATAGATTGTTGAGCTCTGCTACAAGATTTTCTAATTCAGTAGCTCTGGGGTGGGTCCAGAGATGCTACCTTGTAAGTAAGCTTACAGGTGATGCTGATGGTACTAGTCTGGGGATGACCCTTTTAGAAATTCTGATCTAAAATGTCTGTTTTCCTCTAAAGGTGGGTCTATTTCTGAAGATCCTTTCTACCCAATCTCTGACTGAAATTCTTTCTTCTGAGGAAGATATTTACTGTCTCAGTATCTTCTTCAGGGCCACCTTCACCTCCTTGTTCTTGAGAGTATAGATGAGAGGGTTCAACAAGGATGTGATTGCACTGTACTGAATGGACACTGCTCGTTCCAACAATGAGCCTGAGGGAAGGCTGATGTATCTGAATAGAGCTGTACCATAGAACAAGAGCACCACAGTGAGGTGGGAGGAACAAGTGGAGAAGGCTTTGCCCTGGCCCCCAGAGGAATGAATGCTCAGGATGGCAGAGATAATTCTGGAATAAGTAAAGAGAATCAGGAGAAGTGTCAGAAGCCCCAGAAATGCACTTGACCTAGATAGAAGCAGTTCATTGGCAGTGGACAATGGAAATAGAGAAGGCATCTCACAGCTGAAGTGGGGGATGATGTCAGACCTACAAAAATATAGCTTGTGGATGAAAAGACAATTCACTAGTGAGTTCAGAAACCCCATCACCCATGCTGCACTGACCACTGCAGTACAAAGAGGTTTGTTCATGACCTCAGTGTAGAGCAGAGGGTGGCAGATGGCAGCATAGCGGTCATAGACCATAACAGAGAGAAGATTGGCTTCTGAACACCCAGAGAGAAGGAAAAAGAAACTCTGGGTGATGCAGCCTCACACTGTGTTGCATTTTTTTCTGAGACAAGAAGTTCTGCAGCATTTTGGGCCTGGTGACTGAAAAGAAGCAAATGGCCAAGAAGGACAGATGTCCAAGGAAGAAGTACATGGGGATATGAAAGTGAGAATCAGCTCTTATCACAAGGATCATTACCAGATTCCTCATTAAAGTCGGGAGTAAATCACCAGGAACAGCACAAAGAGCAGAGTCTGGATCTGGGGATCGGCAGACAGGCTGAGGAGGAGGAACTCAGTGAAGACACTGAGATTGTTCATTGTTGTTTATAAATTCTGTCCCTAGAAATAAATCAGTGCTACCACATGTAACGGGTTAGTAATCTGAGTAATTTCTAATGATCAGAATATCATCCCTACTTTCTCAAACTTTCCAAGCAATGCTACTTTCAGTTTGAAATTAGAAAAGGAAAACTGAGGTTGAATAATTACAATTGTATCTTTCAAGGTTTCTATCCCTTGGTCTTGCTCAATGTTGTTGTTGTTGTTATGTGCCATGGAGTCGGAACCGACTCATAGCGACCCTGTACAGGGTTTCCGAGGGTGTAAATCTTTACGGGAGTAGAAAGCCTCATCTTTCTCCCGCGGAGCAGCTGGTAGTTTCGAACTGCTGACCTTGCGGTTCACAGCCCGAGTCGTAACCACTACGCTACCAGAGCTCCTTGCTCAATAGTTGTCACCAATTCTATCAGTGAATATACCAACATCGTTGGAAACAAAATCAGCTTACATGATTTGACTATTAAAGAGTACGCGAACAAGGGAACTGGATGCTTCAAATGAGATTGCTTTAGGAAATAGAGCCTTTTTGTATTTATGTTTTGGTCTTCACGTCAAGAACTATAGAATTCATCATTTTACCTAGGACATTATGAGTTTTGGATAAAGAAGTGAAACCAAAACACCAAACCAAACTCAATGTAGTATACTAACCCTATCTACAGTAGAACTGACCCCATAGGTTTTCCCAGACTGTAAATCTTTATGGAAGTGGAATGCCACCTCTTTTTCCTACAGCAGCTGATGGATTCAAATGACCAACCTTTTGGTTAGCAGCCAAGCACTTCACCATTTCACCACCAGGGCTCCTCATAAGAAGTGAAAAAAAGGCTTTAAATATGCTGCTGGAGATTGGAAGGGGCTTTCCAAACAAATATTTAAGTACTTTCATCACCTCTGATCCCATACAGCTAAGCTAGAAAAGAATTTGTGGGAATGGGTCAGAGTCCCTTAGGAAGGTTTGCTCCATGGGCAATGAGACCATATATTCACAACATCTCAGAGTGGGGAGATGGTGGCCTAAAGAAATGCAATGACTTGCTCTGAATCACACGGTTAATTAGTGGAATGGTGGTGGTGATGGTTATGTGCTGTGGAGTTGGCTTCGACTCATAACGACCCTGTACAGGGTTTCGGAGGCTGTAAATCTTTACGGGAGCAGAAAGCCTAAGCCATACTCGTAACCACTATGCTACCAGAGCTCCTTAATTAGTTAGTAAAATATCCAAGAATTAAACTGAATGTTCTATTCACTGTCCAGTGCTCTTTATACCACAGCATTCTGAAAAGGTAGACAGCACTATGAGAAACTATTCTGAGGAGACAGAGGAGCTTTGATACACTATTAGTAGCTGTGTCTTAAACATTCCATTGTACTTTAAAAAACTGAGTCTGACAATTGAAAGCAATCTAAGTTGAGCAAGTCACTTACCTTTTCAAATGGTCAATTTTCACATCTATATATAACACGAGGGACAATTATAGCCATCTCAGATGGTTGACATGAACTTAGAAACATTCCTTTCAATGGTTGAAAACAAATTTTGGACACTAACCTGCTTAGTTTGGTGACCTTGATCATATCATTTGAATTTTATTCTGTCCTGGTTTAGCTCATGATCAAGTGCTCAATCAGTATTTCATTTTCTTTCCTCAATTTACTGTTGTCTTTACTGCCTAAAAAATATCTAAGCCATGTTTTTTAACTGGATCCATATTCTTTTCACTAGCCCCTGAACTGGGTGATTACAGCTACCACTGCTGTCTTCTCGGAGCTGGTCTCCATAGCTGTTACCTCTCCTTCTCTTCAGTCAACTTTATCTTTGCTGTTTTATAAAGTCTGCTACTGGTGATCTGAACAGAAAACGACATTCCAGAGGAAATTCCAGAGAAAAAAAGAGATATTTTGGGAAATCTTTAACTTAATTAGTTAATAAAAGTAAACAGACTCATAGTGACCCTGTATAGGGTTTCTGAGGAGCAGTTGGTGGGTTTGAACTGCTGATATTGTGGTTTGCAGTCTAGTGCTGATCCTATAGAGCCACACTAGGAGTTCTTTCTTGTATGTTGTTGTGGTGAAGTATCGTTGAATCGGTTTCGACTCATAACCTCCCTGTATAGGGTTTCCAAAGAGCAGATGGTGAGCTTGAACCACCAACCTTGCAGTTCAAACTGACCTTGCAGTCCAGCGCATTAACCCTAGCACCACACCAGGACTCCCTTCTTAGAAAGGGTAAAACTACAAGATCGTGTGCGATTCCTCAAGCCATGTTATTGTTGTGGTGCTAGCCAGTTTGTGCCAACTCATGTTTATCTGTATAGGATTTTGGTGGTTATAAATCTTTTATGGGAGCAGAAAGTAGCTGGTGGATTTGAACTGCTGACCTTGCAGTTAACAGCACAACATATAACCACTACACCACCAGCACTCATTACTGAAGTTATAGGATCCTAACATTATCTTAGTGAAACACGTGCAAGAGGGAATGAGAGAGATTCCTGCCACCGTCCACATTTGAAGAAGCAATACTCCTGTTCTCATTTACCTGCCAGTCACTCCTCCATGCCATAAGAGGGCCTGCTTCTTTCTAAAAGGCTGGCATTCTTCTCATTGAATCTCTCCTGGCATTGCTAGAAAACATTAGTCCTTGTCATTTATCCTGTGATAACCTACCTCAGTCTTGAGGCAAGCTCTTAGCCAGTCGTTAGGAGTCTTATATTTCTCTAGTGCTCTGGTAGCGTAGTGGTTACGAATCGGGCTGCGAACCTTAAGGTCAGCAGTTCGAAACTACCAGCCGCTCCGCGGGAGAAAGATGAGGCTTTCTACTCCCGTAAAGATTTACACCCTCGGAAACCCTGTACAGGGTCGCTATGGGTCGGACCCGACTCGATGGCACTTAACAACAACAACAACAACAGTCTCTTTAGTCATCTCATTGCCAAGGTAGCCCTGGGAGAGGAACACAGGTAAGAACCCCAGGGAGACTACAATAGTCAGTCACTTGGGACCTGGTGCTGGCTTTGAAGGGCTGGCTGTGATTTGGAGGGGGAAGCTGGATAAGGATGGGTGGATGGCGCAGAACATTTCCTAGGAAGAGTACAAGGAACAAGGTATAATCTGGAAAATAAAGCTTAGTCTAGTGATTTTTGACCTTAGCCTACATTTCTTGACCTCAGCATAGGTTTATGCATAGAGGTACCTGTGCACGCATACACACATGTATGCATTTGCACACACTCATGTAAAGTCTAGCATTCCTTTTCTTCTTGTGGATTTACTTCAAATTGCATTATCTTCAGGTGTGCTATATTTTTCATTCATGCTTTCATCACATGGTCTTATAATGGAAATTAGGGCTATAAGGCAGGGACTTTCACTTTCTTGATATTCCATCTATATACATATCTGTTTCTCCAGTCCTTTCCTTAACTAAAGGTGTCTTTCCTTAGCCCAAGACTAAGGCTTCTCTATTTGTACTTCAACTACCATCCCTTCTTAAATCTTTAGGTCGTTCTTTTATAACCATGCTTATTATCTGTTTTGTCATTAATTTATTCTTTTGTTTTGTTTTGAGTCAGGTTTTATTTCACAGATAGAACAATGACAAGTCAAGTGTCTAAGTTATTCTTTTATATCACTAATTTATACCAAGACTATAAACATAATAAAATCTTCCCATATTTAAAAGCATCCAATTGGCTTATGTTTCATCAAAACTACTCATTTTGCATTGCCTTTCTTCTTCTTGCACCCACCGTTACTGAAAGTCTAACTTAACTATATAACCTGCAAAGTCTTTCGTACTCCCCATCATATAGCACTCTAGATCCTATATCTACCAGTGCTTCTCTCTCCCAATGCTAATGACTTCTACAATCAGTATGAATTTTGTTTCATGATACCAGGATATAAGAAATATCACTTTCAGTCTTCATCTCCTATGGCTGACTGGATAGCTAATCTGTGGACTGCTTGAACTGTTAAAAATATATATATATATATTAAAGAGATAATCTTTATTCTTCTGGAGTGATAATGCAGAAAACCCTTATCTAGACCTGCCTTTGGAAGGAGTGGAATTTCCCTTTAATAGGTAAAGATCGGGAGTCCTGGTGTAGGGCTATAGGATAAGCACTGGGCTGCAGGGTCGATTTGAACTGAAAGGTCGATGATTCAAACCCACCAGCTACCCCTAAGAAACCCTATACAGTATCAATATGAGGCAGAATCAATTCAGCAGCACTTAACAACTGCAACAACAAGAATCAAAGATCAGAAGGGGCAGTGGTTTCCATTAGTGATGGATGTTTGGGATTTGCTTCCTTATAGGTTGTAGAAAACCAAGTGGGAATAGTACTACAAGGACTACAAGCATTGCTGCCAGGTGCCATTGAGTCAGTTCTGAGTCATGGTAACCCTGTAGAAGGTTTCCAAGGCTGTAAATCTGTATAAAGACAGAAAGCCTTTTTGTCCCAGGAAGTTTCTGGTGGGTTTGAACTGCTGGCCTTGTGGTTAGCAATCTAATATAGATTGACTATTATAGAATCCTGGTGTGGTGCTGAGGGTTAATGCGCCAGACTGTAAAGCCGTTTGAATTGCAAGGTCAGCAGTTCAAGCTCACCAGCTGCTCCTTAGCAACCCTATACAGGGTCGCTATGGGTCGGAATCAACTCGACGACACTTAACAACAACAACAACCAGTACTCTTACAAGTGGCATAAAGATGTAGATAATTAATTCACTTTGTTCAGGGATCAGATTTAGGATTATTTCATACAGTGTTACTATTGATTTATATGTTGTTGTTATTATTAAGTGCAGTCGAGTCAATTCCGACCCATACTGACCCTGTATAGGGTTTCCAAGGAACAGCTGGGGAGCTTTAACTGCCAACCTTGCAGCTCAAATGGCTTTGCAGTTTGGCGCATTAACTCACAGAGCCACACCAGGACTCCCCTTGACTTATATATACTTGCATATTTATGCATGTTCTATATTTTCACACACCAAAAATAGTTGACATGGTTATATGAAATTCAGTATTGCTTGATTTGAAAGTATGAGTAAATAAAGGGAAATAATTAGAAACAAATTTGAAGCAAGTTTACAAACGATCTTATATTCAAGGGATTGACAAACTGGCCTGGGAGCCAAATTCAACTTGCCACCTGCTTTTGTAAATAAAGTTTTATTGGAACAACAACAACAACAAAAAATAACAATAAGAACATTTACTGTTAAGTCAATTCTCATTGAGAGTGACCCTATAGGACAGGGTAGGACTGCTCCATAGGGGTTTTGAGGCTATGGAAACAAATTACCTCATCTTCCTCCCATGGAGACGCTGGTATGTTGGAACTGCTGACTTTTCTGATAGCAGCCCAATGCTTCAACCATTGTACCACCAGGGTTCCTTTAATGAAACACAAGCATGCTAATTTTCTTCCTTAGAGACTATAGTGGCTTTCACACTACAATGGCAAAGATGAGTAATTGCAACAGAGAATGTACATAGTGCCCACAAATCCCCAAATATTTACTGTTTTTTCATGAAAAAGTTTTTTGACTCCTGCTATCTGCAATCTCAAGGAACTCAGTGATTATCTTGAGTCACAGAAGAACAATTGAATAAAGGGGAAGAAATTGAGGTTGGGCTAAGAGAGACAATCCAGTGAATATTCTAAAGTCTATGGGATAGTTGATCCTGCTCTGAACAAGGGCAGGATGATTCCAACATGCTCTAAGTATTCACCTAATAATCCCATCATTCTTCTTATAGTTTGCTAGAGTTTATTACAGTACAATACACTGTTGTTGTTGTTAGGTGCCATTGAGTCGGTACCAACCCATAGTGACCTTATGCACAGCAGAACGAAACACTGCCCGATACTGGGCCAACCTCAATACTGTTGCCACGCTTGAGTCCATCGATGCTGCCACTTGGCAAGTCCATCTCATTGGGGGTCTTTCCCTTTTTCTCTGACCCTCCACCTTACCAAACATGATATCGTTCTCCAGCGACTGGTCCCTCCTGACAATATGTCCGAAGTATGAGAGTCAAAGTTTGGCCATCCTGGCCCCTAAGGAGCACTCTGGCTGCACTTCTTCCAAAATGGATCTATTGGTTCTTTTGGCAGCCCATGGCACTTTCAATATTTTCCTCCAATAACACCATAACTCAAAAGCATCACTTTTTCTATGGTTAAAACCCCTACTATTGTAGCAGAGCTATCAGTTTCTCTTTCTAGTATTATTAGGTTTATTTTATATATTTTTGAGCTCTGTCATTGTTACTGTTGTTGTTAAGTGCCATCAACTGGGCTCTGACTTATAGCAAACCTGTGTAAAGTTTCTAAAGAGTGACTGCTGGGTTTGAACTACTGACCTTAAGGTTAGCAGTCCAACCAGTGCTTATCCTACAGCGCCTCACCAGGATTGGTGCATAAATGCTTATTAAGTTTATCTCCTCTACAGCGCCTCACCAGGATTAGTGCATAAATGCTTATTAAGTTTATCTCCTCTTGGTGAATTGATGTTGCTTGCTGTCGTTAAGTGCTTTCAAGTAGCTTCTGATGCCTGGTGACTGTCATTGTCTGTCAGTTTGTCATACTCTGGTGGTCTTTGTATTGCTGTGATGCTGGAGGCTATGCCACTGGTATTTTAAATATCAACAGGGCCATCCATGATGTACAAGTTTCAGTTGAACCTCCATACTAAGACATACTAGGAAGAAGACAAGCAGACTACTTCTGAATGTTTAACCACTGAAAACCTTATCAATAGCAGTGGAATATTGTCAGATATAGTGCCAGAAGATGAAAACATTACGAATAGCACCAGAATATTACTGGAAAAGGAGTCCCTCACTTTGGAAGACACCTAAAATATGATTGGAGAAGAGCTGTCTCTTCAAACTACAACTGACCATGGTTGTTTTCAGGATCTTCATTTGTTAATGCAACACAATTCAAATGAGGAGAGATAGCTGCAAGCATCCATTAATAGTCAAAACATGGAATGTATGTAGTATGAATATAGGAAAATTGGAAATTGTCAAAAATGAAATGGAATACATAAAGATCAGTATCTACTGCATTAGTGAGCTAAAATGAACTGGTATTGACCATCAAAATCTGACAATCATATGGTTTGTTATGCCAGGCACAACAAATTAAAGATGAATTGCATAACACTCATCATATACAAATATTTTGAAGCACAATACTATCTGTAATAGGATAATATTCACATGCCTATAAGGAATACCAGTTAATATCACATAATTAAAATTTATGCACCAACCACTAAAGCCAATGATGATGAAAATGAAGAATTCTACCAACTTCTTCAAACTGAACTTGACCAAACATCCAGTCAAGATGTGAATAATGTACTGGTGATTAGAATGCAAAAGTTGGAAACAAAAAGAAACCATCAGTAGTTGAAAAATAAGGCCTTGGTCATAGAAATGATGCTGGAGATTGAATTTTACAAGACCAATGACTTATTCATTGCAAATACCTTTTTAAAATGACTATACAAATGGACCTCACCATATGGAATAAACATGAATCAAATTGACTACATCAGTGGGAAGAGAATGTGGAAAAGCTCAATATCATCAGCTAAAACAAGACTGGGACAGTCTGTTGAACAAACCATCAATTGCTCATTTGTAAGCTTTGGATGAAGCTGAAGAAAATTAAAACAAGTTTCACAATAGCCAAAATATGGAGTGGAGCATATCCCACTTGAGTTTAAGATTATCTCAAGATGTGATTTGATACATTAGACACTAATGCCTGAAGACTAGAAAAGTTGTGGGATGACATGAAGAATATCATATGGAAGAAAGCAAAAGGTCATTAGGAAGGCAAGAAAGAAAGTAAAGATTAAAATTATGTCAGAAGAGGCTTTGAGACTTGGTCCCCAGTGTAGAGATGCTAAAGTGAATAGAACATACCCATTTGACCTGGAGTCCTAGTGTGGTGCTGTGGGCTAAGCATCAGACTGCAAAGCCATTTGAACTACAAGGTCAGTGGTTCAAGCTCATAAGCTGCTCCTTGGAAACCCTATACAGGGTCACTATGGGTCAGAATCAACTCAACGGCACATAAAAACAACAATTTGATCTAGTCTCAATGGCACTCGACTCAAGGAAGGGAAAAAAAAAAGCAATTTTTGATAAAGGAAATGAGAGTAAATTGCTACAATTTGATGAACTTGACTGATATTCATGGAGGTAGTAACTAAATACCAACAGAGAGAGCAGGAGTCTTCCCAACAAGTATCAATGGTATCCCCTCTGTACACAGGGTAGATAGGGACGGGCAACTTAGACATTGGCTATCTAAAATGAGGGGCCAATAAAGGCACAAAATGACTGGCTTACAAGGTTTCAAGGGGGAGTTTAGTTTAAGAGTGTAGGGGGGAAGAAAGAGTTCCCATTGAATAGTTTTCATCTTTTCTAGATGGGTCTGGTTAAAAGAGACGGGGGTAAGATTCTTAGGATTCAATAGTGAGTAATTGTTATCATCACTAATTGTGACTGTCACAATTGTAAAAGTGAAGTTTTGTAACAAAAATGGGAGAGTAGTTAATCTTACAGTCCAGAACGAAGGACCCTAGGACCTTCAAGGGAGAAGAGCACAAGCAGAATGCGAGACCTTATCTAGAAAAGCAGCAACACAAGAGATGGAGGCAGAGATGAGGACATGGAGAGAGGGAGCAGCTGAGGACTCTAGATTCATGGGAAAACAGGTGGCATCCAGGAGGCAGACTTGCAGTATGTGGCCTTTGGTGGTGTAA
>NW_006408595.1:15172082-15198115 GCF_000296735.1 Chrysochloris asiatica
AAAAAAAAAAAAAAAGTGAATAGAACAAATGAGGAGGTAAAATACCTGAACAGAAAATTTCAAAGGGCAGCTCAAGAAGACAGTCAAGTATTATAATGAAATGTGCAAAGAACTGGAGGTAGAAAATCAAAAGGGAAGAACATGCGCAGTATTTTTCAAGTTGGAAGAACTGAAGAAAAAAATTAAAGCCTCTACTTGCAATATTGAAAGTTTCTTTGGGTAAAATATTGAATGATGCTGAAAACATAAAAAGAAGGTGGAAGGAATACACAGAATCATGGTAACAAAGAGAAATGGTCCATGATCAAAAATTTCAACAAGCAGCATATGATCAAGATCCAATGGTACTGAAGGAAGAAGTCCAAGGGGCACTGAAGGCATTGGCAAAGAACAAGTCTCCTGGAAATGATGGAATACCAGTTGAAATCTGTCAACAAACTGATGCAATACAGAAGGCACTCATTTGTCTCTGCTAAGAAATTTGGAAGAAAACTATCTGGCCAACTGAATATAAGAGATACATATTTGTGCCCCATCCAAAGACAGGAGACCAAACAGAATTTGGAAATCATTGAAAAACATAATTAATATTACATGCAAGTAAGATTTTGCTATGGGTTGGAACCAACTCAATGGCACCTAACAACAACAACAACAACAAGATTTTACTGAAGATAATTTAAAAATGATTTCAACAGTAAACAACAGGGAACTGACACAAACTCAAACTGGATTCAGGAGAGGATGTGGAAGGAGGGATATATCATTGCTGACATCAGATGGATGTTGGCTGAAAGGAGAGAATACCAGAAAGATGTTTACCTTTGCTTTATTGGCTGGCTATGCAAAGGTTTTCAATTGTATGGATTATACCAAGCTTTGGATAAAATTGTGAAGAATGGACATTTAATTGTGCTCATGGGGAACCTGTAACATAGATCAAGAAACAGATGCTTGAACAGAACAAGGTGATACTGAATGGTTTAAAATCAAGAAAGGTATGCATCAGCGTTGTATTCTTTCATGAAACATGTTTAATCTGTATACTGAAAAAATAATTCAAGGAGCTGGATTATATGAAGAAGAATGTGGCACCATGATTGGAGGAAGATACATTAACAACCTGCAATAAGCAATGGCACAACTTTGCTTGCTGAAAGTAAAGAGGACTTAAAACACTTACTGATGAAGATCAAAGACCAAAATTCCTCAATTAAAATAAGCCAAAAGTCTTCACAACTTGACCAATAACATTATGATAATTAAGGAAAATAGAATTTGTCAAAGACTTCATTTTCCTTGGACCCACTATCAAAACTCATGGAAGCAGCAGTTAAGAAATCAAGTGATATATTGCATAAGACAAATCCTCTTTAAAGCGTTCAAAAGCAAAGATGTTAGTTTGAGGACTAAGGTGCTTCTGACCAAGCCATGACATTTCCAATAGCCTCATATGCATGTGAAATTGGTTGGAAGAAGTATAGTTAGGATGAAACTGCTCCTTCCTACACAAATCTGTTTGTACTTCTGGCAGTCCATGGTACTTCTGATAATCTTCTTTAACACCATAAAACAAATGCATCAATTCTTCTAGGATATTCTTTATTCATTGTCCAACTTTCCCATTCATAGGAGGCTAATGAAAATACCATGGCTTGGGTCAGGCAAACCTTGGTCCTGAAACTGACGTCTTTGTTTTTGAATACCTTAAGGACCTGTTGTGCAGCAGATTTGCCTATTGTACTATTTCTTTGGTTTCTTGACTGCTGCTTCCATGAGTGTTGATAATGGGACTAAGCAAATGAAGTCTTTGAAAACTTCAATCTTTTCTCCATTTATCATGAGGGTGTTTGTGAGTCCAGTTGTGAGGATTTTTGAGGTAGAACCCATACTCAAGGCTATTAAATAAATATTTTAGGTCCTCTGCACTTTCAGCAAGCAATTGTGGCATCTGCTAATTGTAGATTGTTAATGTATCTTCCTCCAATCCTGATGCCATGTTCTTTTTCACATAATCCAGCTTCTTGGATTATTTGCTCAGCATACAGATTGAATAAATTTGGTAAATGAACACAACCCTGACACGCATCTTTCCTGATTTTAAACCATTCAGTATCCCCTTTATCTATTTGAACAACTGCCTCATGGTCTATGTACAGGTTCCTCATGAACACAATTAAGTGTTCCAGAATACTCTTTCTTCATAATGCTATCAATAGCTTGGCACGATACACAGAGTCAAAAGCCTTTGCATAGTTAATGAAGCACAGATACACATCTGCTTTAAGCCAAGATCCATCTGACATCAGCAATGATATCCTTTATTGCAAGTCTGAAACTGGTTTGAACCTATGACAGTTCCCTACTGATGTACTGTTGCAGCTGTTTTTGAATGATCTTCAGGAAAATTTTACTTGAATGTAACAGTAATGATATTTTTCTGTGATTTTGGCATTCTGTTGGGTCACCTCTCCTTGGAATGGGCACATAGATATGGATCTCGTCCAATCAGTTGGCCAGGTGTCCATCTTCCAAATTTCTTACCATAGATGAGTGAATCCTTCCATTGTTGCAACAGTTTGTTGAAGGATTTCAATTTGTATTCCATCAGTTTCTGGACCCTTGTTCTTTGCCAATGCCTTCATACAGTACCATTGGCTCTTGATCATATGATACCTTCTTCGTACAGTACCATTGGCTCTTGATCATATGACACCTTTTTTTTTTGAAATCTTTCTTTTTTTTAATCTTAATTAACATTATGCTATGCAAAACAAACAAACAAAAAACAACCCCAAAACAAAACACCAACAAACAAACCTTGAACAACCTACATTCTATGTAAATACCCTGACTAAAATGTTGGTTGTGCTACACAATTCCACTCCAGTGCTGAAATGATAGTTGATTTCAATGTACCATGGTTTTTTTGTTTTGTTTTTAAGTCTTCAGCACTTTTGTTTTTCAACATCATCTTGCATAGGAAAGATTAATAAATTGCTACCAAATCACAAATCCATTTTCGTTTAGTCTGACTAAAATCCAGCATAATTGTGTATTTTTGTGTTTTTTTTTTTTTTTTGTTCTGGGGATAATGGCTCAGTGTCTTTGTCCCAACAGCTTTCTTCCTAAGGGCAGACCATGGCTGAAGTTGTCATGTTGAGTTTAAACTGCACAGAAAGAAGAGAGAGTGAAGCCTGCCTTTTGTTTTTGTTGTCTTTGTAAGTCTCCAGCTCTTGCTAAGACAGTTCTTACATACCAATAGTCAGATAGTTGTGGCCCCTGATCCTATTTGAATTAGAGGTGGTTTAAACATCAGCTGAGTTTAGTGATCTGAAGATCCCGTTTATCTTTATGGTGTCAAGTGCAGATAATGTCTGAATGCGGTGGTAAAAATAAAAAAGTTGGTGTTCATCCACAAACACTCTGAACCGTGGGTGCTCACAAAGAATTTCCACCTTGAATGGCTGATCTGGGATGAATGGAAAGTAAGGGATTGCCGACTGTTCTTCACCCTTCTTCCCAGATACACACGAATCTCTGAGCAGCTGCTGGTCTATGAACACAGCTTTAAGCTCAGTTGCCACATCTGCAGGAGGGTCTTCCGAGTCACCACAGGTCAAGCTGATTGCAAAGCTTTGTGGGTTAAAGTGTATGATGCCCATCACTAACACCTTCTTGCCTGGCCTCATGCCACCTTTAATGTGCCCACAAAATGGAACTATCAGTCGTGGGAAGTACACGTCCGCTTGAACACCAAGGAGTTGTTTAAATGCCCATCGTCTAGTTTCACTATGGCATCACTGTCGGCCACTGATCCCGCTATCTTCTTGCAAAGAGTGGTAGGATGCTAGGCTGGCAGCCTGGCGACAGGGGACAGGGGACACAGCGCAGGTGGGGATCTCAGGCTGTCTGGAGCGTGCACCATATGATTCCTCTTTTAATGAATGGTTGAGCATGTCAACAGGTACAGTGACTCTGTGCATACCTTCCATCTTCTTTTGATGCTTTCTGCAGCATTCAACATTTTGCCCAAATAATCCTTCAATATATCAAGTTGAGGCTTGAATCTTTTCTTTAATTCTTTCAGCTTGAGAAATGCTGATCATTTTTACTTTCTAACTCCAGGTCTTTGCACATTTCATTATAATACTTGATTTTGTCTTTTCAAGCTGCCCTTTGAAAATTTCTGTTTAGGTCTTTTACCTCCTCACTCCTTCAATTTGCTTTAGCATCCCTACACTGGAGACCATGTTTCAGAGTCCATTCTGACATCCATTTTGGTCTTTTCTTTCTTTCTTGTTTTCTTTTTGGTCCTTTGCTTCTTTCCTATATGATGTTCTTGATGTCATTTCACAACACTTCTGATCTTCAGTCATTAGTGTCTAATGCATAAAATCTTTTCTTGAGATGGTCTCTAAATTCAAGTGGGATATGTTCAAGATTATATTTTGGCTCTCTGAATTGTTTTAATATTCTTCAGCTTCAACCTGAACTGCTATAGAAGTAATTCATGCTCTGTTACACAGTCTGCCCCTTGCCATGTTCTGGCTAATGAGATGGAGGGTTTTCACCATCTTTTCTCAGAGTTGTAGTCAATTGGATTCCTGTATATTTCATCTGGTGTAGTCCATGTGTAAAATGATCTGTTTTAAAAAAGGTATTTGCAATAAATAAATCATTCGCCTTCCAAAATTGTATCATGTGATCTCCAGAGTAATTTCTTTTATCAAGGTCATATTTTCCAACTAATGATCCTTTCTGTTTGTTTTTAACCTTTGCATTTCAATCACCAGTAATTATCAGTACTTCTTGACAATATGTTTGATAAATTTGAGACTGAAGAAGTTGTTAGAATTCTTCAATTTCATTATCACCGGCTTTTTATAGTTTGCCTATAAATTTGAATAATAGTTGTGTTAACTGGTATTCCTGATAGGTATATAGATATGATCCTATAACAGACAACATTGTACTTCAAGATCAATCTTAAAATATTTTTTGTGAAGATGAATATTGTACCATTCCTCCACAATTTGTGATTCCCAGTATAATACACCATTTAATTGTCACATTCATAATGGTCAATACCAGTTCATTTCAGCTCACTAACACCTAGGATATCTATCTTTATGTGCTCCATTTTGTTTTTCAGAAAAGTAATTAAACTCTTTTTACATACCTTCCAAAATGGAGGGTTATCAAAAAAGAGAAAAACCCTCAATGAGATGGTTTGAAATAGTGGCAGCAGCAATGGGCTCAAGTGTAGCAATGACTGTGAAGATGTTTATTTCTGTTGTGCATAAGCTCATTATGAGCCAGAACCAACTAAATGACACCTAACAACAACAACATATACTAATGTATCTATTCTTTATTGCTGTTTTTCAAATATATCTCGACACTCTTGGAATCCATACTCTATTGATTATCAGTCCACACTCCAAAACAACTTTAATATTTAAAAATACCACATGTCTGGCAGTAGAGTAGCCCATTGCCTATGTTTATTGTTCTTGTAACATAAGGCTGTTGTGTGTGTGTTTGTGTGTTTTTTTTAAATAGAATTGAGAACATGATGATACTGGTTGTGAAAATTTGATGGATTTAAGAGATTACAATGTTCAACTCATGTGAAAAGCCCCTGGAATGACTGCACAAGCATAAAAGATGGGTTTCAAGAAAGAACTGTTTAAAACTATCTTAGTGGCAGTGGTATAAATATTGACTGTAACTGAAGTGTGGTGGGATATAGCATCTTTGGTGGGAAGGAGGGTAATTAACTCACTGGCCAAGTGTTAATTTTCTTTCTCCCCCTTTAATGTTCTAAGGACATATTATTTTTCAAATATTTTTTACATGCCAAAAAATAAAGTTAATTTAGCAGGTGCAAAGATTTGTACTCTAATGGGAAGATACATATCCATAATGAATCACAAAAAGCTACTTCCTGCTAAAAATTCACAATTTGGTTAATTCCTCATGTTGATTTCAAACTCCATTATCACTTCATCCTGTTAATACCTTATATAAGCATTTGGGAGTAATATATGAAGCCAGATTTCTCTCCCCAACTTTTGGCATTTGAGAATCTTCTGTTGCTCTAAATTGACCTCCAGGTTTGGTTGGAGTAACTGTCTAGTATTGTCAATTTCATTTTCAGTCTCATCCCATATTCATCTCTTAATTGATCAAGGTTGAGAAACTGTATTAAATTAGAATTGCTTGGATTCCATAGAAAGTAACCATTTCCCCTGGGTTCTATATCAGCAAAGTGAGCTAGGGAATGTTTGGGTGATTGTAAGCATTTGGAGAGTATAGTTTCCATATGGTTGCTTCACTTTCATTCGAGTGTATAGGTTTACCCACAATGTCTATAAGAGTTCCCAATTCCTATCCTGAAATATGCCACTTTGGACCCAGGGAGCACATAAACATAGATTTCATGCCATTTCAAGCACAGTTACATATAGCGGGTTTATTGGAAAATGTCCAAATTATTGCTTAAGAACAGCTAATCTTAGAATGATATAAAAGACACAAGAAAACAGCTAGGTAGGAAAAATCAATACATCATTTCTACCAAAAAGAAGGACACCAGTGCCTAGAGATCAAGAAAGAAGCTGCACCGCATTGTTCATGTGGTTTCAGAGGCACAAAAAGAAGGCCTCCTTTCATTCCCCAACCTCCAAAGATAGCCCAACCTGTAATTGTCAGGGTTTCTTTGACTTTTTCAAGTATTTCCAAAAAGTCAAACCTTACCTGTAGCATTTTCACATAGACTATGCTAGGATATTTAATGCTGTTGGCAAAGGTCATGACTTCCAGAGTTGATACAGAGATTGTCTCTTTTATAGTTCTTACAAGGATCCCAGAAAATAAAATAACACCTCTAGAATAAAAAAAATATCTTTTTTCTTCTTGCTCTTCCTGCCTGAATTCACACTATTAACAACTTATGTATTCATACTATGGGGCTGGAAAGAAAATACACAAAACTCTGGGAATATAATGAAATGCATTTATTGCAGTTTAAAGCACAATTATATGTACTGGACTTATTGGAAAATGTCTAAGTGATTGCTTAAGAACAGCTCACCTCAGAATGAAATAAAGACAACTAAGTTCCTGCCTCATAGAAGATATTCCAAAATTTTATTTGAAAACATGAATAAATGCATGAGAGAAGAGCAAGGAGCAGAATTTTCTTGCTCTTAGGTATATAAGAGAATTTCTGAGAATGAAAACAAATACGAAAATAATGCTAAACACTTTATTTTTCTATCATTCAATTTGTGAATTAGTTAACACACAGCATGAGATTTGCATTTGCACCCAAGACCTGGCAATATGGGCAATTTATAGTTCAAGAAAAAAAGAAAGCCGGAAAAGTCTAAACAGTTTCAAAATATTTTCAAATACTCAAAATACCTCTTGCAATTCTTTATTCCTCAGAATTGTGTTTGGCTAAGAAGACAAATGATGGTGGTCTGAGAAGTCAATACCTGCCAAGTAAACCCTCAGATAACCAGGTTCTGCTTGCCTGGAATGCAGGAATTAAAGAGCAGAAATTGTTGATTATACATAAATCTACAGAAAACAGCTAATTTTATTTCTAAAAGTTGTTTTTGCTGATGTTGGGTGCCATCGAGTTGGTACCAACTCATAGCAACCTTATGCAACAACAGAACAAAACACTGCCCTGTCCCAGGCCAACCTCACAATTGTTGCCATACTTGAGCCCATTTATGATGCCACTTGGCCAATCCATCTCACCGGTAGTCTTCCTCTTTTTTCTGACCCTCCACCTTACCAAACATGATATCTTTCTCCAGTGACTGGTCCCTCCTGATAATATGTACAAAGTATGAGAGACAAAGTTTGGCCATCCTGGCCTCCAAAGAGCACTCTGGCTACAATTCCTCTAACACAGATCTCTTGGTTCTTTTGGCAGCCCATGGTACTTTCAATATTGTCGTTCAACATCATAACTCAAAAGCATCAATTCTTCTACAGTCTCCCTTATTCACTGTCCTGCTTTCGCATGGATATGAGGTTATTAAAAATATTGTGTTTTGGTTCAGGCACACCTTAGTCCTCAAGCTGACATCTTTGCTCTTCAACACTTTAAAAAGGTCTTATGCAGCAGATTTGCCTAATGCATTGTAAGAGTTAGGTTGCTTATTATCTTCAACTATTGTCCTGTGAAACCAGTTAACAGCCATAATCTTCCAGCTGTGCCACTTATTTTTAATGTTCATGGCCACAGGTTGGAGGACCAGCTGGATAGTTGTGAGTGGGGTTTGAGACACTGTTTTCCTGCATGACATACCTAGATTCATGGCAAGTCTTCTACATTGAAAAGAAGTAAAATGAAGCTAGAGGTACAAGAGTGCTAGAGACAGACTACATTTACTGTCAATTTTACCCTGAAAATGCCTATCTCTTGCTGCTGCTCTGTATAACACATGCCTCACTGATAGACCAAGATGAAGATGTTTAAAATGGTATAATTAACAGCTCTCTGTAGACCATAGGAATGGGTGGTGGATAAAGAGATCTAGAACCATAAGATGGTCATAATTTATTTTTCATACCATCTGTTTAGTCATTCCAGCGTGGGAAACACTCAGAGATCATTTTCAGTTTTCCCTCAGGTCCACAGGAAATTCCTGTGTTCTGTTCCAAGATGAGGCCAGAGGATCAGAGATTAGGCTTTGAGAAAGATGTAAAAATCCTGTTTCTACCATATACTCACTATGTGAACTTTGGGAAGTTTTAAACCACTCTTTTTTCAATTTCTCATTGCAATGCAGATAGTAATATCTTCCTTGAAAAATTTAGTCAGGTAAGGTATGAACCAGGAGCCCTGGTGGTGCAGTGATTCCTCTGGGCTGCTCACTGAAAGGCTGGTGGTTAGAATGGTTGCCCCGTGTGGGACAGATGAGTCAGTATGCTTCCATAGAGATTCCTAGCCTCAAAAACCTACTCTATCCTATCAGGTTGGGATGAGCCAGAATTGACTCAACATCAGTGGGTAACTTTAGAACAATGTTATGCACTAATTGCTGTTGGTGTTGTTAAGAGCCATCAAGTTGATTTTGACACATAGGGACTCTGTGTAGGGTGTCCAAAGAGCCTCTGGTTGAACCACCATTTTGCTTATCAGTTTAGTACTTATTCTACAGCACCACACCAATCACTAATTAACTACAACACTGAACGTGTATTTCTAATGTGTTTGTCACTCTAAATTTAACTGCTTAGTATTCCTAACAGAAAGAGAGAAACAGAGACAGAAGAAATAAGAAAACAGAAATGAAAAAATAAGGTTCAAGGTCAGGGCTTATGGTCTGCTCTGAGCGCAGAGTCAGCGTAAGTTAAGTTAGGTGATTAGAGGACTCAAAGGGAAAGAAAACGCTGCAGTTCATATATATACTTTAATTTCCTGAGCAAGAGGCAGAAAGAAGCACACAGGGAAGCCGAGAGGGCGGCACAAAGAAGCAGAGAGAGAAGTGACCAAGAGAATTGAGGTTGGTGTCTTGCTTCAGTCTTCTGTAGAAAGAGGGAATGGCCAGATTCCCTGCATTGATGCATGAACACAGCTATCCAAATACAGGTATTGTTGTTGTTGTTAAGTGCCTCGAGTCGATTTCAACTCATAGCAACCCTGTAAAAGATTTCCAAGGAGCAGGTGGTGGGTTGAAGGCCGACCTTGTGCTTCTATCTAGGGATATACCATCCGTTTTAAAGTTCATTTTATAAATATTTGTACAAAATTCCTGGAGTCTTTTCAGACAAAATATCCAGTCGAGATATTTAGAATCATTTCTAAACTTAGACTTTCTCATGCACTCCAAGGTAGCCAATAGATATGGAGAAGTTTGATGATGATTCTTATCAGATAAAAATTTGAACACCTTGCTCATATTATCATATATATGTATAACAATATATGTCTTCCATATCACTCTCTCTCTCTCTCTCTCTCTCTCTATATATATATATATACACACATTCCACACCATTCTAAGTACTGTCTTGAGTGTATTATAGAAACAACAGATTCTAGGGTCTAACCAATCAAAAGGGTCACTAAATTCAATTAACCAATGGTTAAGTTATAGAATTGATGCCTTATATTAGTTGGAGTCATAGCCTGGAGGTAAATCTTTCAGCTCATTAACAGTATTATTGTTGTTCTTGCTATTTTTGTTTGCTGGTGTTCTTTGTATATGGATGGGAAGAAATATCAGTCCCATTGCCTGTTAGCAGAATTTTAAGTGTCAGTTATCTTACAAGATTGGTTTGACCATATTATGACATTATCTTTGTATTAAACACAATATAAAAGGTAACTACAAAAAAAAAATGAGAACAAAAAGAAATCACTGTGGTCCTATGTTTTGTTATATTTTTTCGGAACAAAGCCACGTATGCACATGGATGCAATTCTCACAAAGTAGTATTTCAGATAATGCCATCTTAGAAAGCATAGGCATTTGCCATAGTACAGTCATATTCTCTGAAACTGTTTTTGAGGTAAGGAATTTTATTTTCCCATTCAATATATTAAAATATTTAAATATCCATTCTAGTTCTAGCCCTGTATTTTTGATGCCATATATTAGATTGAGTGTGAGCTCTATCAGGAAAGTCTGTACCTCAGTGGTAAGGTAAAGCCTAAGGGGATACATATCGGGCATTGAGAGACTTCTTACTTCAGAGCCATGACCCTGTCTTCCTTCACTTTGTTATTGTATCTCCCTCTTATTTCAACAGTTATACAAGAACATACACTTTGAAAATAATTTTCATTTTTCCTTGGGATTTCTGGAGAAAATATTTCAAAGGACAGAGATTTTGTTTGAAAATTTCCTTAAGATTGTAACAAAGTTTGTACCAAAGCCTAAGAAGATGGTATTATTATTTCATGGCAATGTGCTCAATCTTCTTCTTTTGCTAAGTAATAAAATCTTCTTAGAGTGAAGATTCCATAGATTAATTTGGGGGCTGTTGATATCTTATTAGTATTCAGACTTTAGCTTTTCTAAACAATTGTTTTCTTTATTCCACTAAAAATGGCATTTAAAAACCAACTTTAATGAGACATAGTTCACATATACTGAAATTCACCCATTTTAAAAGTATAGTTTATTGAGTTTTGACAAATGTATTCAGTCATTTCATCACCACTGCAATTAATGTATAGGACATTTCCATCACTTGAGAACATTTCCTCATGCCCCTTTGCGTGAGCAGTGTTGTGTACTCTTTAATTTATGTCTACCTTTGAATAAGAGTCCTAGTATAGAGTTATAGGATAATACAAGGTAAACAATTCAAACCTACCAATTGCTCCTTGGAAATGCTACATAGGGTTGCTATGAGTTGGAATTGACTTGGAAATAGTTACCAACAAAAACAACCTTTGAATATTATTCAACTTCATATAGAGTGTTCATGGTTGTTAAGTGCTGTTGAGTCAGTTCTGACTCATAGTGACCTGTTCAGGGTTTCCGAGGAGTGAATGGTGAGTTTGAACCACCCACCTTGCTGATCAAACAGACCTTGCAGTCCAGTACTAATCCTACAGGGCCACACCAGGACTCCATAGAGTGTTGGAGTCATATAATATTATACTCTCATTTTCTCCTTCCTATCCTTTCTGCTATAATGTAAATTTACTAAAACTAGTTAAATTTACACTTAAAATAAATTAATATTATGATATATAAGTTATACCTAGATAAAGCTGTTTTAAAAATAATAAATGATGGGTGTATGGAGGAGTCTGGCCTTATAATATTTTAGAACAAACAATGTGATTGTAATAGAAATACATAAATAGATAATTGATTCAGAATAGAAACCTCAGACAGAGATCATAAAATTTAGTGTATGACATGACATTTCTATTCAGTGGGAAATAAAATAATACTTAACAAATGTTGCTGTCCAAGTGGCTATAAACCTATAAAACAATAGGTTGAGATAGCTATCTTGCACCATAAGTAGAAATGAATTTCAAATGAATAAATAAATATAAAAGAGAAAATAATGCAAACTAAGGAAAGGCACTGTAAGATCAGCACTGGAATGTGAACTACAATGTCAGCAGTTCAAACCCACCAGCTGCTCCTTGGAAACTTTTTAGAGGATTGCTATGAGTAAGAACTAATTCAATGGCATTTACCAACAACAACAACGATAAGAGATAATACGTACAAGTAAGCAGTAAGAGATTTGATCAAAAATGACATCTACATATTGTCAAGGAAAAGATAGATATTTCTAGTTATATAAATACTTAAACTTTCATATGGCAAAATTAATAGACAAAATATAAATCTGGGCCATTTTTTCAACACAGAGTACAGATTAATTTGGGGGCTGTTGATCACCTACGCATATTCAGACTTTCCATTCCTAAACATGGAATTTTCCTTAATTTATTTAGCTTTTCTGAACAATTGTTTTCTTTATTTCACTAAAAATGGCATTAAAAACCAACTGAAATGAGGCATAGTTCAAATATAATAAAATTCACCCATTTTAAAAGTACAGTTCATTGAGTTTTGATTAGTACCACTAATGAACAAAATTTTATAGCTGGACAAGTCAAAGACAAATATAAACAATAAACAGGAAAAAGATAGAAACAAGCAGTTTACATCAAAGCAAATCAAAATGGTTAACAAACACATGAAAAGAATAAAACTCACTAATGGTAAGGAAAGTGCAGAATCAGCTAAACGGAGACATCCTTTTATATCTTTGAGAATGGCACAAACTTTAAAAAGATCTATAACACCTACATCTGGGGGGTGTTATAGATGAACATTTATTTATTATTTGTTGTTGTTAAGTGCCACTGAGTCAGTTCTGAGTCATAGCATCCCTGTGTAGGGTTTCCAAGGAGCGGTTGGTGGGTTTGAACTGCAAACTGTTGGTCAGCAGTGCAGTGCTTATCCTACAGCAGCACATCAGGATTCAGGAATTGTAAAATAAGTTAGGAATTGTAAAATGTTTCAACTTTCCAGAAAGCAATCTAACAACATATATTCAAATTAAAAGTACACATATACTTTGGTTTTGGAATCCCATTTCAGAGAATCACTCCCAAAAGAAGAAAAATCATCCAAAGTTAAGGATCTATAGCCAAATATGTTTAGTAAAACTTATTCTTTGTGTCACAGAACTGGAAGCAAAGACAATGCCTATATAATGGATGGTTGTAAAGATATGGCATATACATCCCATAAAATATTAGGCTAAAATTCAAAAGAACAAATTAAAATAAACCACTAGACTTAGAATAATGTTTATAAAATATTGCTGAGTGAGAGTTGAAAGATTAGAAAAAATTAATGTGTATTAAAAAAAAAACAAAAAAAACTCACTGCCGTCAAGTCGTTTCCGGCTGCCAGCGCGCCTGTGTACGTTTTCTGAGACTGTAACTCTTTACTGGAGCCGACAGCCTCGTCTTTCACTCAGGGAGGGGTTAGTGGATTTGAACTGCTATCATTTTGGTTAGCAGTCCAGTGCTCATCCTACCGTGACACCAGAGTAGTTGTTAAGTGTCATCGAGTAGCTTTTAACTCATAACAACCCTGTATAGGATTTCCAAGAAGTGGCTGGTTAAGTTTGAACTACCAACCTCGCAGTTACCAGTCCAGTGATAGCCTATAGCGCCACGACTCCTAAGTGTATATTTACAGGATTAAAAAAAAGAACACAAAGACGTTATGTATATATAGAAGTGAATATATGTATCTGTATGCATATTTCTGAACATTTGTATGTGTTTATATGAGCGTGGAGAAAGTATATTCAGTCAATGTGAATTCCTGGAGAGAAGGGTGATATGGTAGGAGGGAGAGTGAAAATGAGAAAGAGCGAAATAAAATAAAAAGAAAATCAATAAAAGTGCACTACTGTGAAGAACTGGAGTCCTGGGGTGGCACTGTGGGCTAATGCGTCAGACTGCAAAGTCGTTTGAACTGCAAGGTCTGTGGTTCAAGCTCACCAGCTGCTCCTTGGAAACCTTATACAGGGTCGCCATGGGTCGGAATCGACTCAACGGCATTTAACAACAACAGTTGTGAAGAACCATTCATTATCTGTTCTCATTTATTCATTCTCCTAAAATTATATGTGTCTTTATGAGTATAAAGCTTTACAAAGTTATTTTAAAAAGTAAAGTCCACAACCTTTCAAAATATACTTAAATTCTTTTCCACAAATCATCTCTAGATTTAAACTATATATATAAATTAATGGATAGTGTATATTTATTTGAAACTAAATGTCCAATTATCTTTTTCTAATTCTTCTGTTCCCTCTCAGGTCCTGTTAATTTTGAATCCTGGAAACAGAGCAATAAGATGGGGTGGGTGTGGGAAGAACTATAAACTTTGAACATCAAACGAGAGAGTGCAGTCTCAGATGAGGATGGAAATGATTTTGAGGAGTTTGTCTTTTTGGTACTTCCTGAGTCTTCAAATACCAACCAGTTCATAAATTTCACAGTTCCCAAAAGTCTATTATTATAGTGAATCAAATTATAATTTTGGCGGGCACCATCCTGCCAAGGGACAGAACAGCGAGAAGCCTTATGCATGAAAAATTCATTGTTTAGCAAAGCGACAATGAATGTCCCCTTGGTTGGCAAAGCCCCAAGGGGTGTTTCATGCAGGGGCCCCGCGGTTTCTAGCTTTTCCTTGGAAAAATAGTTTATTTCTGATTTCCTTATAAGAAGTTTTAGAAAATCTTGCATAATCATTAGATACTTTAAACAAACCTCACGTTATAATAGTTGCCTTTCACATTAACATTGACTTTCACACCATATTCAATCTTATGTAATAAAACTTGTTTTTTACATTAACAATAAGTTTTAACATTGGCGATAACCACGCTAGCTAAAGTTTTAGCAATTCAAGCTTAAGATTGTAAGCAACATTCCATGTAGTTTCAGTCAAGGACATCAAGGCCTTTAGAAAGCACCTTAGAAACAGTCAAGGGCAGTGGGAGGTTAAGAATAGAAGTAAAAATTAGATTAGAGGTTTTGAGAAATTGTTAGTATAAGAGAATTACTGCTTTGTTCTTAACTATGAAACTTTAGGGTACTTTTATGTTCTTGTTTTTATTGTTAAATCAATTATATGTATGACCAGTTATAGTAAAAATTATGTTTTTGATTGTGAGTTGTAATTAATGAATCTATAGAAAGTAATAGATGTTGGTAAAGTTAGAAGTTAAGATGTAGAACTTTGTTTAAAATTAACCTGACATTTAAAGAGGATTAGAGAAAAACAAATCAAGGCCAAACTAGACAGTTTAGGGAGGATTAGAGAGAAACAGAGTCGCTTACAGAGGACAGACGTTATCGGAGTGGCTAGGGAGTGTAGAGAAGCAGGAAGGTTTGATGACCTTGTGTTCCTCTTGTACCTTTGATGTAAGAATATAATATTTGATTCATTTGTAACTGCTTGTACATGACTATTGTGAGATCATAGTATATTCTAAATGGGATATAAGAAGCAACATTTTTGAAGTAAAGAGAGAGTCATCATTACCATCATCTGCCTGAACTCAAAAAGACGCATTGACTCTGTGTGTTTTTTCACCGAATCCGTTCCTCCCTCCTAGCTCTCACAAATTGTCGAGGTTGGTCCCCGGCATAATTTAGCAAGGCAATAAATCAATATCTGAGTTTGACTTTAGACCATCTCTGAGCTATCATCAGCAAAGTCAGAATTTCCAAATCTGAATTGCAGTTTTCCTTAAAACAGTCCTTGAGTCTTAATATTGTTATCTTCATTATATTCAATGAAGGCAACACTTCTCAACTGTTATAACTTAGTTTTCGGTGGAAGCATGCTTTCAGGTACAGGGAAGCATGATTTCAGGTAAGTTTTAGCATTGAAAACCACTGTGTGCCATGGTTCCCATTAGAGACATAAATGGAAGATTGGAACAATTTTGCACCTCTGGATATATCAATAAATGAAAAAAATGTCATTTACTGGTGTGCTAAAGCACACTTTTTAATAGAAATTATAGCATCAGTTGGGATTATTTGATTCTAAGAAATGTAATTTGAATTTAGTTGTCATTGTTTTTGGAAAGGGCACTAGACTCGATAAAGTGGTTAAGAAACTGAATTTTGGATTCAGATGATTTAAAATCCCAGACCTACCTGCCAGATCAGTGAGTTTAGGTAACTGTTATTATTTTTAGGAATCCTAGTGGTACAGATGGTAATGAAGGGCAGTGATTTACACCCACCAGTGGTTTACACCTCCATGGAAGACAGATGTGACAGTCTGCTTCCAAAAACATTTCCAACCTGGGAACCCCTATAGAGTTTACTGTAAATTGGAATCAGCTTAATGACAATGGGTCTAGTTATTTTGCTTGTTGAAGGAAAATTTATGTCAGGAAGTACAATGGCTAGTGTCTCTGGAAATCTCAGGAGCTGGAACATGAGCAGTCTCTTGTTAAGAGGATGAGTAGAACGACTGCCTTTGTGGGACACACTGTCTCCTCATGGCAAGGGAAGCCATGACATCAAAGTTCAGAGTTACACTTTGTTATTGTTATTGTTAAGTGCTGTTGAGTTGGTTCCGACCCATAGTGACCCTGTATAAGGTTTCCAAGGAGCAACTGGTGGGCTTGAACCTCAGACCTTGCAGTCAAATGGCTTTGCAATCTGGTGCATTAACCCATAGTGCCACACCAGGACTCAGAGTTCCACTAGGTCACATAAAACAAGGATAGGATAGTTTCCCTAAGCAAGGTGGTGGTGGTGATGTGCTGTGGAGTTGGTTCCGACTCATAGAAACCCTGTACAGGGTTTCCGAGGCTATAGATCTTTATGGGAGCAGAAAGCCCCATCTGGAACAGCTAGTAGTTTCGAACTGCTGACCTTGCAGTTCACAGCCCAATTTGTAACCACTACACTACCAGAGCTCCTTAGCAAGAGTGGTCTGCAATTAGTAGAGGAAGGATGAAAACAACTTGGGCATGCAAAAATACAAATGTCCTCTACAACAAAAAAATTTAATATTTTTGTAAAACAATGCCTTAGAAAATGTTGTCTGATCCATGTCTTTTCCTCTGAATACGAAGGACCATGAATCATGCTGCTCTCTTCTTATGTATGTATTAGGATGAGGACAGCTGGCATGAGAGGCAATCAGAAAATTCTCCTGAATTCCCACTTACTAAATACCTTGTGGCAGTATAGTTTAGTTTCCCCAAGGTCCTCTATGTAAAAGAGTTTGTGTATTTTCTGAACATTCTTCTCATAGCTGCCTTCACCTCCTTGTTCTGGAGGCTGTAGATGAGAGGATTCAGCATGGGGGTAACCACAGTGTACTGTAAAGGGAAGATCATCTCTAGAGGGGAACCTGAGGTTGGCAAGAGATAGCTGAGGAAACCTGATCCATAGAACAAGATCACAGTAGTGAGGTGAGAGGAACAGGTAGAGAAGGCCTTGCTTCTGCCAGAGGTGGAGCTGATACTCATGATGGTGGAGACAATGCGGGTGTAAGAGAAAAATATCAAGACGAAGGTTCCAAAGAAATGCAAGACAGAGGAGCAGAGCAGGAGCATGAAGTTGATGGAAGTATCAGAGCAAGATAGAGGGAAGAGAGAAGACAGCTCACAGCTGAAGTGGGGTATAGTTTGGCTCTCACAAAAATCTAAATTGACAGCCAGGAGGATATTGATGAGAGCATCTACAAAGGCCAGGCCCCAGGAGCCCAAAACCAGTCTGACACACAGCTGGTTACTCATTACCTGGCCATAGAGCAGAGGGTTGCTGATGGCCACATAGCGGTCATAAGCCATCACTGCCAGCAGACAGGCCTCGGTGCCCCCTGTGGCAAACACTAAGAAGGCCTGAGCCAGACACTCCTCTACAAAGATGGTTTTGCTTTCAGAAAGTAGATTTTCCAACATCTTGGGTACTGTGACAGATGAGTGACAGAGGTCCAGGAAGGACAATTGTCCCAAAAAGAAGTACATAGGGGTATGGAGGTGGGAATCAGCCCTGATCACCAACAGCATCACCAGGTTTCCGATTAGGGTCAGGAGGTAAATCACCAGGAACAGCACAAATAGAAGAGCCTGGGTCTGAGGTATGGAAGACAGCCCAAGGAGGATGAACTCATTGAACATGCTGTGGTTTCCCATAGTGATAAAAAGCCGTGTTATCCTAGGAATTCAAGAAAGAGACCTCAAAACTACCTTTGTACATCACAGTTTCCATCAGTGTACATCAATTTGTTACTGTGCTGAAAATCATGTTCAGTGATTTCTAAACTAACTTCATAATTGTGACAATTACTTTATAATCTTGAACGACAGTCCACCACCCCTCTAGCAACGCCTTATCTAATATTATGGATAATTCTCTTATGCCTTTAGGAGTTTCTGTCTTTTATTTTAAGGCATAGAAATTCAAGAACATTTTTCGTGCTCTTGTAGCATAGTGGTTATGAATTGAGCTGCTAACCTCACGGTCAGCCGTTCGAAACTACCAGCTGTTCCATGGAAGAAAGATGAGGCTTTCTGCTCCATAATGATTTCCAGTGGCAGAAACCCTGTACAGGGTCGCTATAAGTCAGAACCAACTTCACGCTACATAACAACAACAACAATGGGAATAGAGAGAAAATTGTTGGTGTTGTAGAAAAAGCAGCAAAGTCCTTAAGAGATGGAAAGTGAATGGGATTCAGAATGCAAGTGGAGCTTTGTCCCTCGATAAAAGGAAGGATCCTTTATTTAATATAAATGGGCGAGCCAGTAAAGAAGGTGGGAACAGAGACAGCCTCACCAGTTTTATGACTGGAATAATAGAGATTTTCCAAATGATTGCTGCAAAGTTTTTGTGTAAGTGTGAAGTAAGATCATGAACAGAATCGCTTTCTTCTTTTCCCTCCATACATACCTGCATCTCTAACTCTCTTTGTAGGTTCCCTAGGTGACTCAAGTAGGGTGCAATCAAAAGGCAGCTTCATGGAAGAAATGACTGGCAATCTGCTTCCACAAAGATTACAGCAAAAAAGCAAAACACTGGTGTGGCACTGTGGGTTAATGCGCAAGACTGCAAAATCGGTTTGAATTTCAGGGTCAGAGGTTCAAGCTTACCAGCCCTCCTCAGAAACCCTGAACAGGGTCACTATGGGTTGGAATAGACTAGATGGCATTTAACAACAACAACAGCATGGAGCAGTTCTATTGCACACATGGGGTGTATGTTGGAAGTCAGCTTGGCAACTAAAAACAACAACATTTCTCTGTGTAGACCGTATGTGTGTTCAATGAGGTCATGTGAGAGATTGGAATGATGCCAGGAGACAAAACAGCAAGTGGAAGATCAATTTACAAAACAAATGCATTAGATTAAATGTTCATTCAGATTTGGGAACAAGGCCAAACTAGTATCTTCAGTAACATTTAGCTGCTTTAGCACATGTGTGGAACACATAAATATTTGGTTTTAATTGGGTTGGGTTTTAATTGGGTTGGGTTAGAGTGACAGAGATAAAAAGAGATCAGCAAGTAGAGCACACTTGTGGTGTGAATGAATCTCAGAAGAAAGGCTGTGTAAGTCATTAAACTGGGCCATGCAGAAGACAGGCAATAAGTGGTGAAGTCATTGGTTTGGTTTTAAAGAATTGCTTCTGTGGAGCCACCTGGGCAAGCAAGTCACAAATTTAAGAGATTGTGGTTTGATTGAGGGATGCTTAAAATTCAGGTATTGTAGATGTGCTATAAGTGCTGATTATGATAAAGTTATGGATGCTATCGTGGGAATAGAATTTTAAGATGGGGGTGGAAGTTTCTCTCACTGGTACAGTGGAGGACAAAAACACCCTGGATTTTTTAGCTAGGGTGATGAGTATTTTTTCCCTATTAAAAAAAAAAAAAAAAAAATTCCATTTCCTTACATGAAGATTGATCAGTTTTAAAATTAAGTGGAATTAATGCAGAAAAAAACTTAGTCTAAGATAACCAATCGAGTGAAAAACCTAAATCTATTGTTGTAAGAACCACCTACCTGCATTTGACTGTTGAAGCTGTTCTGTAACAGGGTAAGATCTGGATGCATACACGGTGCCCAGCTAAAACTCCTTCTAATAGTTGTATAATCAGACTCTGCTCCTGCCAATGTCTCAGCCAGCTCTGGAAGGCCACATGCCAATTCCAGCAACATTCTCACTCTACGACTCACCCATTTCTCCACTTTGTTCAGAATCCCATGACTTATAGCCTTAGTCCTTGACTAATGTAACTGTTCTATAATTTGCCCAAGTCTACTGCTACACCCTGGTCTTCCTATTCTGATTCAAGACAAGTATGTTCAATTGATAAAAGAAAATGAGAGTTACTCTTCTCCTGACTGTCAAGCCAAGCCTGGGGTTACTAAATCCAGTTACCTGTCTGAATAACCACTAGCACCAGGTTGTGGCAAAAATGCGTTCCGATTCAGCGAATAATTATTCATATCCAGGGACACTTATTCTGCTTATGCAGTTGGAGTTGAGAATCCTGTATCTGAATAGAATTGGGAAGAGACCTACTGAAAATTAATATTGTAGTAAATTATACGATAGCAATAAGAAATAATAAATTGTATATATTATTTTTCAAATGTCTGCATATTTACATATTTATTTCTAATTATTTAAAATGGATTACAAAAATAAAAACTTTTTTTTTTTTTTTTGGACATTTTACTCTTTGGTTTATCCACTGGGCTCCTGACAGCAGATCACTGCATTATTATCTGTAGAGGAGCTAGGCAAAGAAACACATTGTGATTAAAAGCTATTGAGTCCATTACAACTCATAGCAACCCTGTATAGGGTTTTCAGGCAGCAGCTGGTGGGTTTGAACAGTCAACTTTGTGGTTAGTAGTCCAGTGCTTATCCAACAGTGCCACACTGGAACTCCAAGAAGCACATACCGACTCAAGGTTGGTTTGAATGCAAGTTCCGCAGTTCAAGCTCACCAGCCGTTCCTTGGAAACCCTATACAAGGTCTCTATGAATTGAAAGGACTCCACAGCATTTAACAACAGCAATAGCCTTTCCAAGACTTTATAGACATAAGTCTGGGAGCAGAGGAAAGTCTCATCTTTCTCCTGCAGAATGACTGGTAGTTTGGAACAGCTGCCCTTGAGGTTAGCAGCTCGACTCCTCACCACTATGCTACCACAAGCAGGTAGGGGATTAAATGAGAAATCCTTTATGTCACATGGAAAATCCACATTACTCAGGAGTGTGAAATGGGCTGTAGGTCCTCTGTCACATGATATTGAGAAGAGTACAAAGAAAACCCTCTTTGTATTCCCACCTCCAAATAAATTCCTACTTAATAACCCCTGAAGTGTCTATATCCTTGCAGCAAAGTGAAAATTGAGATAAGGTTGCATAGTGTATCTATAAACAGAAAAATAAATACAGTGTTAGGGAAAGTTGCCGGCCAGGAACTTGATTTCTATAGAAGTGGAGAATTTGATTTCTTTTTAGAATATATATATAAAGTGTTAGAAGGATTCCCTCAAGGTAAATAAGTAACATAAGCAAAAACATACCTTTTACCATGACGGATGCCTGAAGTTACACCATGAGTGATTTTTCTCTTCTGCTGTTTCTAATTATAAAACATCAACACTTTGGGGAAGCTTAATGCAATAGGTTTGCTGCCAGATATTTACATTAGGTGGAGAGGATTAATTGAATCCTGCCAAAAGGGAAAAGCAGCTGAAGAATATTCATGGCAGAGTGAAATATGACTTTGTTTCCTAATGTGGATCAGAAAGTATCATCATAGAATATGATTCAGTCTGGGAATGAGTGGGAATCAGAAGGAGAAAGTGGACCAGAGTTTTATTGAATTTGAGAGGTAAGTGTGATCACAAAGGAGTTTGAAGTCCTAGTTTTATTAAGAGGTATGATGCTCCAGAAGTGTGGCACAATGTTAACCAACATCCTACAATTTTGAGACACATTTAAGTATGGTATAAAGAAGGAGTCTTGATGTGCTGCTGGACTGCAAGGTCAGCAGTTCAAGGTCACCAGCCACTCCTTAGAATCCATATAAGGGTCGCTATGATTCATAACCGACTCAACGGCACTTAACAACAACAACAACATATGTGTGATATATCCAAATTATGTCACTTACTTGTTTTACTTTTGTAATATCATTTGACCTTTTAATTAAAAAGTTCTCTCCAATAATTTGAATAAAATTGGGAGAAATAATACATATTGTACAAGTTTTGAAGAACTGGATTACATAATTTATACGTACAGAGCCAGGAACAACATTTCTAATCTATTGTAATTACTAATTCCCAAGGAGAGGAAGAAGAGTGTTTGGGGGGAGCAGCATAAAGCATGTTAAGGCAGAGATCATATGAAGTTGTATGCAGAAGATCTGTCTCAAGCCTGAGGAATACATGAGAGATTTCAGAAGAAAACAAAATTTTTAGAAAGCCAAGGAGAGAGGAAGGGAATGACAGGAAGAAGGAAGTTCTTCAAGGATCACGTTGTTGTTTGGTGCCATGGAATCAGTTCTGACTCATAGCAACCCCATGTATGTAGAATTTCTGGGGAGTGGCTGGTGAGTTTGAACTGCTGACCTTGTGGTTAGTAGTCCAATATTTATCCTACAGCGTCACACCAGGACTCCAAGGAGCATGTTGTTGTTGTTGTGTGCCGTGGAGTTGGTTCCGACTCATAGCGACCCTGTACAGGGTTTTCGAGGCTGTAAATCTTTACGGGAGCAGAAAGCCTTGTCTTTTTCCCGTGGAACAGCTTGTAGTTTCAAACTGCTGACCTTGCGGTTCGCAGCCTGATTCGTAACCACTATGCTACCAGAGCTCCTTAAGGAACATGTTAGAAGGGGACAAAATCATCAGAAAATTTGGGAGGATATTAACATGGTCGGAGACTCACAGGCTTCCTAGTGAAGCTAGTGTCCTGGAGCTTTAGGTTGATAGATAAACAAGGATCAGCTAATTTTCATTCAACTTCCCAACTCTAGGAGAAGACATAGTCTTCTTTGGGGAAGGCTGGGTGAGAGTGGAAAACAAAACAAAACAAAAACACCAGCCCAGGCTCTAAAAAGCACTTTATCTTCAGAGAAAGATTTGAGAATCTTATTTGTGCTCTTACCCCATCATGCACTTGAAGGAAATACAGGAAAAATGTCTGAAAACTTCAAACTCTTGACAGGTCATTCTTGTACAATTTCTCCCGTTCGGCCTAAAGCTTGATCTGCATCTATAGGAAAACACACAATCACTGGCTCTCAAAATTTGCTCTATGAGTCTAATTATTTTTATTACATCATCTGAACAAAGAATTCTGGTGTCTAGCCAATCAAAAGGGCAGTTGACATAGACTCAAGTAAGAATCCCAGGGGACTGTATCAATCTCTCTATTTCCTGGAGTTATAGCCTGAAACAGAATTTTAGGGTTATTTGTTAAGAAACGAACTTTTAAAGAGCCACAGGAGATTTTCTGTGTGACCTTTGCAACTTGTGAATTGAAGCATCTATTTAAGCTCCTATATGAGCTTTCTGGCTAGTCTTCTGGGAACTGAAGAGAAGCAGAATAGGGGAAGGGAATTGGAAACCTGTGAAGAAAGCCAGAAAATTTCTCTTGGGGGCATATAGGCCATATGGACACATAGAATGCATTTGGGATGTGTCACAGCTAACTTCTAGATTATCTTCTGATGTGTGTATGATATTTTATATATGTAAATGCATTTAGTATTAGATATCAAATGAAGGCAAAATGAAAATTCAAATAATTTTTATTATACAATAAGTCAATAGTTATGGTAAAATACACAAACAAAACAAGTTTTAAAAGTTTCTAGTGGTAAAATGGTAAAACCACTGTAGAAAATGGCATGGTGCCTCTTTAAAGAGTTGAAAATAGAAATATCATATGATACAGCAATAGTGCTGCATTATAAGATATACCATATCATATGAACAGATGGATAAATGAACACCCATTTTCCATAATTATTCACAACAGCAAAAAAAAAAAAAAAAGAAAGAAAAACCCATTGGGTCAATGAATAAACAAATATATACACACAATGAGATACTATTCAATGTCAAAAAATAATGAAGAATCCATGAAATGCCTCATAACATGGATAAACCTGAAGAACATTATGCTGAGTGAAATATGACAATTAAAATTACAAAATGACAAATGTTGCATAAGACTGCTATCATAAAAAGTCAAGAAAAGATTTACACACAGAAAGAAACATTTTTTGATGGTTTACCAGGGATGGGAAGGGAAGGTAGAGTAAATCACTAATTAGAGAGTTGCTGTTGTTATTAAATGCTGTTGAGTTGGTTCCGACTCATAGTGACCCTGTGTAGGGTTTTGTTTTTTTTTTAGTTTTTATTGTGAGGTTTACATGGGAGAACATCAGCTTTACTCTCATCCTGTTGTAGTTTGTTTCATTGCAATGATTACAATCCCCTCCACGCATCATCAAATAATCAAAGGGTACACTCCACAGGCCCACCCCCCAGCCGCCAGCACAAAGCCCTTCTCCCTCCCTAAGTCCAGTGTCCCCAGCCACTCCATCTGTCCACATCATCGTCTCTGTCTCCATGCCTGGTGTCACTGCCTCTTGGGGTAGGGTCCCCGCTCTCCGTTCTTCTCTCTTGATGGTCCCAGTCACCTCCACTCCTGGGCTGCAAAATCAATCACTCTCCTTTTGTCAAAAAACCTCTACCTCTATATTTCCTAACTTCATAGTCAGCCCTGATGGCAATTACTCACTATTGTACCACAAAAGTCTTATTCCAATTTCCTTTCACCAGCCCGGTCCCAACTGATTGGAAATCATTCAGTGGTGATTCTACTTTCTCCCACCCAGTCTGGAACTAGGCTCCCTCTTGAAAGCTTGTAAGCCAGTCACTTCTTGCCTTTATAGGTCCTCCATTGTGGGTAGATTTGTTCCTTTTTGAGCTGCTACATCCATAAACATAGGTAAAGCTCATCAAATTGTAGCAGGTTACTCTCCTCCCCACCCCTTTCTTTCTTCTTCTAGTCAAGTTCTGATCATCCAGCCATCGAAGCCAGGTCAAGTGGGTACTATCTGCAAGTATGGGTGTTCTTGTGCATCTCCCCTCACTTCATATCAGCTGGACGCTTCACTCTCCACTCTAGTCCTCTGTGGCCATGAAGTCCCTGGGTCTTGCCATATTACTAGCCATCCAGGTCTCCACCTGGGTTCACAGGGGTCTATTGAATATGGTTGGGCTTAGCTCGCAAATTCAATGCTGTTTTTTCCCCTTCTTCCCCTTATTGGTGACCAACGTGGTCACCAGCCAGACCACATGCCTGTTCACGTATTCCCCTTGAGTCTCAGTCTTGGAAGGGGGTTTGCTCTGAGGGGTCACAACCACTTGCCTTGATGGCTTCTGGCTGAACAGCTTATTTGTTCTTGTAGTATTGTTTCAGATTTTTCCTGCCAGTCTTTCTTTCACGGAGTATCATCTGTTCTTCTAGCCACTCCAGGTTGGTCTACTCGTCCTTTCCAGTGGAAATTTCCTATCTCAGTTGGTTCTGGATGTGGTTCTGGATTCCACCTATGGTCTTGTGCAATGTAAAGGCTCCACAGGAAGCCTCTTTCACTGGGCAACTTCTAGTCCCCTCTAAGGTATTCCAATCACTTATAGGCTGAAGACGGACTTACAAGCTTTCTGTAGTGATGATTCTGGCTATTCCTTTCTTCCCCCATCAAGTGTCTAGTTTACAATGGTAGGCAAGGGAAACCAAGATTCAAAAGACTGCCAAGAATCTTAACATTATTCCCCTCTTTTACCCCTTCAAACCATGCCTCAGTCCATGTGTCCCAGAGCCCTCTTGTTCCAAGGTTGTGCATACATCATCATTTACCTCTGTCCCACTTAGCCCATGTGAACCTGCCTAACTGTTCTCCCATCAGCCTTGTTCTTCCATTCC
>NW_006408595.1:15206185-15211198 GCF_000296735.1 Chrysochloris asiatica
AGAAACTAAAGACTTGTACAAAAAAAATGACAGAACACTGCTATAAGAAACTAAAAGAAATTTACAAAAATGAATGAATATACCCTACTCATGGATAAGAAGATTTAATATGGTAAAAATGTCAACACTACCCAAAGAAATCTATAGCTATAATGCAACCCCAGTGCAGATTTCAATGTAATTCTTTGAAGAGATAGAAAAACTGATCACTAACTTTACCTGGAAATGGAAGATATCTCAGATAAGCAAAGCATTACTTCAGAAGAAGAATAAAATTGGAGTCCCCTCACTCCCTGATCTCAAATATACTACAGTCACAGTGGTCAAACAGCCTGGTCCTGGTACAACAAAACAACAATGAAACAAAGACTAGAGTAATACTGTGAGAACTTGTCTGTAGTCATCCACAGATTGCAGATACATTTATACATGATCAATTTGGAATAAATCTGTGCATGAATGAACTGGACCTCTAGTAGCATTACCTTTTGACTTTCCTTGTAATTTTTTCTGTTACCCAATCTTTCCTAAGTAAAGTGTTACTCAGTTTCCATGTATTTAATAGTTTTTCTTTGTTTTCTCTGCTGTTGATTTCTACTTCGATAGCATTGTGATCAGTGAAAATGCTTTGTATAATTTTGATAGTTTGGAGTCTTACTTTGTGTCCTAATATATGGTCTTTCTGGAGAGTGATCCACATCCATTGGAAAGGAATATGTACTGTGCTGCTGTGGGATGTATGTTCTGCATATGTCCATGACTTAGAGTTGGTTGATTATGTTATTTAGATCTTCTGTGTCTTTGATGATTCTATCCATTGTCATTTGTTGTTGTTGTTAGGTGCGATCGAGTTGGTACTGACTCATAGCAACCCTATGCACAACAGAACGAAAAAATACCCGGTCCTCGGTCAACCTCACAATCGTTGCCACGCTTGAGTCCATTGATGCTGCCACTTTCTCATTCCATCTCGCTGGAAGTCTTCCCCTTTTTTTCTGACCCTCCACCTAACCAAACATGATATCCTTCTCCAGTGACTGGTCCCTCCTGACAATTTGTCCAAAATATGAGAGACGAAGTTTGGCCATCCTGGCCTCCAAGGACCACTCTGGTTGCACTTTTTCCAAAACAGATCTGTTAGTTCTTTTGGTTGGTTCTTAATTTTAAACCATTCAGTATTCCCATCTTCTGTTCCCACCTCTTGGTCCATGTACAGATTCTTCATGAGCACAATTAAGTGTTCTTGAATACTCATACTTTGCAATGTTGTCCATAGCTTGTCATAATCCAGACAGTCAAAAGCCTTTACATGGTCAATAAAGAATAGGTAAACATCTTTCTGGTATTCTCTACTTTCAGTCAAGATCCATCGGACATCAGAAATGATATCCATCATTCCCTGGCCTCTTCTTAATCCTGCTTGAACCTCTAGAAGTTCTCTGTCATTGAATGCTTGCAGCCTTTTCTGTATTACCTTTAGTAAAACTTTACCCGAATGGGATATCAAAGACATTGCCCGATGATTTCCTCATTCTATTGGGTCACCTCTCTTTGGAATGGACACAAATATGCATCTCTTCCAATCAATTGGTCAGATAGTTGTCTTTCAAATTTCTTGGTAGAGATGAGTGAGTGCCTCCAATGCCACCTCACTTTCTTGAAAGATTTCAATTTTTATTCCATCAATTCCTGGTGCCTTGTTCTTTGCCAATGCCTTCATAGTACCTTGTGCTTCTTGTTTCAATACTATTAGGTCTTAATCATATGATACCTCTTGTAATGGTTGAGCATCGTTCATTTCTTTTTGGTACAGTGACTTTGTGCATACCTTTCATCTTCTTTTGATACTTTCTGCAGCACTCAACATTTTGCCCAAAGAATCCTTCAGTATTTCAAGTTGAGACTTGAATTTTTTCCTTAATTGAGAAATGCTGATCATTCTGACTTTCTAACTCCAGGTCTTTGCACATTTCATTATAATACTTGATTTTGTATTTCTAGAAGCCCTTTGAAATTTTCTGTTCAGGTCTTTAACCCCCTCATTTTTTCCATTCACTTTAGCATCTATACACAGGAGAACAAGTTTCAGAGTCTGTTCTGACAATCATTTTAGTCTTTTCTTTCTTTCTTGTTTTCTTAATGACCTTTTGCTTCCTTCCTGTATGATATTCTTGATTTCATCTCACAACACTTCTGATCTCCAGTCATTAGCATCTAATGCATCAAATCTTTTCTTGAGATGGTCTATAAATTCAGGTGAGATATGTTCAAGATCATATTTTGGCTGTCTTCGAAATTTTTGAAATGGTTTGAAATAGTGGCAGCAGCAATTGGTTTAAGCATAGCAATGACTGTGAAGATGTTTATTTCAGTTGTGCATAAGCTCATTATGAGCCAGAACGAACTAAATGACACCTAACAATAACATATACCCAATTTATCTGTTCTTTATTGCTGTTTTTCAAATATATTATATCTTGACACTCTTGGAATCCAAACTCTATTGACTATCAGTCCACACTCCAAAACAACTTTAATATTTTAAAATACCACATGTCTGGCAGTAGAGTAACCCATTGCCTATGTTTATTGTTCTTGTAACATAGGCTGTTGTGTTGGTTTTTTGTTTTTTGTTTTTTAAAGAGAATTGAGAACATGAATGATACTGGTTGTGAAAATTTGATAGATTTAAGAGATTACAATATTCAACTCATCTGAAAAGCCCCTGGAATTACTACACAAGTATAAAGGATGAGTTTAGAGAAAGAACTGTTTAAAACTATCTTAGTGGCAGTGGTATAAATATTGACTGTAACTGAAGTGTGGTGGAATATAGCATCTTTGGTGGGAAGGAGGGTAATTAACTCACTGGCCAAGTGTATATTTTCTCTCTCCCCCTTTAATGTTCTAAAGACATATTACTTTTCAAATATTTTTTACATGTCAAAAAATAAAGTTAATTTAGCAGGTAGAATGAAAGATTTGTACTCTAATGGGAAGATACATATCCATAATGAGTCACGAAAAGCTACTTTCCTACTAAAAGTTCACAATTTGGTTAATTCCTCATGTTGATTTCAAATCCCATTATCACTTCACTCCTGTTACTACCCTGATATAATGGTTTGGGAGTAATATATGAAGCTAGATTTTCTCCTCACCTTCTGGCATTTGGGAATCTTCTGTAACTCTAAATTGACCTCCAGGTTTGATGGGAGTGGGTGTTTAGTATTGTCAGTTTAGTTTTCAGGCTTATCCCATATTCATCTCTTTAATTGATCAAGGTAGAGAAACTGTATTAGACTAGAGTTGCTTGGATCCCATGGAAAGTAACCATTTCCCCTGGGTTCTATATCAGCAAAGTGAGCTAGGGATTGTATGGGTGATTGTAAGCATTTGGAGAGTATAGTTTCCATATGGTTGCTTCACTTTCACTCAAGTGTATAGGTTTACCAACAATGTCTATAAGGGTTCCCAATTCTCATACTGAAAGATGCCCCTTTGGACCCAGGGAGCACATAAAAATAGATTTCATGCCATTTCAAGCAGAGTTACATGTAGCTGGTTTATTGGGAAATGTCCAAATGATTGCTTAAGAATAACTAATCTCAGAATAAGATAAAAGACACAAGAAAACACTGTTATTGTTGTTGTTAAGTGCCATCGAGTCAGTTCCAACCCATTGCAACCCTGTGTAGAGTTTCTGAGGAGGAGCTGGTAAGCTTGAACCACCGACTTTGCAGTTCAAATGGCTTTGCAGTCTGGCGCACTAACCCACTGCATCATACAGGTAGGAAAAATCAATACAAAATTTCTACCAAGTAGAAGGACACCAGTGCCTAGAGATCAAGAAAGAAGCTGCATTGCAGTGTTCATGTGGTTTCAGAAACACAAAAAGAAGGTCTCCTTTAATTCCTGACCTCCAAAGATAGCCCAACCTATAATTATCAGGGTTTCTTGGACTTTTTCAAGTATTTCCAAAAAGTCAATCCTTACCTGTAGCATTTTCACATAGACTATGCTAGGATATTTAATGCTATTGGCAAAGGTCATGACTTCCAGAGTTGATGCAGAGATTGTCTGTTTTATGATTCTTACAAGGATCCCAGAAAATAAAATAACACCTCTAGAATAAAAAAAAAAAAATCTTTTTTCTTCTTGCTCTTCCTGCCTGAATTCACACTATTAACAACTTATGTATTCATACTATGGGGCTGGAAAGAAAATACACAAAACTCTGGGAATATAATGAAATGGATTTATTGCAGTTTAAAGCACAATTATATGTAGTGGACTTACTGGAAAATGTCCAAATGATTGCTTAAGAGCAGCTCATCTCAGAATGAAATAAAGATAACTAAGTACTTGCCTCATAGAAAATATTCCAAAGTTTTATTTGAAAACATGAATAAATGAATGAGAGAAGAGCAAGGGCCAGAATTTTGTTGCTCTTAGGTATATAAGAGAATTTCTGAGAATGGAAACAAATATAAAAATAATGCTAAACATTCATTTTCAATCATTCCATTTGTGAATTGGTCAACACACAGCATGAGATTGGAGTTTGCACTGGAGACCAGGCAGTATGGGCAATTTATAGTTCAAGGAACAAAGAAAGCTGGAAAAATCTAAGCAGTTTAGATGAGTATTTTCAGATACTCAAAATACCTCTTTCAATTCTTTATTTCTCAGAATTGTGTTTGGCTAAGAACAAATGATGGCAATCTAAGGAGTCAATAACTGCCAAGTAAGTCCTCAGATAACCAAGTTCTGCTTGTCTGGAATGCAAGAGTTAAAGAGCAGAAATTGTTTTATACATAAGTCTATAGAAAACAGCTAATTGTTATTTCTGAAAGTTGTTGTTGTTGATGTTGGGTGCAATTGAGTCAGAACCAACTCCTAGTGACTCTATGCACAACAGAATGAAACAGTGTCCTGTCCCAGGCCAAACTCACTATTGTTGCCACGCTTGAGCCCATCGATGCTGCCACTTTGCCAATCCATCTCACTGGT
>NW_006408595.1:15211298-15212249 GCF_000296735.1 Chrysochloris asiatica
GAGATGATATTTCATTGTTGTTTTGATTTGCATCTCTCCAATAGCTAGTGATTGTGAACATTTCTTCGTATGTTTGTTGGCTGCCCAAATTTCTTCCTCAGTGAAGTGTCTGTTCATGTCCTGTGCCCATGTTTTAATTGGGTTATTTGTCCTTTTCTTGTAGAGGTGTTGTAGTTTCCTATATATTTTAGAAACGAGTCCCTTGTCTGATGTGTCATTGCAAAAGGTTTTTTTCCCATTCTGTGGGTTCCCTTTTTACTCTTTTGGTGAAGTCTCTTGATGCACATAAGTTTAAAATTTTTAGTATGTCCCACTCATCTATTTTGTCAACTTGTCAAAATGTTTGGTAGTCTGTGTATTCCCTGTATTAGAACCCTCACATTTGTCCCTATTTTTTCATTGATGACTTTCATAATTTTGGGATTCACGTTTAGGCCTTTAATCCATGCTGAGTTGGTTTTTGTACAGGGCGTGAGGTAAAGGTCTTGTTTCAATCTTTTGCATATTGCTTTCCAGTTCTGCCAGCACCATCTGTTAAAGAGACTATCTCTTCCCCATGTAACATACCTAAGCACTTTGTCAAAAATCAGTTGGCTTTATGTGGATGGGTTGATTTCTGGATTCTTGATTCTCCTCCATTGATCAACATATCTTTCGTTGTACCAAGACCAGGCTGTTTTGACCACTGTAGCCATGTAGTAGATTTTGAAGTCGGAGACTGAGAGGCTTCCAATCTTGTTCTTCTTCTTGAGCAGTGCTTTGCTTATTCTGGGTTTCCTTCCTTTCCATATAAAGTTTGTAATTGTCTTTTCCATTTCTTTAAGAATGTTGCTGGTATCTAGATTGGGATTGCACTAAATGTGTAAATAGCTTTGGGTAGTATTGACATTTTCACGATGTTGAGTCTTCCTATCCAGGAACATGGTATATTCTTCCACTTTTGTAAGTCTC
>NW_006408595.1:15213400-15214649 GCF_000296735.1 Chrysochloris asiatica
CCATGGCACTTTCAATATTCTCCTCCAACACCGTAACTCAAATGCATCAATTCTTCTAGTCTTCCTTATTCACTGTCCAGCTTTCATATGCATATGAAGTTATTGACAATACCACGGTTTGGGTCAGGTGTACCTTAGTCATCAAGTTGACATCTTTGCTCTTCAACACGTTAAAAGGTCTTGTGCAGCAGATTTGCCTAATGCATTGTAAATGTTAGGTTACTTATTATCTTCAACTATTGCCCAGTGAATCCAGTTAACAGCCATAATCTTCCAGCTGTGCAACATGTTTTTAAAGTCCATGGCCACAGGTTGGAGGACCAGCTGGATAGTTCTTAGAAGGATCTGAGACACTGTTTTCTTGCATGACATACCTGGATTCATGGCAAGTCATCTGCATTGTAAAGAAATATAATGAAGCTAAAGGTAGAAGAGTGCTAGAGATAGACTGCATGTATTGTCAATTTTACCCTGAAAATTACTCTCTTGCTGTTGCTCTGTATAACACATGCCTCACTGATAGACCAAGATGGAGATGTTTGTTGTTGTGTTAAGTGCCATCCAGTCATTTCCAACCCATAGCAATCCTGTATAGGGTTTCCGAGGAGCTTCTGGTGAGCTTGAACTGCCAACCTTGCAGTCTGGTGCATTAACCTACAGCACCACAGAATGGTATAATTAACAGCTCTCTGTAGACCATATGAATGGGTGGTGGATAAAGAGATCTAGAACCAAAAGATAGTCATAATTTATTTTTCATACCATCTGTTTAGTCATCCCAGCGTGGGAAACACTCAGAGATCACTTTCAGTTTTCCCTCAGGTCCACAGGAAATTCCTGTGTTCTGTTCCAAGATGAGGCCAGAGGATCAGAGATTAGGCTTTGAGAAAGATGTAAAAATCCTGTTTCTACCATGTACTCACTGTGTGAACTTTGGGAAGTTTTAAACCACTCTTTTTTTAATTTTCCATTGCAATGCAGATAGTAATATCGTCCTTGAAAAATTTAGTCAGGTAAGGTATGAACCAGGAGCCCTGGTGGCGCAGTGATTCCTCTGGGCTGCTAACTGAAAGGCTGGTGGTTAGAAGCCAATGGTTGCTCGGTGGGAGACAGATGAGTCAGTTTGCTTCCATAGAGATTTCTAGCCTCAAAAGCCTACTCTATCGTATCAGGTTGGGATGAGCCAGAATTGACTCAACATCAGTGGGTAACTTAAGAACAATGTTATGCACTAATTGCTGTTGGTGTT
>NW_006408595.1:15215894-15217146 GCF_000296735.1 Chrysochloris asiatica
AACCAATCAGAAGGGTCACTAAATTCAAGTATCCAATGGGAAAGTTATAGAACTGATGCCTTGTATTTGTTGGAGTCACAGCCTGGATGCCAATCTTTCTGCTCATTAACTGTAATATTTTAATGTTGTTCTTGCTATTTTTTTGTTCACCGGTATTCTTTGTATATGGATGGGAAGAAATATGGGTTCCATTTCCTGTTAGCAGAATTTTAAGTGTCAGTTATCTTACAAGATTGGTTTTACCATATTATAGCTTTAACTTTGTATTAAACACAATATAAAAGGTAACTCCAAAAAAAAAATGACAACAAAAAGAAATCAGTGTGGTCCTATGTTTTGCCATATTTGTTGGGAATAAAGCCACATATGCACATGGATGCAACTTTCACAAAGTAGTATTTCAGATAATGCAATCTTAGAAAGCATAGGCATTTGCCATAGTGTAGTAATAGTCTTTGGAACTGTTTTTGAGGTAAAGAATTTTATTTCCCCATTCAACATATTAAAAGATTTAGATATTCATTCTAGTTCTAGCCCTGTATTTTTGATGCCATATATTAGATTGAGTGTGAGCTCAGTCAGGAAAGCCTGTACCTCCGTGGTAAAGTAAAGCTTAAGGGGTTACAAATTGGGCATTGAGAGCCTTCTTACTTCAGAGTAATGACCCCGTCTCCCTTCATTTTGTAATTGCATCTCCCACTTGTTTGATAATAATACAAGAATACACACTATAAAAATCATTTCCATTTTTCTTTGTGATTCCTGGAGAAAATATTTCAAAGGACAGAGATTTTGTTTGAAAATTTCCTTAAGATTATAACAAGTTTGTACCAAAGCCTAAGAAGATGGTATTATTATTTCATGGCAATGTGCTTAATCTTCTTTTGTTAATTATTAAACTCTTCTTAGAGTGAAGATTCCATAGATTAATTTGGGGCTGTTGTTATCCTATTAATATTCAAAATTTAAATCTTGAATATGGAATATTCCTTAATTTATTAAGCTTTTCTAAACAATTTTTTTTTTAAATTATTCCCTTACAAATGGCATTAAACCCCCTCCATACACAGAATAGACAGGGATGGGCAACTTGGACATTGGCTACCCAAAATGGGAAGCTACAAAGGCAAGAAGTGACTGGCTTACAAGCTATCAAGAGGGAACCTAGATCCAGAGGGCATGGAGGAATGTAGAATCTCCACTGAGTAGTATCCAATCTGTCTAGGCGGGGCTGATGAAAGGAAATGCAGAT
>NW_006408595.1:15217531-15219191 GCF_000296735.1 Chrysochloris asiatica
GATATACGATAGGATGAATGTAAAACTAATGTTCTCCCATGTAAACTATCACATAATTCACAATAAAACATTTTTAAAAATGGCATTAAAAAACAACTTTAATGAGGCATAGGACACATATAATAAAATTCACTCATTTTAAAAGTACAGTTTATTGAGTTTTGACAAATGTATTCAGTCATTTAATCACCACTGCAATTAGTATATAGAACATTTGCATTATTTGAGAACTTTTTTTTTTTTCAGGCCTCTTTGCATGAGCAGTGCTGTGTACACTTTAATTTATCAGTCTACCTTTGAATAAGAGTCCTGGTGTAGCGCTATAGGATAAGCGCAAGATAAACAGTTCAAACCTACCAATCTTTCCTTGGAAATGCTACGTAAGGGGTTGCTATGAGTTGGAATTGACTTGGAAGTTCTTATCAACAAAAACAACCTTTGAATATTATTCAACTTCATATAGAGTGTTGATGGTTGTTAAGTGCTGTCGAGTCAGTTCTGACTCATAGTGTCCCTGTCTAGGTTTTCCAAGGAGTAACTGGTGAGTTTGAACCACCCGCCTTGCTGTTCAAAATGACCTTGCAGTCAGTCCAGACTAATCCTACAGGGCCACACCAGGACTCCATAGAGTGTTGGAGTCATATGATATTATACTCTTATTTTCTCCTTTTATATCCTTTCTGCTATAATGTAAATTTACTAAAAATAGTTAAATTTACACTTAAAATAATTTTTTATGATATATAAGTTACACCTAGATAAAGCTGTTTTTAAAAAATAATAAATGATGGGTGTATGGAAGCATCTGGCCTTATACTATTTTAGAATAACCAATGTGGTTGTAATAGAAATATATTAATAGATAATTGATTCAGAATAGAAACCTCAGACAGAGATCATAGAATTTAGTGTATGACAAGACATTTCTATTCAGTGGGAAATAAATTAATATTTAACAAATATTGCTGTCGAAGTGGCTATAACCCCATAAAACAATAGGTTTAGATAGCCATCTTGCACCATAAGCAGAAATGAATTTCAAATGAGTAAATAAATATAAAAGAGAAAATAATGCAAATTAAGGAAAGGCACTGTAAGATCAGCACTGGACTGTGAACCACAAGGTCGGCAGTTCAAACCAACCAGCTGCTCCTTGGAAATCTCATAGAGGGTCGCTATGAGTCAAAATCAATTTGATGGCATTTACCACCACCACCTACAACAACGATAAGAGATAACCTGTACAAGTAAGCAGTAAGGGAGTTGATGAAACCTGACAGCTATATATTGTCAAGGAAAAGATAGATATTTCTTATTAAATAAATACTTAAATTTTTATATGGCAAAATAGAAACAAAATTTATAGACAAATGATAAATCTGGGGTAATTGTTTCAATAAGTGTACAGATTACTGCTAGTACCACTAATGAACAAATTTTTACAGCTGGACAAGACAAAGACAAATACAAATGATAAACAGGAAAAAGACAGAAACAAGCAGTTTACATCAAAGCAAATTAAAATGGTTAACAAACACATGAAAAGAATAAAACTCACTAATGGTAAGGAAAGTGCAGAATCAGCTAAACGGAGACATCCTTTTATATCTTTGAGAATGGCACAAAGTTTAAAAAGATCTATAACACCTACATCTGGGGG
>NW_006408595.1:15219806-15221495 GCF_000296735.1 Chrysochloris asiatica
ACTAGACTTAGACTAATGCTTATGAAGAATTGTTGAGTGAGAGTTGCAAGATTAGAAAAAATAAGTGTTATTAAAAAAACCAAACCCCAATAAAGCATTAAAAAAAAAAACACCCCAAAACCAAACTGACTACTATCAAATCATTTCCGGCTGCCAGTGCGCCTGTGTGCGTTTTCTTAGACTATAACTCTTTACTGGAGCCGACAGCCTCAACTTTCTCTCAGGGAGGGGTTGGTGGATTTGAACTGCTATCATTTTGGTTAGCAGTCCAGTGCTTATCCTACCGTGACACCAGAGTAGTTGTTAAGTGTCATCGAGTTGCTTTCAATTAATAACAACCCTGTAAAGGATTGCCAAGAAGTGGTTTGTGAGATTGAAGTGCCAACCTTGCAGTAAGCAGTCCAGAGATATTCTACAGTGCCACGCTAGAACTCCAAAGTATGCATTTAGAGGATTAAAAAAAAGAATACAAAAAAGTCATGTATATATAGAAATGAACATATGTATCTGTATGCATATTTCTGAATATGTGTATGTGTTTATATGAGCATGGATAAAGTATATTCAGTCAATGTGAGTTCCTGGAGAGAAGGGTGATATGGTTGGAGGGAGAGTGAAAATGGGAAAGAGTGAAATAAAATAGAAAGGAAATCAATAAAAGTGTACTACTGTGAAGATCAAGATCTGTTCCCATTCATGCATTCTCCTAAAATTGTAAGCGTCTTTAAGTGTACAAAGATTTTAAATGTTATTTTAAAAAGTAGAGTCCACACCCTTTCAAAATATGCTTAAATTCTTTCCCACAACTAATCTTTAGATTTAAATATATATGTACTTTGATGGATTGTGGATATTTATTTGAAATCTAAATGTCCAATTATCTTTTCTAATTCTTCTGTTCACACTCAGGTCCTAGTACTTTTAAACCCTAGAAACTAACAGAGCAATACGATGGGTGGGTGTGAGAAGAACTATAAACTTGGAATATCAAAGGATAGAGTTCATTCTCAGATGAGGATGGAAGTGATTTTGAGAAGTTTGCTGGTTTGGTATTTCCCAAGTCTTCAAATCCCGACCACTTTCCAAATTTCATAGTTCCCAAAAGTCTAATATTGTAGTGAACCAAATAATATTATAATTTAGCACATCAGAAAATCAGTATCTGAATTTGGCTTTAGACCATCTCTGAGCTATCATCAGTAAAGTCAGAATTTCCAAATCTGAATTTTGGTTTTCCTTAAAACAGTCCTTGAGTTTTATTATTGTTATCTTCATTATATTCAATGAAGGCAGCACTTCTCAATTGTTATAACTTAATTTTCAGTGGAAGCATGATTTCAGCTAAGTTTTACCATTGAATACCATTGTATGCCATGGTTTCCATCAAAGATATAAACAGAAGATTGGATCATTTTTACACCACTCGATATATCAATAAATGAGAAAAAATGTCTTTCACTGGGAGGGGGGGGTGTCATAACTCAATTTTAGTAGAAATTATAGTATCAATTGGGATAATTTGGTTCTAAGAAATATCATTTGAATTTAGTCCCCAATGATTTTGGGAAACACACCAGATGCAATAACGTAGTTAAGAAAATGAATTTTGTATTCAGACTGATATAAAAATCATAGACCTACATGCCAGATCCAGTGAGTTTAGGTAACTATTAGTTTTTTTTAGGAATC
>NW_006408595.1:15221960-15223692 GCF_000296735.1 Chrysochloris asiatica
CTCACCACTGGACCAACAAACAACATTCTTACCAATGGAGAAAAGATTGAAGTTGTCAAGGACTTCATTCTTCTTGGATCAACTATCAACACTCATGGACGCAGCAGTCAAGAGATCAGATGACGTATTACATTGGACAGATCTGCTGCACAGGAACTTTTTAAAGTGTAGAAGAGCAAAGATGTCAGCTTGAGGACTAAGGTGAGCCTGACCGAAGTCATGGTATTTTCAATAACTTCATATGCATGTGAAAGCTGGACAGTAAATAAGGAAGACAGTAGAAGAATTGATGCTTTTGAGTCTCAGTGTTGGAGGAGAATATTGAAAATGCCATGGGCAGCCAAAAGAACCAACAGATCTGTGTAGGAAGAAATACAGCCAGAGTGCTCCTTGGAGGCCAAGATGGCCAAACTTCTTCTTTCATACTTTGGAATTATTGTCAGGAAGGACCAGTCTCTGGAGAAGGATATCATGTTTGGTAAGGTGGAGGGTCAGAGAAAAAGAGGCAGACTACCAGCGAGATGGATTGGCAAAGTGGCAGCATCGATGGGCTCAAGCGTGACAACAATAGCGAGGTTGGCCCAGGATCGGGCAGTGTTTTGTTCTGTTGTGCATAGGGTCACTATGAGTTGGTACTGATGCAATGGCACCTAATAACAACAACACGTGCTAGAGATGTTAACTGAAGGTCAGTGGTTTACACCCACCAGCCGCACCATGGAAGAAAGATATAACAGTCTGCTTCCAAAAAGATTTGCAGCCTTGGAAATCCTAAAGGGTAGCTGTGAATAGGAATCAACTTAATAGCAATGGATGTTGTCATTTTGCTGAAGAAAAATTTGTGTCAAGAAATACAATGGCCAACATATCTGGAAATCTCAGTAGTAGGGACACTAAGCAGTCACGTTTTAAGAGGCAGGATTAGAATGTTGGCTTTTGTGGGTACACTATCTCCTCATGGTAAGAGAAGACATGACCTCACAGTTCAGAGCTCCACTAAGTCACATAAAATAGGGATAGGTTAGGTTCCCTAAGCAAGAGTGGTCTGCAGTTAGTGGAGAAAGGGTGAAAACAACTTGGGCGTGCAAAAATACAGATGTCCTCTACAACAAAAAAATTTAATTTTTTTATAAAGCAATGCCTGGAAAATGTTGTCTGATCCATGTCTCTTCCTCTGAATACGAAGGACCATGAAACATCCTAAGCATGAAGCACACTGCTCTCTTCTTATGTATGTATTAGGATGAAGACAGCTGGCATGAGAGGCAATCAGAAATTCTCCTGAATTCCCACTTACTTGGTGTGGCACTGTGGGTTAATGCTCCAGACTGCAAAGCTGTTTGAACTGCAAGGTTGGTGGTTCAAGCTCACCAGCTGCTCCTTGGAAACCCTACACAGGGTTGCTATGGGTCAGGATCGACTCGATGATACTTAACAACAACAACAAACACATTGTGGCCGTACAGTTTAGTTTCCCCAAGGTCCTCTATGTGAAAGAGTTTGTGTATTTTCTGAACATTCTTCTCATAGCTGCCTTCACCTCCTTGTTCTGGAGGCTGTAGATGAGAGGATTCAGCATGGGGGTAACCACAGTGTACTGTAAAGGGAAAATCATCTCTAGAGGGGAACCTGAGGTTGGCAAGAGATAGCTGAGGAAACCTGATCCATAGAACAAGATCACAGTAGTGAGGTGAGAGGAACAGGTAGAGAAGGCCTTGCTTCTGCCAGAGGT
>NW_006408595.1:15224282-15226042 GCF_000296735.1 Chrysochloris asiatica
GGTTTCCGATTAGGGTCAGGAGGTAAATCACCAGGAACAGCACAAATAGAAGAGCCTGGGTCTGAGGTATGGAAGACAGCCCAAGGAGGATGAACTCATTGAACATGCTGTGGTTTCCCATAGTGATAAAAAGCCGTGTTATCCTAGGAATTCAAGAAAGAGACCTCAAAACTACCTTTGTACATCACAGTTTACATAAGTGTGTAGTATTTCATAACTGCTAAAAATCATGTTCAGTGATTTCTAAACTAACATCATAATCACCGCAATTACTTCATAATCTTGAATGACAGCCCACCACCCCTCTAGCAACTCCTTATCTAATGTTGTGGATAATTCTCTTATGCCTTTAGGAGTTTCTATATTTTATTTTAAGATACATATTAATTCAAGAACATTTTACATGCTTAATGGGAATAGAGAGAAAATTTGTTGATGCTGCAGAGCAAGCAGCAAATTCCTTAAGAGATGGAAAGTGAATGGGATTCAGAACGCAAGTGGAGCTTTGGCCCTAGATAAATGGAAGGATCCTTTATTGATTATAAATAGAAAAAGCAGTAAAGAAGTTGGGAACAGAGACAGCATCACCAATTTTATGGCTGAAATAATATAGATTTTCCAAATGATTGCTGCAAAGGTTTTGAGTAAGTGTGAAGTAAGACCATGAACAGAATTGCTGTATCTGTTTCCCTCCATATATAGATAGCTGCATCTCTATCTCTCTTTGTAAGTTCACTAGGCAGCTCAAGTAGTGTGTTATTAAATGGTGGCTTCACGAAAGAAAGGCCTGATGATCTGCTTCCACAAAGATTACAGCAAAAAAACCAAAACACTGGTGTGGCACTGTGGGTCAATGCGCTAGACTGCAAAGTCAGTTTCAATCACAAGGTTGGAGGTTCAAACTCAGCATCTGCTCCTCAGTAACCCTATATAGGGTCGCTATGGGTTGGAATACACTCAATGGCACTTACCAACAACAACAACATGGAACAATTCTACTGCACACATATGGTGTATGTTGAAAATCAAATTGGCAACTAAAAACAATAACATTTCTCTGTGTAGATGGTGTACATGTTCAGTGAGGTCATGTGAGAGATTGGAATGATGCAAGGAGACAAAACAGCAAGTGGAAGATCAATTTACAAAACAAATGCATTAGATTAACAGCTCATTCAGATTTGGGAACAAGGCCAAACTAGTATTTTCAGTAGCATTTACCTGCTTTAGCACATGTGTGGAACACATAAATATTTGGTTTTAATTGGGTTGGGTTTTTGCCAGGTATATAGAGTGACAAAGATAAAAAGATATCAGCAAGTAGAGCACGCTTGTGGAGTGAATGAATCTCAGAAGCAAGGCTGTGTAAGTCAAGCAGAAGACAGGCAATAAGTGGTAAAGACATTGGTTTGGGTTTGAATAATTGCTCCTGTGGAGCCACCAGGACAAGCAAGTCACAAATTTAAGAGATAGTGGTTTGATTGAGGGATGCTTAAAATTCAGGTATTGTAGATGTGCTGTAAGTGCTGATTATGATAAAGTTACGGATGCTATCGTGGGAGTTGGAGGCTAAAATGGGGTGGAAGTTTCTCTCACTGGTACAGTGGACGACAAAGAAACCCTAGATTTTTGAGTTAGGGTGATAAGTACTTTTTCCCTTTTTTTTTTTTTTTTTAATTTATTCCATTTCCTTACCTGAAGATTTATTAGTTTTAACATTTAAGTGGAATTAAATGGAAACAGAATTTAGTCCAAGATAA
>NW_006408595.1:15228072-15228582 GCF_000296735.1 Chrysochloris asiatica
GTTTGCTGCCAGATATTTACATTAGGTGGAGAGGATTAATTGAATCCTGCCAAAAGGGAAAAGCAGCTGAAGAATATTCATGGCAGAGTGAAATACGACTTTGTTTCCTAATGTGAATCAGAAAGTATCATCAGAGAATATGATTCAGTGTGTGAATGAGTGGGAATCAGAAGGAGAAGTGGACCAGAGTTTTATTGATTTGGGGAGATAAGAGTGATCACAAAGAAGTTTAAAGTCCTAGTTTTGTTAAGATGTATGATGCTTGAGAAGTGTTTCAGAATGTTAGCCAACATCCTGCAATTTCAAGACATATTTAAGTGTTGTATGAAGGAGTCCTGGTGTGATTCTGCGGGTTAATGTGCTGGACTGCAAGGTCAGCAGTTCAAGGTCACCAGCCACTCCTCATAATCCCTACATAGGGTCACTATGAGTCATAACCGACTTGATGGTACTTAACAACAACTGTATATATGTGTGATAGATCCAAATTATGTCACTTACTGGTTGTTT
>NW_006408595.1:15247051-15248369 GCF_000296735.1 Chrysochloris asiatica
CTTGTTTTTTATTGCAATTAGCTTGGTATATATTTTTTGCATCCTTTAACTTTTAGTCTGTTTTTGTCTTTGTGTGGAAGGTGTGTCTCTGGCAGGCAGCGTATAGAAGAGTCTTACTTTCTTATCCATTCTGCCACTCTCTGTCTCTTCACTGGTGCATTTAATCCATTGACATTTAGTGTAATTATCAATAAGTATGAATTAATTGCTGTCATTATGTTATTTATTTATTTATTTGCAGTGCTGCTTGTTCCTTTGTTCTGCATGCCTTCTTGTGCTTAGTTCATGTTTTTTTGTGCTCTTTCTTGTCAGTTTCTTCTTAGTTTTAATGTTTCCATGTACTTCTTGGATATTCATTTTAATGGTATGTTGTGCAGTATTAATTTTCTTTGAGGTTACCCTATAATCTACTAACTTCTTCCTCCATTTAAGGCAGTCTATTTTATTCTGCGATCTACCTGACCTCTTCATAACCTGGCTCTATGTTCCTATATTTTTCCCTCCTTCGACATTGTTATTATTTTGATCTTTGATTGACCTCCCAGGCCCTCTGAATTCATTGTTGTAATTTTGTTCTTTTCTGGACTCTTCTATCTGTTGACTGAGTTCCTGTTGGTGTTGCCACATCTGTCAATCTCTGGTTGTTGTCTGTTCTTGTTGGTTTTCAGTCCAAAGAACTCCCTTTAGGATGTTTTGAAGCCCCGAATCGGCTTTGACAAAATCTCTTTGCTTCTGTTTATACTGGAATGTTTTGATTGCACCATTGTGTTTGATTGACAGCTTTGTTGGGTAGATGATTCTTTGTTGGCAGTTTTTTTTTTCTTTTAGGATTTTATATGTATCTCCCTATTTCCTTCTTGCCTACATGGTTTCTGCTGAGAGATCAGAGCTTAATCTGATTTGCTTGCCTGTGTAAGTAACACTTCTCTTTTCCCTAGCTGCTTTTTTGATTCTCTCCGTGTCTTTGATTTTGGAGAGCTTGATTAGGATGTTTCTTGGTGATTTTATCTTGGGGTCTACCTTCCTAGGGTTTGTTCAGCTTCTTGAATGTTTATCTTCTCATGCTTCAAGATGTTAGGGAAATTTTCTTCCAGAAGCTCCTTAACTATTTCCTCTGTGGACTTCTGTGATTCTTCCTATTCTGGAATGCCAATTAGTCTTAAATTATTCCTCTTCATGTTGTCCAAAGTGAATCTTAGACTCTCTTCAGATTTTTAAATCATTTTTTCTGCTTACTCTTCTATCTTAGCAGTATTGAGAGATTCATCTTCCAGCTCGCTGGTTCTGGCTTTTATCTCTTCGATTCTACTCCTTTGCC
>NW_006408595.1:15249114-15251254 GCF_000296735.1 Chrysochloris asiatica
TAGCATACTAGTCCAGTAGCATTTATTGTGCAGCTCAGTGTGCATACACATTACAAACCTCCAGTGGTGGGTGGGAGTGTCCACTTGCTTAGGCCCCGCCTCTAGTCATCACTGTGGAGGTGCACAGACAGAGATTGAGAAATGAATGAAAGAAAGATTGTTCACACTTTTATCTCTGAATATTAGTTAGGTATATGTGTATGCACAGCATAATTTTCAAAAGACTGTGTCCTTGTATATAGTAGTTGGTGTTGGCTCTTGCCTTTTATGCAGGGTGCAAATATGGCTTGGCTGTACGGCCAGACCTGCTGTCTCTTAGATAAGGCAGGAATAAAGGCTTCCATCCAAGTAGGATAGTCAGCTTTAGGGCTAAATCCCAGAGTCAGATGTCATAAGAAGCTGTCAGAGGATTAGCCTCTGGAGATAATGGAGCTTTCAGCTACTTCCTCTTTGCACTGTGGGAAAATTGTCTCCTGTGGGCACAGCACTGGACATTTTTGGGGTGCACTTCCACCCATGTGAAGATACCTGGGCTGGGCAGAGAGGATGTGACAGGGTAGAGCACAAGAGATGTTGGGAAAAAAAAGTTTTTTTTTTTAAAAAGTCACACTTCTTTTTCCACAAGTCACTGGGTAGCTTTCATTGTACCTGACTGGCTGTGGAGCTGCCCTCTCAGTATAATTCTTACATCTGTATGCTAAGCAAATAATCAGAGACACTGGATTATATGAAGAAGAATGTGGCATAAGGATTAGAAGAAAACTCATCAACAGCCTATGATATGTAGATGACACAACCATGTTTGCTGGAAGCAAAGAGGAGTTGAAATACTGATGAAGATCAAAGACTAGTCCTCATTCTGGATTGCACCTCAATGTAAAGAAAACAAAACCCCTCCCACCTAGACCAATAAATAACACCATGGTAAACAGAGAAAAAAACTGAAGTTGTTAAAGACTTCATTTTGCTTGGCTCTGCAATTAATGCTAACAGAAGCAGAAGTTAAGAAGTCAAATGACATATTGCATTAGTCAAGTCTGCTACAAAAAACCCTCTTTAAAATGTTAAAAAGCAAAGATGTCACTGTGAGGACTAAAGTTTGCCTGGCCCAAGTCCTAGTATTTTCAGTGTGAAAATTGGACAGTGAATAAGAAAAACCATAGAAGAATTGATGCTTCAATTTTGTGGAAGAACTGTTCAACTCTGGAATAGATATGGTTTCCTGTCCTAGGAAGCTAGGAGAGAAAAAAGAAGCAGGTTTTCCCAGGTTTTAGCTCAAGAGTCATCTTGAAAAATTCAAATTTTTGACCAATTTTTCTAATCTTATTCAATCCTGGTAACATAATCTTTGTCCATGAAATATTACCTATACTTAATATGTTCCTGTTAATCATTATCCAAATAAAGGATTCTCCAGTGTAACCAATCAGAGGAAGACAGCTGAGTTTAGGTAGCCAATGGATTGTCAGATTGAGTGTAGGATCCTGAGGCAGCTTGCCCAATGGTAGGTGATCCCTGATGTCACACAAAGGAGCTTGATTGGGACTCATTTAAAAGATCTCTTTTCTTAGAGTAATAGGGGGCTTTATTATTCATAGTCTTGGAAATCCTGAGTTGAAGCAAGAACCTTGAACTATTGAATGGTGAATCTTGCTATTCTGATGAAAATTGCACTGGAATGAGGAGGGAGCAAGAAATTTGGCCCATGTGTAGTAATTTCCCATGGGTCAAATGCAAGATAGATGAACCTTCTGGGATTTACTATGGAAGCTAAGAAAATAACTAGGAGTTTGCTTTCTCATCATTTTCCCAAGTGTACATGAATAGATTTGTAGTTACAACAAGATTAAGGATCAGGATAAATGAGTAATAATTATACATTTGTTCATTGTTATTTTATAATACAAGAACTTATAAATCACTCAAGCAGCATATGAGTGAATCTGCTACATCATTAGACACAATACACTCTAACTTTTTATCATGATTAGATTTAAATTTTATTTGCATGTTCTTTATGCATCTATTGAGAATATTGTTTTTTCATATAAAGTATTGCATTGATTGAAATTGATTAAGTCTTGCACATCTGGGATAAATACTACTTGGTAAGGTTTTATTATCCTCTTTAATGACATTT
>NW_006408595.1:15252155-15255199 GCF_000296735.1 Chrysochloris asiatica
CTGGTGAGTTTGAGCCACCAACTTTGTGGTTCAAACTGATCTTGCAGTCCCACGTATTATCCCTCAGCACCACACCAGGACTCCATACTAAGTATCATCTAAGAAAACTGAAAGTCGTCGAAAGTGAAATGGAACACATAAAGATCTATACCTTACACATTAGTGAGCTGAAATGGACAGGTTTTAGCCATTTTGAACAAGACAGTCATATGGTTTACTGTGCTGGGAATGACAAATTGAAAAGAAATGGTGTTTTATATATTTTTTTGAAAGTACATTTCAGTATCTACCTTGAAATGCAATACTGTCTGTGATCAGTAGAGAACTGCCAGAAATTGAAGCTGGATTCAGAAGGTGTGAAATAGGATATTATTGCTGATGTCAGATGGATCTTGACTGAAAGCTGACAATACCAAAAAGATGTTTACTTATGCTTTATTAACTATGCAAGGACTTTTGATTATCTGGATAATAATCCACTGTATACAACACTGTGAAGAAAGGGAATTTCAGAACACTTGTACTCATGAGGAACCTGCACATTGAACAAAAAGCAGTCATTTGACTAGAACAGTGGATACTATGAGATTTAAAACCAGGAAAGGTGTGGATCCTTTCACCATACTTATTCAATCGATATCCTGATAAAATAATCTAAGAAGCTGCACTATATGAAGAAGAATATGGCATCAGAATTTGAGGAAGACTTACTAACAATCTGTGATATGCTGATGCCACAACCTTGCTTGCTGAAAACAGTTTCATGGTTCCTCAACAAGTTAAACGTAGAATTACCATTGTTGTTTGTTGTTAGGTGTCATTGAGTTGGTTTTGACTCATAGCGACCCAACGCACAACAGAATGAAACACTGCCTGGTCCTGTGCCATCCTCACAATTGTTGCTACACTTGAGCCCATTGTTGTTGCCATGGTGCTGATCCATCTCATTGGGGGTCTTCCTCTGTTTTCACTAACCCTCCACTTTACCAAGCATAGAGTCTTTCTACAGGGACTGGTTCCTCCTAACATTATGACTGAAGCATGAGAGGCGAAGTGTTGCCATTCTGTCTTCTAAGGAGCATTCTGGCTGAATATCAGCCAATAAAGATTTGTTTGTATTTCTGACAGTCCATGGTACTTTCAATATTCTTCTACAACTCCATAACTCAAATGCATCAATTCTATGGTCTTCTTTGTTCAATGTCCAACTTTCACATGCATATGTTGTTGTTGTTGTTAAGTGCCCTCAAGTCGATTCTGACTCATAGCTACCCTGTATAGGGTTTCTAAGGAGTGGCTGGTGAGTTTCAACTGCTGATCTTGTAAGTTGAGGTTGAATTTTTTCTTCAGTTCTTTCAGCCTGAGAAAATACTGAGTGTTCTTCCCTTATGGTTTTCTAACTCCAGGTCTTTGTACATTTCATTATATGTGACTTTGTCTTCTCAAGCTGCCTCTGAATTTTCTGTTCAGCTCTTCAACTTCCTCATATCTATCATTTGCTTTAGCATCTCTGCACTGGAGAGCAAGTTTCAGAGTGTCTTCTGATATCCACTTTGGTCTTTTCCTTCTTTTTTTGCTTCTTAATGTCCTTTTGCTTTCTTCCTGTATGATGTTCTTGATATCATCCCACAACTCTTCTGGTCTTCGATTATTAGTATCTAATGTACCAGATGTGTTCCTGAGATGATCTCTGAACTCACGTGTGATATATTCAAGGTCAAATTTTGACTCTCATGGACTTATTTCAATTTTCTTCAGTTTTAGCATGAACTTCCATAAGAGCAATTGGTAGTCTGTTCCTCAATCTGGCCCTGCCATGGTTTAGGTTATAGAACTTTCCCACCATCTCTTTCCACAGATGTAGTCAATTTAACTTCTGCGTATGCTGTTTGATGAGATCCATGTGTTGTTAAGTGCTGTTGGGTTGGTTTTAACTCATAACAACATCGTATAGGTTTCTAAGGAGCAGCTAGTGGGTTTGAACTGCTGACCTTGTGGTTCACAGTCCAGTACTGCTCCTATAGCACCACACCAGGAGTCCATTCATGTGTATGTTGTTGTTGTTGTTGTTAAATGCTATCGAGTCAGTTCCAACCCATAGCAACCCTGGATAGGGTTCCTGAGGAGTGGCTGGTGAGCTTGAACTGCCAACCTTACAGTTCAAAAGGCTTTTCAGTCTGGTGCATTAACCCACAGTGCCACATCAGAACTCCATCCATGTGTATAGTCATATTTTATGTTGGTTAGAAAATGTATTTTCAATGAGGTTTTGCAAAATTCTATCCTGCAATCTCCAGCATAATTTCTATCACCAAGACCATATTTTCCATCTACTGATCCTTCCTCTTTGTTTCTAACCTTTACATTCCTATTACCATTAATTATTAATACATCTCGAGTAATGTTTGATCAATTTCAGACTGAAGCAGTTGGTAGAATTTTTCAATTTCATCATCACTGGCTTTAGTGGTTGGTGTGAAAATTTGAATAATAGTGGTATAGATTGGTCTTCCTTATAGTCACATAGATAGTAAACTGACTTAAAGAAAACAGAGTTGAGGTTGCTTATGTACAGTGCTTCTACTCTACCTCTTTATTTGTTGCATAAAGACTTGGGTCTTGAAAACTTAAAAGTATTCAACCAAGCTACCAAAATTGGTCTGTATTTTCCTAGAGTAACAGAAAAGGAAGTAGAATCAGGAATAGAAAGAAGAAATGGATGTGTGACTGATTGCCTTTTGCCATGAGGCCAGAAAAACTGGATGGTGTCTAGCTACCATTACTGAACATTTTGATCAAAGATTCTACAGATGAATCTTGTTCAAAGGGGAAATTTTCAAAACAGACCTTTCTCATGAAATTCAAGCATTCTGGATCCATGGAGACTAGATGAATCCCTAAAACTATTACCCTGAGATATTCTTTAAACCTTAAATAAAATACATTCCCTGATGTATTCTTTTTTTTTTTTTAATTTTTTTATTTATTTAAGGTTTTTATTGTGGATTGAGTGAAAGTGTACCGGGCATATCATCAGTTTTACA
>NW_006408595.1:15258492-15261826 GCF_000296735.1 Chrysochloris asiatica
ATTCTTGTCAATGGAGAAAAGATTGAAGCTGTCAAGGACTTCATTCTTCTTGGATCAACTATCAACACTCATGGAAGCAGCAGTCAAGAAATCAACCTACGTATTGCATTAGGCAAATTGGCTGCACAAGACCTTTTTAAAGAATTGAAGAGCAAAATTGTCAGCTTGAGGACTAAGGTGAGCCTGACCCAAGTAGTGGATTTATGTTAATGAGGGAAAAACAACCTGCAAAAAAAGGGTGAGGAGAATTGTTGCACAACTCAAAGAATATAATCAATGCTACTGAATTCTGAATGTAGAAACTGCTGAAATAATGTATGTTTTGCTGTGTAGACTCTACTTTCTTTGTTAGGAAGGAATTTCAAAGCATGCAAGGCAATTCTTATGTGATCCCACTTTATAACTGGCTTAAAAACACCAGGCACGTTTCCCTTTCTTGCTTTCTTAAGCAGTTTAAAAAATCATGGACCTAGAAAGTACAATGTTGTTGTTGCTTTTGTGTGCCATTGAGTCACTTCCAACTCATAGCAACCCTGTATAGGGTGTCTGAGGAATGACTGGTTAGTTTGAACCACTTACCTTGCAGTTCAAATAGCTAAAATATAATTTTTTACTAGATGGATTCAACCACAGATTTGAATCAGGTAAAAGAAAGAATCAGCACACTTAAAAGGTAAATCAATTGAATTATCCAGGATGGGGTGCAGAAAGAAAAAGACTGAAAAAAAAAAAAAAAAAGCAGAGCCTAAAGAACCAGTGAGGCACCATCAAGCATATCAGTATGTGTATTATGGGGTTCCAGAAGGAAAGAAGAGATAAAAAGAACATTTGAAGAAATAATACTCAAAATCTCCCCAAATATGGTAAAATATATTAATGAATACATCCAAAGAGTCCTGGTGTGGTGCTGTGGGAAAATGAAGTAGACTGTAAGGTCAGTTTGAATTGCAATGTTGGTGGTTCAAATCCACCAGCTGCTCCTCAGAAACCCTATACAGGGTCACTATGAGTCAGAACTGACACAAAGGCACTTAACAACAAGAATAACATTACATCCAAGAAGCTCAATGAAATCAGAGCCACGTAACAATCAAACTGTTGAAAACCAAAGACAAAGAGAGAATCTTGGAAGCAGCAAGAATGAAACTAATCATTCATCACATATAAGGGGTATTCAATAATATTAACAACTAACTAGCATAGTGGTTATGAATCAGGCTGCGAACTGCAAGGTCAGCAGTTCGAAACTACCAGCTGCTCCGCAGGAGAAAGATGAGGCTTTCTGCTCCCGTAAAGATTTACAGCCTCAGAAACCCTGTTCAGGGTCACTATGAGTTGGAACCGACTCGATGGCACTTAACAACAACAACAACAACTTCTCATTAGATAACATGGAAGCTAGAGGGCAGTGAAATCATATATATTAATTGCTCAATAAAAATGTAGTCAACCATTCAGTGTACCCATGTTTTGTCCAAACAACTGTCTCTTGGTCCAGGTACAGATTCCTCATAAGCACAAGTAAGTGTTCCTGAATACGCATACTTCACAACTTTGTCCATAGCTTGTCATGATCCACACAATTGAAAGCCTTTGTGGAGTCAATAAAGCACAGGTAAACATCTGCCTGGTATTCTCTGCTTTTAGCCAAGACCCATCAACCATCAGCAATGATATCCCTCATTCCATGCTAATATAATTCTAATGATCTTTGTAATTAGAAAAGTTATAATTCTAGACACAATACTTTTTTTCCCTCTCTCTTTTGAATAACCATTTAAAATACATTTCTGACTTTGTGAAATTAGAAGAATTTCAAGCTAAGGCGGAAGCAAAAAGCCAAGAGGTAATTGTGTACCAAATATGGCTTTTTCTCTAGGAATTTCTGTTAAACCTTATATGCTCTACTTTTGACTGCTCTTTCCTAGGCTTGCTCAAGAAAGGGACTTTGACTTAAAACATTGTATGATACCAGGACCCCAAATTTGGGCAGCTAATATTTTAAAGGGTCTCACTGTACTTCTTGAAGTCCTGGTGTGGCGCTATAGGATACACATTAGACTGCAAGGTTGGCAGTTCAAACCCACCAGCCACTCTGAAATCCTCTACAGGGTCTCTATGAGTCAGAACCAACTCATGGGCACTTAACAACAACAACTCTACTTATTAATATTTAAATCGCACTCCTTCCCCCTTCTTCTTCTGTGCCATATCTGGGCAAGATGATAGGGAAGTCCAGGTGCTTTTTCCTTTGTTTGGTTCTTGTAGGAATTTCAAAATATACAAGGCAATCCTTACTTTATCCCACTCTCTCACTGCCATAAAAAACCCAGGCAAATTTTCCTTTCTTCCTTTCTAAGCACTTTACTGATCAGCTTGGAAGGTTGCCCTCGTCTCCTCAGAAAATCTCATAATGTGAGATTTTTCACATCCTCTTGACTTCTGTAATGAATTTGAGGGATTTGGAAGTAGATTAAGTTAAGAGACAGGACCACAAGATGGCAGTGTTGCAGAATAAGCTATTTAATGAGGAACCATTTTCATAGGTGAAGTCCCTCACAGCATGAGACCTTCCAAAGAATAGGAGCCACCCTGAAAGGAAAAATTGAAGAGGAACTCCCCAGGGAGAAAGGAAGTAAGAAGAAAGTTTACATATTTAGGTAATGTCTCTTAGCAGCTAGGTGGGAAGTCTCTGGTGAAAGAACTCCAAAGGGAAACAATGATTTGGACCTTTATAAATTCAGAGTTTAGTTTATCCATGCTTAGCAACTGTGTTCCAACTCACCAGTCATTCCTTGGGAACTCTATACAGGATCACTATGAGTCAGAACTAACTCGATGGCCCTAAATAACAACAGTAAGTCAGAACAGATTGGATTGCACTCAATAAAAAGGCAAATGTTAGGTGAAGTTTAGTGGGGTATGCAAAGCAAGCAGGCTTTAAATAGTTAGAAATCTGCTTACTTGACTATTTGGAGGGCCATTGGATATGTAGAACTTTGACTTTGGTGCTGGCAGGCTTTGGGACTACTGGATCCTGGCTAAGGTGAAGAAATAAGAGCCAATAAACAGAGGGCATCTGTGACTACATCTCTGAGAAGAGACTGTGGGAAAGCTCCATATCATCAGCTGAAACAAGACCAGGGGCAGACTGTGGAAAAGATCATAAATTGTTCATATGAAAGTTCAGGCTGAAGTTGAAAGAAACGAAAACATGTTCAGGAGAGCCAAAATATGACCCTGAACATAGCCCACCTGAATTTAGAGATCCTTTCAAGAACAGATCTGATACATTAGACAGTAATGGCGAAACCCCACAAGAGTTGTGGTATGA
>NW_006408595.1:15262593-15264274 GCF_000296735.1 Chrysochloris asiatica
GGGGAATTGCCAGAGGTTTGAGCTTGATTCAGAAGAGGATGTGGAATGAGGGATATCATTGTTGATGTCAGATATAAGCTGGATGAAAGCAGAGAACACCAGAAAGATGTTTACCTGTGCTTTATTGACTACACAAAGGCTTTTGACTGTGTGTATGATGACAAACTATGGATAACATTGCAGAAAATGAGTATTGTGCTCATGAGGAACCTGTACATAGACCAAGAGGCAGTCATTAGAATAGAACAAGGGGATACTAAATGGTTTTAAATCAGGAAAGGTATGTGCCAGGGTTATATTCTTTCATCATACTTATTTAGTCTGTTTGCTGAGAAAATAATAATGAACTATATAAAGCAGAACATGGCATCAGGACTGGAGAAAGACTCATTATCAACCTGTGATACAATCTTGCTTGCTGAAAGTGAAAAGACTTAAAATACTTACTGCTGAAGATCAGAGACTACAGTCTTCAGTATGGGTTGCCCCTCAATGTAAAGAGAACAAAAATCCTCATCACTGGAGCAATAAATAGCATCACGATAAGTGGAGAAAAGATGGAAGTTGTCAAAGACTTCATTTTGCTTAAATTCACTATCAACACTCATGGAAGCAGCAATCAAGAAACCAAATTACATATTGCATCGGGCAAATCTGCTGTACAAGGTCTCTTTTAAAATGTTCAAGAGCAAAGATACCAGTTTCATGGCGAAGTTACACTTTACCCAAGCCATGGTATGTTCAATAATCTCATATGCATTTGAAGTTCTGTAATGAATAAGGAAGACCAGAAGAACAAACATATCTGTGTTGGAAGAAGTACAACCAGAATGTTCCTTAGAGGCCAGGATAACGAAACTTTGTCTCTCATACTTCAAACACATTATCAGTGAGGGGGGCCAGTCCCTGTAGAAGGACATCATGATTGGCATAGTGTAGGGTCTGCAAAAAAGAGGCAGACCCCCAAAGAGATGGATTGCCACAGTGGCAGCAGCAATGGCCTCAAGCTTAACACTTGTGAGGATGATGCAGGAGACTGCTGTCTGCAGAGGTGAATGGTCAGCAGGTAAAATGGCAGGCTGCTAATGACTTCCAGGATTGTAAGGCAATACCAGTGGCATTGGTCCAAAGAATCAGAGATCAGATGAGGATCCAGATGCAGGATCCAGATCTTCTATGCGGGGAGCGGCTTGGCTTCTGCTGTTTGACAAGGTCCCAGCAGAAGGAGAAACATCATGCAAAGCAGATAATTCTCAGAAGCTGGCCTCTATCTTCCCTTCAGGATAACTCTGAATTCACTTGTGAAAATATATAGTATTGCCACATTCACAGCCTTTACTGTGAGCTCTGAAAACCTTGGGGAAAAAATCAGTCTAGCAACAATTATCTCAACTTCATTAGTTTGAATTCAAAGAGAATTGTATAAGCAACTCACCTTCACAGAAAACCTAAGTACAAAGTAATTGCATTTATAAGACAACAAAAGCAGATAGCAAACTAAAGTCAAGCTGACCAACCCCTATAGACCTCACCACAATCAGTCACCAGCCAGAATTCACAAACCCCTACATACACGCACCTGCATAAATAGGCAGAAAATAATGAACTTAAGTGAAGGGTAGTTTTAACTTGATAATCTACATTTCCTGCAGCAATTAGCCAGGTTGGGCTTTATGCCACA
>NW_006408595.1:15265464-15269262 GCF_000296735.1 Chrysochloris asiatica
CTCTTTTTCACTGACCCTCTACTTTACCAAACATGATGTCTTTCTCCAGGAACTTGTCCCTCCTGACAATATGTCTGAGGTATGTCAGAACAATCCTCATCATCCTCGCTTCTAGAAGAATTCTGACTGTACTTCTAAGAAGACAGATTTGTTTATTTTTCTGGTACTTTCAATATTCTTCACCAACATCATAATTCAAATGCATCAATTCTTCTTTATTCATTGTCCAACTTTCATATGCATATGAGACAATTGAAAATACCATAGTTTTGGTCAAACTCACCTTTAATGTAATAAAATGCAAAGACGTCTTTGCATTTTATCACGTTAAAGAGGTTTTGTTCAGCAGATTTGCCTAATGCAATACATTGTTTGGTTTCTTGACTGCTTCTTCCATGAGTGTTGATTGTCGATCCAAGCAAAACGAAGTCTTTGACAACTTCAACTTTTCCCCATTGATCATGATGTAATTTATTGATCCAGTTGTGAGGATTTTTTCACATTGAGATGTAATCCATAGTATATCTGTACTCTCTGATCTTTATCAGTAAATATATAAATCCTCTTTACTTCCTGCAAGTAAAGTTGTGTCATCTGCATATTGCCAAGTTGTTAATGAGTCTTCCTCCAACCCTGATGCCATGTTCTTCTTCAGATTGTTTAACTTCTTGGATAAAACTCTGACTATGGAAAAGCTTTCAACTGTGAGGATTATCATAAAACATGGAAATTTTAGAGGATGCATATTCCAGAACATTTAACGGTGCTCATGAGGAACCTGTACATAGACCAAGAGGCAAACATTTGAACAGAACAAGCGAACACTGAATGGTTTAAAATTAGGAAAGGTTTGTGGCAGGGTTGTATTCTTTCACCATACTTACTCAATCTTTATGGTGAGAAAATAATCTGAGAAGCTGGATTATATGAAAAAGAACATGACATCAGAATTGGAGGAAGACTCAGTATCAGTCTACAATATGCAGACAATATAACCTTGCTTGCTGAAAATGAAGAACATTTAAAATACTTACTGATGAAGATACAAGACCACAAGCTTCAGTATGAGTTGAACGTCAACATAAAGTAAAAAGAATTCTCACAACTGGGTTAATAAATAACATTATGATAAATGGAAAAATATTGAATTTATCATCTAGTTCATTTTGCTTGGATCCACCATCAACACTCATGAGAGCAGCAGTCAAGAAATCAAACTGGAAGAATCACTGCAGGATGTATGCATTGAGAAAGTCTACTGCACAAGATCTCTTTAAAGGTCCAAGAGCAAAGATGTCAGTTTGAAGACTATGGTGGTCCTGACCTAAACCATGGTATGTTCAATAACCTCATATGCATGTGAAAATTGGACAGTGGCTAAGGAAGGCCATAGGAGAATTGATGCATTTGAGTTATAGTATTGGAAAAGAATATTAAAAGTACCATGTACTGCCAGAAGAACAAACAAATCTGTGTTGTAAGAAGTACAGTCAGATGGCTCCTTAGAAGCCAGATGGCCAAACTTTGTCTCTTATATTGGGTATATTATCAGGAGGGATCAGTCCCTGGAGAAGGACATCATGCTTGGTAAAGTGAAGGAGAGTCAGTGAAAAAGAGGAAAGCCCTCAAGGAGATGGATTGGCACAGTGGCAGCAGCAATAGACTCAAACATAACAATTGTGAGGATGATGCAGTATTGGGTAGTTTCGTTCTGTTGTACACAGAGTTGCTATGGGTTAGAAACAACTTGATGGTACCTAACAACAACAACAATAGGAGAAAGATTGACATTATAAATTTTGGAAGTGTAGTGGGATCCTTCCTTAAGGGGATCTACCCTCTTCTTCAAAGGATTGTGGGTCTGGGAATTGATTGAGGGGTCATGACTGCCTATAAGGAAATTCAAGTTAAACTGCTGTTTACATGACCTAGAATTCTTCCATTTGTACAGAACAAATAAATATTCAATAGGTTTTCTATCTATATCATTCCTAGGGACACTCTGCCTACGTAGCCATTGAGTCAGACTATTCTGATTAATGCTTTGACTCTGCTGTCCAGTACAGTAACCACTCCAACCTTGTGTTTGTTGATTAAGTACTGTCACTTGGCCCCTATTATCACCAATCAGCCCCATTGTAGTTAGGTTTTGAAATCAATTAGGGCAGTTCCCACTGTCATAAAATATAGAAAATAGCAATTGCAGAACTCTTCAAGGCTCACTTCACAAATTTGTTCTTCATTGCTATGGCAGAAAAAAATGTGCCCTCCAGGCACTATGTGTGAGTCTTTGGGCCTATCCTGACAAATATACTCTAATATTTCCCGAAGCCTTTGAATACCTTCTTCTACCATATGTCAAAGAAGTTCTGATATTCCAATTTGATGTATTGCAGGCCACTTTGCAATTCACGTTTTGGTAAACCAACCAAATAAACTATTACTTTCTTAACCTCTTGAGTTGAAACATCGAATGAAGAATTTAGGCTTAGTGGACCCATATTAATAAATTCAGACTGCTCCAACTTTTTGCTTCTTGCATCATTATCTCACACCCTTAATAGTCATCCCACACATATTCTTCAGGTTTCTGTTTGAATATATATATATATATTTAAAATCAGCTAGTTCTTTTGGCATGTGTAACACACCTCTTCCTGGCTCACAATTTGTACTTCGCCTTTTGGGGCTCACTATAAATTAAGTCTAATTGATAGTCTAGAAGCAATAATGGATGGGGGGAATTTTCCTGGAAGTACCTCAGCAGTGTTTTGTAAGGCATCTGCCGCAGGTGATGCTTGGAAAATGCTCCAGGCACCATTTCAGCAGGTTAATCTCATCAAATGTGTGGAGAAGAGATAAAGGCTTTAATGATAATGGGTTAGCACACAAAGATGGAGTATCTCTTCAAATAGGATAGGAAGTGAAGTTTGCCTATATTTGTTATTGTCTCCAGGGTCCCACCAGTCTTTATCAAACCAGTAAGTTTGATCTTTTTAAATTTTAAGTTTTGTTCCAATTTTTCTCCCACTGTGTCTAAGACATCCTATTGTAATCCCTTTCAGAGGAGGTCTACAGTGCAAACCAGGTCTGGCATTTAGTCTGGTGTCAGGGTTGTGGACATTCATTTCATGTGGTCCATTAGTCATATTGACTAATAGTTCCCTGGTGTCTTTGATTTTCTCCACTCTACTTTGTTCTAGATAGAGAGAGACCAATAGTTGCACTTGTATGGCTACTAACAAACTTTTAAGACTCCAGCCACTATTCACTAAAGTAGAATGAAGAACATTATGTTTGTGAACAATTTTATGTCAATGGATCTTGGTGGTTCCCACAACTATGAATTTCCAGACCCAGCAACTCATTTCTTCGAGATGTTTGCTTATGGCTAAGAAGTTTTCATAACTTTGCCCTCTTTATGCTCAACTATTTCATAGATTTAATTGCAGCACATACAAATACATACATGGAAATATCTTTGGTCAAACCTATTACATTAGTTAGTATATAGTTCCATTAGTCTTTCCACACTTACTCAGCTTGACTGTCTTTGAATCTATTCATAGATTATTGCCATGTCTATTATTGAAGGATTGTATATGTAGTAGTATACACCTTTGTTGCCTTCAGCTCTTTTTTTTTTTATTATGAATTGAGTGAAGGTTTACAGAGCAGATCATCAGTTTCACATTCAACAAATCATACACACTTCATATCATCTCGTTGATGACAAACCCTTCAATGTAACATCACTTATCCCACTTCCTCCCTGTGTTTGTTTACATTCTTCCTTCT
>NW_006408595.1:15269362-15271229 GCF_000296735.1 Chrysochloris asiatica
TATGTAGTAGTATACACCTTTGTTGCCTTCAGCTTTTTTTTTTTTTTTTTTTTTTTGCTTTTCATTGTGAACTGGGTAAAGGTTGAACAGATCATCACTTTTACATTCCACTAAGCATACACACTTCATATCATCTCGTTGATGACAAACCCTTCAATGTAACATCACTTATCCCACTTCCTCCCTGTGTTTGTTTACATTCTTCCTTCTTTCCAAACCCTTCTGAATTTTGTCCTTGGGTAAATGCTACCCTTTTGATCTCAAATAACTGATCATTATAGAGCATGAATACCAAAAGGTCAGTGGTTCAAACTCACCAGCTGCTCCTGAGACTCTATTTGTGGTGGTTGTTAGATGCTGTCGAGTTGATATTGACTCATAGTGACCTTATGCACAACAGAACGAAACACTGCCCAGTGCTGTGCCAACCTCACAATCATTGCTACGCTTGAGCCCATTGCTGCTTCCAGTGTACCACCCTATCTCATTGGGGGTCTCCCTAGTTTTCACTGATCTTGAACTTTACCAAGAATGATGTCCTTCTACAGTGACTGAATAATATAATATGTCAGAAGTCTCACCATCCTGGCTTCTATGGAGCATGCTGGCTGTACTTCTTACACCACAGATCTGTTTGTTATTTTGGCAGTCCACGATACTTTCAATATTCTCTTCCAACACCATAACTCAAATGCATCAATTCTTCTATAGAAGTCCAACTTTCAGATACATATGAGGCTATTGAAAATACCATGGCTTGAACCAGGAGAACTTTGGTCCTCAAACTGACATCTTTTCTCTTGAACACTATAAAGATGTCTTGTGCTGCAGATTTGCCCAATGCAATACATTGTTTGATTTTGTGACTGCTGCTTCTATGAGTGCTGAGAGTTGATCTGAGTAAAATGAAGTCTTCGGAAACTTCTATTTTTTTCACTGTTTATCATGACGTTATTTATTGCTCCAGTGGTGAGAATTATTGATTTCTTTACACTGAGGTCCAACCCATACCGAAGGCTGTGTTCTTTGATCTTCATCAGTAAGTATCTTAAGACTTCTTCCCTTTCAGCAATCAAGGTTGCATCATCTACATATTACAGGTTATTGATGAGTCTTCCTCCAATCCTGATGCAATGCTATTCTTCATATAATTCAGATTTTCAGATTATTTGTTCAGAATACAGATTGAATAAGTATGATGAAAGAAAACAACCCTGGTACACACTTTCCTAATTTTGAACCATTCAATATTCTCTTGTTCTGTTCAAACAACTGCCAAGAGGTCTAGGTACACATTCCCCAGGAGCACAATTAAATGTTATACTCATTCTCAACAATGTTGTCCCTAGCTTGTCGTGATCCACATAATCAAAAGCCTTTGTAGCCAATAAAACACAGGTAAATATCTTTCTGGTAGTCTCTGCTTTCAGCCAAGATCCAACTGACATTAGCAATAATATCCTTCATTCCACATCTTTATCTGTATCTGGCTTGAACATCTGGAAGTTTCCTGTCAATGTACTGTTGCAGCCATTTTTAAAATATCTTCAGCAAAATTTTACTTGAATGTGATAATAACGATATTGTCAGATGTTTTCCACATTCTGTTGGGTCACCTGTCTTTGGAATGGGCATAAATATGGATCTCTTCCAATCATTTGGCCAGGTAGCTGCCTTCCAAATTTCTTAGCATAGATGAGTGAATGCCTCCAGTGCTGCATCACTTAGTTTGTTGAAAGATTTCAATTTCTAGTCCATTAATTCCTGGAGCTTTGCTCTTTGCCAATGACTTCAATGCACCTTGGACTTCTTCCATGTGTAGCATATGTAGATCATATGCTACATCTTGAAATGGTTGAACAGCGAC
>NW_006408595.1:15271329-15279810 GCF_000296735.1 Chrysochloris asiatica
CGGTTCCGACCCATAGCGGCCCTGTACAGGGTTTCCAAGGTTATAAATCTTTACGGGAGCAGAAAGCCTCATCTTTCTCCTGCAGAGCAGCTGGTAGTTTTGAACTGCTGACCTTGAGGATCACAGCCTGACTCATAACCACTATGCTACCAGAGCTCCTTATTTTGCCAGTAGAACCCTTCAATATTTCAAGTTAAAGCCTGATTTTTTTCTTCAGTTCTTTCAGCTTAAGAAATGTTGAGAATGTTCTTCTCTTTTGGTTTTATAACTCCAGATATTTGCACATTTCATAATAATATTTGACTGTCTTCTAGCGCTGCCCTTTAACTATTTTCTATTCAGCTCTTTGACTTCCTCATTTCTTCCATTTGCATTAGCATCTCTATGCTGAAGAGCAAGTTTCTGAATATTTTCTGACATCCATTTTGGGCTCTTTCTTTTTTCTTTTCCTCTTAATGACCTTTTTGATTTCTTCCTGTATTATGTTCTTGATGTCATCCCATAACTCTTCTAGTCTGTCATTGTTGCTGTTGTTATGTGCCGTCAAGTAGGTAGCGACCCTGTACAGGGGTTTTGAGGCTGTAAATCTTTACGGGAGCAGAATTTATCAAATCTGTTCTTGAGATGATCTCTAAATTTTAATGGAATATGTTCAAGGTCAAATTTGGCTCTTAAGGACTTGTTTTAATTTTCTTCAGCTTCAGCCTGAACTTGCATATGAGCAATTGATAGTCTATTCCACAGTTTTCCTGGCCTTGTTTCCTCTGATGATATAGACCTTTTCCACCATCTCTTTCCTCAGATGTAGTCAATTTGATTTTTGTGTATTTCATCTGGTGAGGTCCATTTGTGTATTCATCTTTTATGTTGTCTCTCATAATTTGGACATATTGTCAGAAGGGACCATTAGTTGGAGAAGGATATCATGTTTGGTAGGGTGGAAGATCAGAAAAACAGGAAGACTCCAGTGAGATGTATTGGCAAAGTGGCAGCATCCATGCACTCAAGCATGGCAACAATTGTGAGGTTGGCCCAGGACAAGGCAGTGTTTCATTCTGTTGTGCATAGGGTCACTATGAGTCAGTACCAACTTGATGGCACCTAACAACAACAACAAATGGTATTTGCAATGAAAAGTCATTGGTCTTGCAAAATTCTATCATGCATTCTCTAGCTTCGTTTCTATCTCTAAGGCTGTATTTTCCTACCACTGCTCCTTCCTCTTTGTTTCCAACCTTTGCATTCCAATCACCAGTAATTTTCAATACATCTCGAATACATGTTTGATCAATTTCAAACTGAAGAAGTTGGTAGAATTCTTCAATTTCATCATTACTAGCTTTAGTGATTGGTGTGTAAGTTTGAATAATGGTGGTATTAATAGGTCTTCCTTGTGGGAGTATGGATATTATCCTACCACAGACAGTGTTGTGTTTTAAGATAGAACTGGAAATATTCTTTTTGATGATGAATATGGTGCCATTCCTCTTCAATTTGTCATTCCCAGCATAGTAAACCATGTGATTGTAGGATTCAAAATGGCCAGTACCAGTCCATTTCAGTGTGGTACTGTGTGCTAATGCTCAGGACCACAAAGTTGGTGGTTCAAGCTCACCAGTCGCTCCTCAGAAACCCTATGCATAGTTATGAGTGGAAACCAACTCTACGACCCTTAAAAACAACAACAACAATGCCTAAGATATCTATGTTTGTGTGTTCCATTTCATTTTTGACAACTTCCAATTTTTGCTTCCACCTTCCAGTTATTAATGATTTTTTCCAGCTGTTTCTCTTCATTTTAAGTTGTGTCCCACAAGCAACTGAAGGTCCCAAAAGCTTTACTCCATTTGTACCATCACGGTCAATTCTACTTTGTGGAAGCAGCTCTTCTCCAGTCTTATTTTGAGTGCCTTCCAATCTGAGGGTTTCAGTTTCAAGTACTATATCTCAAAATATTCTGGTGCTCTTCATCATGTTTCAATACTCAATATTCTGGTGCTCTCTGAAAGTGTTCCACTTCTATTCATAAGGTTTTCAATGACTAAGTATTAGGAAGTAGTCGTCTCCCCTTCTTCCTAGTCTGTCTTAGTCTGGAACTCAGCTGAAACCTGTCCGCCATCAGTGACCTTGCTGGTGTTTAAAATAACTATGGTATTGATTCCAGAATCATAGCAACATGTAAACCACCAAAGTACAACAAATTGATAGACAAATGATAGGGAAACTCTACGTAAGTTCGCTATGAATCATAACCGACTCAACAGCACTTAATAATAACATTTCTCACTAGTAATGTTGTTCTCCTTACTGACTTATTTATTGCTTGGCTTATAATTAAGTCATGGGAGTGAGTTCAGTTCCAGACCTGAATGGTGACAAACATCCATAGTCTTGGAATTCCACTAGTCTTTATCTGACTAGTAACCATGATTGTTTTTATTATTTTGAGTTTTTGTTCCACATTTTCTCTCATTCTATCTAGGACCTTCTATTGTTATCCCCTTAATAACAATTAGTATTGGTAGCCAGGTATTGGTAGCACCATCTAGTTCTTCTGATCTCAGGGTCATGAAGACTGATGTTCTTGTGGCTCCACAAGAAGAAGACAGTATAGGAAGAAGGTGAGATAGTCTAACTCAGAATATTTAGTCACTGAAAACCTTATGAATAGCAGTGGAACACTGTCAGCACCAGATTATTGAATATTGAAACATGATAAAGAGCACCAGAATATTGTCAGATATTGTGCCAGAAGATGAGCCCCTCAGGTTGGAATGCACTCAGTGCAACAGGGAAGAACTACCTCCTCAAAGTAGAGTTGACTGTGTTGATGTGAATGAAGCAAAGGCCTCGGGACCTTCATTTGCTGATGAGGTACAATTCAAAATGAAGGGAAACAGTTGTAAACATCCACTAATAATCAGAACACGAAATGTACCAAGTATGAATCTAGAAAAATTGGAAATTGTCAAAAATGAAATGGAATGCGTAAACATCGATATCCTAGGCATCAGTGGGCTGAAGTGGGCTGGTATTGGCCATTTTGAATTTGACAATCATGTGGCTTACTTGTTAGGAATGACAAATTGAAGAGGAATGGCCTCACATTCATCATCATGACCAGTCATGAAGTACAATGCTGTCTGTGATAGGATAATATCCATACACCAACAAGGAAGACCAGTTAATACCACTATTATTAAAATTTACGCCAACTACTAAAGCCAGTGATGATGAAATTGAAGAATTCTACCAACTTCTTTAGTCTGCAATTTATCACACATGCAATCAAGATTTATTGATTATTACTGGTGATTGGAATGCAAAGGTTGGAAACAAAGAGGAAGAAGAAGTGATAGGAAATATGATCTTGGTGATAGAAATGATGCTGTAGATCACATGATAGAATTGCAAGACCAATGACTTCTTCATTGCAAATACGTTTTTTAAACAACATAAAAGATGACTATACACATGGACTGCACCAAATGGAATACAGAGAAATCAAACTGACTACATCTGTGGAAAGAAACTGTGGGAAGGCCGAAACAAAGCCAGGGGCAGACTGTGGAATAGGCATCAACTGCTCATATGCAAATTCAGGCTGAAGCTGAAGAAAATGAAAACAAGTCTGTGAGAGCCAAAATATGACCTTGAATACATTACACCTGAATTCAGAGATTATCTGCAGAACAGATTTATTAGACATTAAAGACCAAAAGCCAGAAGAGTTGTGGGGTGACATCAAGAACATCATACAGGAAGAAAGCAAAAGGTTATCAAGAAGACAAGAAAGAAGGAAAAGATCAAAACAGATGTGAAAAGACTCTGAAACTTGCTCTCCAATATAGAGATGCTAAAGCAAACGGAAGAAGTAAGGAGGTACAAGAGCTGAACAGAAAATTTCAAAGGTCAGTTCAAGAAGACAAAGTCAAATATTATAATGAAATGTGCAAAGACCTAGAGTTAGAAAACAAAAAAAGGAAGAAGACACTCAGCATTTCTCAAGCTGAAAGAACTAAAGAAAAATTCAAGCCTCGACTTGCGGTGCTGAAAGATTCTATGAGCAAAATATTGAATGATGTAGAAAGCGTCAAAAGAAGATGGAAGGAATACACAGAATCACCCTACCAAAAAGAAATGGCCAATGTTCAACTATTTCAAGAAGTAGCATATAATCAAGAGCCAATGATGCTGATGGAAGAATTCCAAGATGCATTGAAGTCATTGGCAAAGAATAAGGCACCGGGAATTGATGGAATACAAATTGAAATCTTTCAATAAACTGATGCAGCACTATAGGCATTCATTTGTCTATGCCAAGAAATTTGGAAGACAACTACCTGGCCAACTGACTGGAAGAGATCACTATTTATGCGCATTCCAAAGAGAAGTGACCCAACAGAATTCGGAAATCATCCTTGGTCATTGATATCCCATGTGAGTAAGTTTTACTAAAGGTATTACAAAAATGGCTACATTCATACATTGACAAAGAATGGCCAGAGGTTCAAGCTGGATTCAGAAGAGGACACGGAACGAGGGATATCATTGCTGATGTCAGTTGAATCTTGGCTGAAAGCAGAGACTATCAGAAACATTTTTATCTGGTCTTTATTGAGTATGCAAAGTCTTTTGACCATGTGCATCATGAATAGCTATGGACAACATTGCAGAGAATGAGTATTCCTGAACACTTACTTGTGCTCATGAGGAACTTGTACATAGACAAAGAAGCAGTTATTGAACAGACTCTGAATGGTTTGAAATTAGGAAAGGTGTGGACCAGGATTGCAGTCTTTTGCCATGCTTATTCAATCTGTATGCTGAACAAATAATATAAGAAGCTGGGTTATATAAAGAAAAATGTGGCACTAGAATTGGAGGAAGACTCATTAACAACCTACAATATACAGATGATACAACCTTGCTTATTAAAAGTGAAGACAACTTTAAATACTTGATGAAGATCAAAGACCTCATCAAGTATTTCATCAAAGCCTTCTGTATGGGTTGCATCTCAATGTAAAGAAAATAAAAATCCTCACCACTGGATCAATAAACAACATCCATATAAATGGAGAAAAGGTTGAAGTTGTCAAAGACTTCATTTTGCTTGGATCAACCATCAACACTCATGAAAGCAGCAGTAAAGAAATCAAATACTGTATTGTATTAAGCAAATCTGCAGCACAAGATCTCTTTAAAGTGTTGAAGAACAAAGACAGCAGTTTGAGGACTAAGGTGCACCTGATCCAAGCCATGCTATTTTCAGTAACCTCATATGCATGTGAAAGTTGGACATTGAATAAGGGAGACCATAGAAGAATTGGTGCATTTGAGTTATGGTGTTGGAGGAGAATATTGGATGTACCATAGACTGCTAAAAAACACAAACAGATTTGTGTTGTAAGAAGTGCAGCCAGAGTGCTCCATAGAAGACAGGATGGCCAGATGTCATCTCTCATATTTTGGACATATTATCAGGAGGGACCAGTCACTGGAAAAGGATATCATGTTCAGTAAGGTGAGGGGTCAGAGAAAAAGAGGAAGACCCCCAACAAGATGGATTAGCACAGTGGCAGCAACAATGGACTGGGGTGTAGCGATGATTGTGTGGTTGGTTCAGGACCGGGCAGTGTTTCGTTCTGTTGTGAAAAGGGTTCCAGTGAGTTGGCACTGACCTGATTGCACCTAACAACAACAACAATACCCTCTTGTTATTTACCCTGCTTTACCTCCTCCACTCTGATAAACTTCAAAGAATATTTCTTTCCATGTGTAAAACTTTCTTGACTTTTTATAGCAATGGTCTCATGTAATATTTGTCTTTCACTCAATAAAGCTATTAATATGTAAAATAAGATTAAGTACAAGAAGCTAATATATATTACTCTCACATATGAACATAAAGAGTACATTCATAAGTTAAATTTTGATACATCATATTTATTAAAATTCTACCTTAGTAGAGTATGTAAGAATTCTTAATACTAGAACACTTAATAATATAACTTGTTTTAAAAAATTAAATAATTAAAACATGAATGTTTCAATATTTTTATTCAATAGTTATTTATTTATTTTTGTGGAGTTCTAGAGTGACACTGTATGATAAGCACTAGACTGCAAAGCCGGTTTGCACTGCAAGGTTTGTGGTTCAAACTCAACAGTTGAAACCCTATATAGGGTCACTATGAGTCAGAACTAACTCGATGGCACTTAACAAAAACAATATGGATAGAAAAAAAATTTCCTTGTTTGTAGATAAAATCAAATTATCATTTAAAAATTTAATAGATCTACAAATGAATCATTTATACTAAGAAAATAGTTTGGCAAAGTTGACAAATACAATACAAAAGTACAAAATTCAGCAGTATTCCTATATACTAAAAATAGTCAAGTAATAAATGAAAAAGAATTATGAAAACCCCATTCAAAATAGATATAAAAAATATAAGGTTTCTAGTAGGTATGATATGTATCAAAATAATTTTCATCAATGACAAGGCAGATCAGCCTTGGTGAAAGGAAACCATGTTGTTGAGTTTGTATAACCATCATCAAGCCAGCCATTATTTTGAACCTCTTTGACAGTAGGGCCTTACTGGTAAGAATTTATTCTAGATATATTCACATAGTCTTGGTGCATTCTCATATATTTAAAATGTATGTACTGTGTATCAAGCATGCTTGAAACTATCTTAATATTATTGAAAAAGTAGTGAAGATGTCAGAATATTCCCTTTATCGCTTATAGTTGGTATTCTCTGCTGCAGATAAGTAGGGGTGGAGGAGAGGATGATAGGTGCAAATGTATAAGAAAATAAAGATGCAAAAGGTAATTTCAGAAAGCAACAGTAACTCCTTTTTTTTTTTTTTTTAACTATGATAATGCTACTCTTTAACTTTGTTAAACTATGATAATGTTAATCTCACATGATTTTGAGATAGCATTGACTTGATGGCAATGGTTTTGGTTGGTTTTTCCCAAAACTCCATCTCACCACTAATCCTCCGATTTGCTCCATAATCTAAGGGATCTTTGATGAAATTTTGTTGGTTTCCTCGTGGAGTTTGCCAAAGGCCTTGCCCAATGCTTGCTCTGACATTAACACTCACGTTCTGCAGTTTCTGCAGCATCATTAGAGCTGAGTAAGAGAGCAAGTTATCTAGGAATGTGTGCAAACTGGGAAATCTTACTTTGTCCTGGGTTCACTCACAGCTGGAGATAACTGGCTACCAGGAAAATGGTTTGAAGAAGAATAAACAAATGTGCTATTTATAGTCTCTATTAGATATGTCTGGTATGGTGCTATAGAATCAGCACTGGACTGTGAACCACAGCTCAAACCCACTAGCTGCTCCTTGGAAACCCTATACAGGATCGGTATGAATTGGAATCGACTCTATGGGATTTAACAACAACAATTAGATATGTCTACACTTAGTCAACATTTTCAAATACCCCAAGTACCCCCAATGTCTATACCTTTCATCATGGTGCAAATGTATACCGTTCTGATTCTTTGTATAGCTTATAGATCTTTTCCTTGAAGAAAATTAAGTCTGACTTACTTCAGCAAACCAAAATAAAACAAAATAACAAAAAAGCATTAGAACAGAAAATCATGAACATGGTCCAGGATAGCTCACAGCATTAAGGTGGTAAGGAAAACAGGATGTAGAGCATTGGTCCAACTGGCACCTATTACCATGATTGTTGTGTACCATGAAGTTGGTTCCAACTCATAGTGACCCTTTATAGTGTTTCCGAGGCTGCAAATCTTTACAGGAGCAGAAAGCCTCATCTTTCTCCAATAGAATGGCTGGTAGTTTCAAACTGCTGGCCTTGAGGTTAACAGCCTGACTCATAACCACTACAATACCAGAGCTCCTCCCTACTACCATAGTGATCCTGTATAGAGTTTCTGAAACTGTAAATATTTACTGGAGCAGACAGACTCATCTTTCTCCTATGAAGCCACTAGTGGGTATGAACTGCTGACTTTGTGGTTAGTGGTCCAGTGCTTATCCTACAGTGCTACCCAGGCTCCTTACTAACTGGTTCAGGGGGTTGAATTTCAACACTTTTCTTTGGTGGATATAGTTCAACTAACAACAAGCTACTATTGCACTGCAACCAGAATGACTGACTTCTACCTCTCTGAATCGCTTCTCAAGATTCAGATTCCTAACAGAAAGAGTTGTATGATGTTGGAGGTTAGGTCCAGAAGGTAAAAGCCTTCTGCATATGTAGTTGCCAAGAGACCTAAAAAACAATGACCAGAACACAATCTGAGAGACATTAGTTTATTACAGAAAATAAAATAAAAGGGATGATTTGTCAACAAGGGGAGTTACTTACAAAGGACAAACAAAAACCAGCTGTTTCCAGTGGCAGCCAGCTAGACAGTGACATTTTTCTGAGTGAGGGGCATGAGCTAGGGTCTTTTTATATCATAGGATATACAGGCT
>NW_006408595.1:15280158-15304332 GCF_000296735.1 Chrysochloris asiatica
CTAGACAGCTGGAGCAGGGGGATGGGATAGGAGATATAAGGTTTGAGTTGACATTAGCATGGTCATTTTGGAGGATTCAATTTGTGTCCCTACACATGACATTGACCATGTCATGAGCTCCTTCCTGGAAGGTAGGGTAGCATAATAATCGGTGGTGAAGAGTGTTGGGATATGATGGAACCATACCGAATATACTAGAGTTTAGTTACTGGGGGAATAGTAAATGTAGGCTGAGCATGCAGTAACAATGTCTACCATACAGTGTGTAATAAATGGCTTTGTAAGAAAAATTGCTAGACAAGAGATTTATCTTATTAATTCACCTTATTTGACTAGGACTAAACCTTTATCATCTCAAGAAAATATTTATCTACATTAAAAAATATGTTTAAGAAAAAAGGAGGTATAAAGTATATCATAGATCTTGACATCAGATAATCCTCCATAACTGTATATTGCAGTTGTATCCAGTATCCTCATCATTTTGATGCCATAGTCTAGAATTTGAAACGTTTTCTCAATATTCTTCTCATAGCTGCCTTTACCTCCTTGTTCTTCAGGCTGTAGATGAGGGGGTTCAACATGGGAGTGATCACACTGTATTGCAAGGAGAAAATTAACTCTTGAATGGATCCTGAATTTGGCATGAGATAACGGAGCAATCCTGAGCCATAAAAGAAGATCACTGCGGTGAGATGGGAGGAGCAGGTAGAGAAAGCCTTGTTTCTGCCTGTAGTGGAGCTGATGCTCAGGATAGTGGAGATAATTCGAACATAGGAGAAAAAGATCAGGAGGAAATTTCCCAAGAAATGCACAAGGCTGGAACAGAGCAGGGCAGTAAAGCTTGAAGACACATCAGAGCAAGACAAAGGATAGAGGGAGGGCAGCTCGCAGCTGAAGTGATGGATATTTTGACCCTCACAGAAGTCTAAATTGAGAGCTACAAGGATATTGATGAGAGCATCCAAAAAAGCCAATCCCCATGAGCCCCACACCAACCCCACACAGAGCTGTGTGCTCATTATCTGGCCATAGAGCAGAGGAGAGCTGATGGCGACATAGCGGTCATAGGCCATCACAGCCAGTAGGCAGGATTCTGTGCCCCCAGTGGCAAACACAAAGAAGACCTGAGCCAGACAGCCCTCTACTGAGATGGTTTTCGTCTTGGATAGCAGGTTTTCCAGCAACTTGGGTACAGTGACAGAGGAATGACAGAGATCCAAGAAGGACAGTTGTCCCAGGAAAAAGTACATAGGTGTGTGGAGGTGAGAATCAGCCTTGATCACCACTAACATCATTAAGTTCCCCATCACAGTCAAGAGGTAAATCACCAGGAACAACACAAAAAGCAGAACCTGGATTTGGGTGTCAGCAGACAGTCCGAGGAGGATGAACTCGGAGACAGCACTGTGGTTTCTCATTGCCTTCAGTATGTATGTTCTTTAGAATGTAAGAAAGTTAAAAGAAAACCTGTTCTTATGTATAACGTATCTCCAAGTGTTTTATTCCTCTTCTCCATTCACAAAGTTTCGTATCTACTAAAAAATTTATAAACAGAAATGATAAACTTTCCAAAGTCTCTAGAGTTTCTAAAACCTTTAGTAATCTTTTTATGTAAATCCCTAGCCTTCAATCAACTCCTGCCCACCTTTATTGTGCTTGCTTCGGTGTTTTAGGGTTTGCAATTGTTGTTTTATTACTAAAGCTTCTGGAAGATGTTTGTAGACTATTGATAATGATCTAGGAGAATGGGAGGAATTTTAGGAAGAATAAGAGAACTTTGGAGAAATGGTGTCTCTGAGAGAGTGAGAGCAGTTGTTTCAGGCATGAATCAAAGCATGGCTTTAAGTAGGAGCAGGTTTACTTCATCAACCATGCATGGGGTCAGTAGATTTGGTGCTGGGAAGGAAGTAGTTCCCAGTCAGTTGCTTTTGTTTTTGCAATAAATGTTTAAATGAGCTCATTAATGGAGAGGTAAAAGGGGCAAGAGTGATTTGCAGAGTGAAGAGAAAGTGAAATCATCTGCTTGGGGAGTGATAAAGTAGATATTCTAAAGAAATGAAATGCCATGCTCTCTGTCAGTACTGAGAGTACTCATTTGAGATTTAATGTGCAACCAATGATTTTCTAGTAACCTTTAGCTACTTTGAGAGAGAAGGAAGTGGGTGGGTAGCTGAAGTTAAACAAACTCTGAAACGACCAGAGAAGTGAAACGACAAGAGAAACTCAAAAAGTCAAGACTGCTGTCATATGAGTGATTATAATGATGAATCGTTGGATATAGGCTTTTGCAGGAGGGAATGGTGGCTCGAGGAATGCAGATATGTAAAACATGGTTGTTGTTTTTGCTGTTAAGTGCTGTCGAGTCGATTCCTACTCCCAGCGATCCTGTATAGGTTTTCTGAGGAGCAGCTGGTGGGTGTGACCCACCGACCTTAAGGTTTGCAGTCCAGTGTTTATCCTACAGCACCACAACTGGAGTCTGGTGGTAGAGCGGCTAATATACTTCTGGAATAGTGGTATTAGAAGCAAATAAGTTGGAACTAGATGAGATGATGGTTACATGTCTTTGTAGCCCAGATTTTGAAGGTATTTTAATTTAGGAGTGAGTGATAACAATGTCATTGGAAAGAAGGAAGTCAAGGAATTTGGGAAGACCAATTATTGAACAGTTGAATGCATTGAAGTGAGGGATTTTATTTTTTAGTTATTTATTTTTAATCAATTTCCCAAGTATTTCATATTGATTTAAATTTTTAAGTAGAATAGAAAAAAAAAAATAAATAAATAAAATGCGACAGTGAAGATAGCACAAAGATATCCTAAATCTGTTTAACTAATTATGTTGTTGCTGTTGGTAAGTGCCGTCAAATCAGTTCTGACTCATAATGACCCTGTATAGGGTTTACCAGGAACAACTGGTAGGTTTGAACTGCCGACCTTGTGGTTCTCAGTCCAGTGCTAATCCTACAGTGCATAGGATTAATACAGGAGAATAGCCTGTTCATAATATCCATGCCCAAGTTAAATATAATCCACTTGTGAGATATTAATATTCAGCTCTTGCTCTCATGCCATTTGTAAGCACAAACTATCTATTGACACTTTAAAGCTTGGTCTTCTTTTCCCACTCTGAACCGACAAGCCAGATTGCAATCATTTGTTGTTGTTGTTGTTGTTAAGTGCCGTCGAGTCGGTTCCGACCCATAGCGACCCTTGATAGGCTTCAGATAATTCTGCAAGATTGTCAGCTCTTCCCTCTTGACCCTTCTTGTCCTGCCATTGTTATCTTTCTCTTGCAGTCATTACTGCAAGTCTGACACATTCAAATTCTCAAAGGATTTATGATTAATCTCCTATTGTCTATCCAAACAGCACTCAGCATGAAAGGTATACTTAGGAATAAAGTCTACATGGCTTAAACAGTTGTGCCATACATAGCACAGAAGTCAAGAACTCACTTTCAATGATCCATAAGACCAGTAAGGTTGAAAGTCAGTGTGAGACTGTGGTATTAAGGTGGTGGTGGTGGGTGGTGTTAGGTATTGTCAAGTCGATTCCGACTCACAGGGACCCTGCATAGGGTTTCCAAGGAACGGTTGGTGAGTTAGAACCGATGATCTTGTGGTTCAAACTGACCTTATTGTCCAATGCTTATCCCACAGCAGGTGGAGGTAAAAAAAATTCCTGTTTAATGTGAACACCTTTCTTTGTTTTAAAACAAGGAAAATAAAAGGCTAAATCGTGTATGTTATTTCTAAGAAATCAAATGCTTCTAGTCATATAAAGGTCACATTTAGTTTCTCTTCTTTTACTCACTGGTACAGCTCTAGCCACAGTAACCATAAAGCTCCTGACTTCATCCATTGTCAGATGATACTAGAAAAGCAGAGAATCAGACCATGAGATGCCAACAGAGAACCAACATGCCCATCATAATTTTAGAGAGGCAGCAAAAAGGAAAATTCCTCCTTCAATGTATCTCAAACTGAATCCCATTTTATTAGCTAGAAATTCCTTAAACTGAGGTCGGGGGAGAGACTTTTTCCCTTAGAAATATGCATACAAGTCAAAGAGTGAAAATCTTGCAAAGGACTTTTTCGCAAAGGATCAACCTGAAAATTGTTCCCTGTAAAGGGTTAGGATGCTTCACAGAAGTGCACTGTGTTACAGTTATTTGAGGGAACCACAAAAATAACTCCCTTTAATAAAATAATTACTTTTAAAAAAAATCTGATGCTAGAATTTTATTATTATCTCTTGTTTTATTTATTCAAATGGTGAGATGAAATTTAGAATGGGAGCAGCTCTGAGAAATCTACTGCTATAAATTTCCAGTTCACATTTAAGTGGAATCAACTCTAAAGTAGTGGAATCGTCTCTAAGGAAGAGCTTCCATAGAAGAGTTCATTTTAGAATGAGACAAAAAACAATACCTAATGCTGTGATTGAGTCAAAGAGTGTTTTTAAAAATATGAATGGATAAATGAATAAGTGAATGAAAAAAATGAGACAGGAGAAGAATATTCTAGGACTTTGCTACTCACAAAAGACAGGTCTGTTTAGAGATTCTGAACACCCTGGGATTGCATGAAAGACACAGGAGAAAAAAATTCACCAATGGGAAAGAGATGCTTCAGTACAGTATCTCTAGCCCTGCTTTTAATTTACACAAACCTCAGAGTTTGGAGTGCTGGAAGAAGGTTATTTTTAAGTTATGAAGTGCCCCCAAATCTGTTGTTGATGTTCCTGGTGATGTTCTCATCTCTTCCCACATGCACATAGCTTCCCCAAACTTGCAGTCTTCTGGGATAATGTGAACTTTTAGAACCAGAAGCAAAGAATATACTAGAAGACCTTGTTTCAATTGACCTGGTTGTAAATTGAAGCTATAAATAGCTACCTTGTAAGGTCTTGAGAATTTAGTTTAGTAATTGGGCATAGTGCTCAAGACAGTTTGAGATACTACAGAGTCATCTGATTTCTATTTTCTTCACCACTAATGTGGCACTGTAGGTTAATGCACTGGACTGCAGGGTCTGTTTGAACTGCAAGATCAGTGGTTCAAACTCACCAGCCACTCCTTAGAAACCCTATACAGAGTCGATATAGGTCTAACTGACTCTACAACACTTAACAACAACAATCCAAATTTAATTTTCCCAATAGGAAGAAGATAAGTGATTCTGAGAAGGTAGACCAAAGCATCTCATGTAATGGAAATGAAACTGGATTAAAGAGAAAAGATGGGCGTGGTAGTTCAGGTTGTACCGGACTGTGAGCCACGAAGTTGGAGGTTGGAGTCCACCAATCACTTTGGGGGATCGCCGAGGTTGTCTGGTCCTGCAAAGATTTACAGTCCCTCGACCCCTATACAGGTCCACTATGAGTCAGAGCCCACTGGACAGCACTTAAAAACAACAACCTCTAGCTCAGGGGAACAAAGATAAGATGAGAGTACTGATAGGGAAAGAGAGTGCTTGATGGTAGAAGGAGAGAAGAGGTGAAAATTGAGAGGAAAAAGGAACTCAGCAGCAGAGAGAGCCATCAGAGCACAAAGAGTTACAAACATTACCCGGATTCTGCCATTTCCTGGTGCAACAAGCATCCTGCTTTTCCAGTGTAGTGGACATGCTTCTGAATGCAGGAGAAATTCACAAAAGAGGAAAAGTTCCACAACTGTCCAGTCATGGAAACTGACATTGCCTTTTTTATTTGAGACTCTTTTTTTCTTTTCTTTTTTTTTCATAAAGAGAAATATAAAAGCTCAGCCCTCAAAAATTCCAAACAAAAAAGGACTTCAGGAAGATTTTCTGAACTTTGCTCTTATTTCCAATGACACTCATAAAAAAAGATAAACTTGAAAACTTCAAGTTCTAAAGGAGTAACAGAGCACTTATTTCATACTATCCCTAGCATAATTGTATAATCATGTGTCTACAACATTCCCTCTGTTACTGGCTATATAGAGTCAAGAGTGCTGTCCTAACAAAGAGGCTCAGCTCTAGCCTTTAAGAAGGGATGCTGGGTTAACAGCAGCCAATGAATGGCAAGGTATCACCCGATAGCCCAAAAGGCAGCTGGGTCCATTCTGATTCCTGGAAGGTTCAGCCTGAAGCAAACTTTGGACTCATTAGCTAAAAAGGTTATTGGATGAGTCCTCTGGGATTTTCCATTGAAGCTAAGTGACTTACAGATTACCTATGAGTAAACTACTCTTGCTGAATATGAAATGGATTTAAAAACAAAACTGGGCTGAGGATTGAAATAACCAAGTAAAAATTAGATAAACAAGTTTTTCAAAAAGTACTTTATTATACAAAGGGGTTTCAAAAGATTTGTAGAAATATTCCATTATATTTTAGTTCCATAGTGGTGGTGGTGGTGGTTATGTGCCGTGGAGTCGGTTCTGACTCATAGCGACCCTGTACAGGGTTTCCAAGGCTGTAAATCTATATGGGAGCAGAAAGCCTCATCTTTCTCCTATGGAATAGCTGGTAGTTTCGAACTGGTCATCTTATTTTGTTTTTGGAATAAATGTTAGTCATAATGACCTGATCAGTAATAACCAGAAACAGAAGTCCTTATTGATTTTATTTCATCCATGTTTATTATATTATTCTTTTATTCTATTAATTTATATAATTTATAATGGTCACTTTTTATATTCATTACTTGATGTATTTCACTTTTCAATCAGCCTTATTTTTCTGTCAGTTTGACATATTGTGGTATTGTGGTGCCTTTTGTGTTGCTGTGATGCTGGAAGCTATGTCACTGGTAATTTGAATGCCAGCAGGGTCACCCATGGTGGACAGGTTTCAGCGGGGCTTCCAGACTAAGACAGACTAGGAAGAAGGAAAAGCAGACTACTTCTAAAAGTTTATCTACTGAAAATCATATGAATAGCAGGGAAGCAATGTCAGATAGCTCCAGATTATTAAGTATTGAAAAATGATGAATAGCACCAGAATATTGTTGGGTATAGGCTGCCTTCTCAAAGAACTGACCAGGATGAAACAAATGGAGTAAACCTTCAAGACCTTTATTTGTTAAGAGGGCACAACTCAAAATGAGGAGAAACAGCTGCCATCATCCGTTAATAATTGGAATTGGAATGTATGAAGTATGTTGTTGTTGTTTAGTGCTGTCGAGTCAGTTCCAACCCACAGCGAACCTGTATAGGGTTTCTGAGGAGCAGCTGGTGAGCTTGAACTGCCAATCTTGGAATTCAAATGGCTTTACAGTCTGGCACTATAACCCACAGTGCCACATCAGGACTCCTGTATGAAATAGGGATCTAGGAAAATTGGAAGTTGTCACAAATAAAATGGAACACATAAACATGGTGAGGCATTAGTGAGCTGAACTGGACTGGTATTGGCCATTTTGAATCTGACAATCACATGGTTTACTATGTTGGGAATGACAAATTGAAGAGGAATGGCATTGCATTTGTCATAAAAAAGAACATTTTAAGATCTATCTTGATGTATAATACTGTCTGCAATAGGATAATATCCATGCATCTACAAAAAAGACAAGTTAGGACCACTATCATTCAGATTTACATACCAACTAGACAAGATGAAGATGAAATTGAAGAATTCTACCAATTTCTTTAGTCTAAAACTGATCAAACATGCTATCAAGATGTATCAATAGTTACTGGTAATTAAAATGCAAAAGTTGGAAATAAAGAAGAAAGATCAGTAGATGGAAAATATTGCCTTGGTGAAAGAAATGATGTTGGAGTTTAGAAGAGAAAAATTTGCAAAGACCAATGACTTCTCCATTGCAAATACCTGTTTTAAACAATGTAAAAGGTTATTACACTCATAGAATTTACTAGATGGATTATGCAGAAATTAAATTGACTACATCTGTAAAAAGAAATGGTGAAAAATCTCCATATCATCTACCAAAACAAGGCCAGGAACAGACTGGAATAGAACATTGATTACTCATATGTAAGTTAAGACTGAAGCTGAAGAAAATTAAAACAAGTCCACAAGAGCCAAAATATGACCTTGAGCATATCCCACCCGAATTTAGAGATAGTCTTAAGAACAGATATGATGCATTAGACACTAATGCCTGAAAACCAGAAGAGCTGTAAGATGACGTCAAGGACATCATACAGGAAGAAAGCATAAGGTAATTAAGAAGACAAGGAAGAAAAAAAAAGACCAAAATGGATGTCAGATGAGACTCTGAAACTTGCTTTCTAGTGTAGGTAGAGATGCTAAAGCAAATGGAAATGAGGAGGTAAAACAGTTGATTGGAAAATTTCCAAGGGATCTCAAGAAGACACAAATATTATAATGAAATGTGTAAAGAACTGGAGTTAGAAAACCAAAAGGGAGGAACACACTCAGCATTTTTCAAGTTGAAAGAACCAAGGAAAAATTCAAGCCTCAACTTGAAATACTGAAGAATTCTTTTGGCAAAATATTGAAAGATACAGAAAGCAACAAAAGAAGATGGAAGGAATACACAGTCACTGTTTGAAAAAAATAAAAGGTCAATGTTCAACCATTTCAGGAGATAGCATTTGATCATGAGCCAATGGTACTGAAGGAAGAAGTCCAAGATGCACTGAAGGAATTGGCAAAGAACAATGTTCTAGGAACTGATGGAATACAAATTGAAATCTTTTAACAAACTGATGCAGAACAGGAGGTACTCACTTATCTATGACAAGAAATTTGGCCAACTGTTTGGAAGAGATCCATATTTATGCCCATTCCAAAGAGAAGGAACTCAAAGGAATGCAGATGTCATAGAATAATATCATTAATATCACAAGCAAGTAAGATTTTGCTAAAGATAATTTAAAAACTCTTGCAATAAGTACATCGACAGGGAATGCCAGAGGTTCAAGCCAGATTAAGATGGGGATGTTGGAGCCAGAACTCCAAGAAAAAAATAGCTCCATATTTTAATATTTTTGTTTAATAAAAATTTCTACGATTTTTTTCAGAACACTTTTTTGACTCGCCTTTTTATGTATGTACTATATTTTGCTGATCGTTTCATCTATAAATTTTGTATGTCTTTAACATGTTGTGTTGTTAAGTACCATCCAGTCAGTTCCAACTTATATCAACTCTGTAAAGGGTTTCCAAGGAATGGCTGGTGAGTTTGAACTACTGACCTTGTGGTTCAAAATGACGTTGCGGTCCACTGCTTTATCCCATAGCACCACACCAGGACTCCAATATGTCTTTAATATGTTATTGTTGTTGTTAGGTGCTGTCAAATCAGTACCAACTCATAACCACCTTATGCACAACAGAACAAAACCCTGCCCCATTCTGCACCAAGCTCACAATCATTGCTATGCTTGAACCCATTGCTGCTGTCACTGTGCCAATACATCTTGTTGGGGGGTCTTCATCTTTTTTGCTGACCCTCCACTTTACCAAGCATGATGTCCTTCTCCAGGGACTGGTCTCTCCTGATATTATGTCCAGAGTAGTAGAGACAAAGTCTGGCCATCCTGGCTTCTAAGGAACATTCTTGCTATACTTCTTCCAACACAGATTTGCTGTTCTTTTGGTGGTCCTTGGTACAACACCATAACTCAAATACATCAATTCTTCTATGCTCTTCTTTATTCATTGTCCAACTCTCACATGCATAGGAGGTTACTTAAAATACCATAGTTTGGGTCCAGTGCACCATAATCCTCAAACTGACATCTTGTGTCTTCAACACCTAAAGGAGATCCTGGGCAGCAGATTTGCCTATTGCAATACGTTGTTTGATTATTTGACTAATGTTTCCATTAGTGTTGATGTTTGATTAGAGCAAAATGAAGTCTTTGACAACTTCAATCTTTTCTCCTTAGCTTGATGTTATTTATTGATATTATTGATCATCAACTGCTCGTATGCAAGTTCAAGCTGAAGATTAATAAAATAAAAGAGTCCACAAGAGCCAAAATATGACCTTGAACATATCCCGCCTGATTTTAGAGATCATCTCAAGAACAGTTTTGCTGAATTAAACACATCATTAGTTGTGGGATGCAGCACTGGAGGCACTCACTCATCTATGTGAAAAAATTTGGACGACAGCTACCTGGCCAGCTGGTTGGGAGAGATCCATATTTGTGCCAATTTCAAAGAGAGGTGACCCCCCCAAAATGCAGAAATCATCAAACAATATCATTAATATTGCATGCAAGTAAAATTTTGCCAAAGATAAATTTAAAATGGTTGAAACAGTATACTGACTGGGAACTGCCAGAGGTTCTGTTCCACATCTTCTTCTGAATCCAGCTTGAATTTCTGGCACTTTCTTGTCGATCATATATACCACTACAACATTTTTGCATAGTCTTCAGAAAAAACTTACTTGTGTGTGATGCTAATGATATTGTTGCATAATTTCTGCATTCTGTTGGATCACCTTTCTTTGAAATGGGCAAATAAATATAGCTCTTGTCCAGTCAGTTGGACAGGGCACTATCTTCCAAACTTTTTGTTATCACCAAAGAATGCTTCTAGCATTGCATATGTTTATTGAAACATCATAATTGGAATTATTTCCACTTCTAGAGCCTGTTTCTTCAACAATGCCTTCAGTGCAGCTTAGAGTTCTTCCTTCACCAGCCCTTGATCATATGCTACCTCCTGAGATGGTTGAACACTGACCAATTCTTTTTGGTACAGTGACTCAGCGTATTATTTCAATCTTCTTTTGATGCTGCCTGCATCATTCAATATTTTGTTCATTTTTTGTTGCTGTTAAGTGTCTTTGAGCCAGTTCTGACTCATAGTGACCCTGCATAGGGTTTTCTAGGCATGACTGGTGAGGTTTGAGCTGCCAACCTTGCCATTCAAAAGACCTTGTGGTCCAGTGTACTATCCTGCGGCACCACACCAGGGTTCTATTTTGTCCATGTTGTTGTTGTTGTTAGGTGCCATCAAGATGGTACCGACTCATAGTGACCCTATGCATAACAGAATGAAACACTGCCTGATCCTGGGTCAACCTCACAATTGTTGCCATGCTTGAGCCCATTGATTCTGCCACTTGGCCAATCCATCTTGCTGGGAGTCTTCCTCCACCTTACCAAACACGATATCCTTCTCCAGTGACTGTTCCCTCCTTACAATATGTCCGAAGTATGAAAGCCAAAGTTTGGCCACTTGCCTAAGATAGCTAAACTAAGGAGCACTCTGGCTGCACTTCTTCCAAAACAGATCTATTGGTTCTTTTGGCAGCCCACGGCACTTTCAATATTCTCCTCCAACACCATAACTCAAAAGCATCAATTCTTCTATGGTCTTCCTTATTCATTGTCCAGCTTTTGCATGCATATGAGGTTATTGAAAATATGATGGCTTGGGTCAGGCACACCTTAGTCTTCAAGCTGACATCTTTGCTCTTCAACACTTTAAAAAAAGTTTTTGTGCAGCAGATTTGCCTAATGCAATATGTTATTTGATTTCTTAACTGCTACTTCCATGAGTATTGATAGTTGATCCAAGAATAATGAAATCCTTGACAACTTTTTTTTCTCTCTGTTGATAAGAATGTTGTTTATTGGTCCAGTGGTGAGGACTTTTGTCTTCTTTACATTGAGATGCAATCCATACCAAAGGCTATCCGCTTTGATTTTCATCAGTAAATATTTTAAGTCCTCTTCACTTTCAACAAGCTAGGTTGTATCATCTGCATATCATAGGCTGTTAATGAGATATCAATATTGAACTCATATCAATATGGAACCTTCAGGCTTGAGGTTTTCTTTAGTTCTTTCAGACTGGGAAATGCTGCCCTTTTGATTTTCGAGTTCTAGCTTTTTGTACATTTCAATGGTCTTCTTGAGCTGCCCTTTGAAAATTTCTGTTTAGCTGTTTTTACTTCATCATTTCTTTTATTTGCTTTAGCTACTCTACACTCAAGAACAAGTTTTAAAGTCTCTTCTAGCATCCATTTTGTTTTTTTCTCTCCTGTCCTTTTATGGATCTTTTGCTTTCCTCATGTATGATAGCCTTGATGCCCTCTCACAAATTGCCTGGTGTTTGGCCATTAGTGTTCAATGCATCAAATCTGTTTTTGAGATGGTCTCTCAAAATTCAGGTGGGATACACTCAAGGTCATACTTTGGCTCTCATGGACCAGTTTTAATTGTCTTCAGCTTCAACTTGAACTTGTATATGAACCTCTGGCTTTGTTCTCACTAATGATGTTGGGCCTTCTCCTTCATTTCTTTCCACAGATGGAGTCAATTTTATTCCTGTGTGTTCCATCTGGCAAAGTCTACATGTATTGTTACTGGTTATGTTGCAAGGAAAGAAAAGTATTTTTCATGAATAAATTATTGGTCTTACAATATCCTATCATGTAATTTCTAAGCAAGATTTCTATTGCCAAGGTCATCTTTTCCAACTATCAGTCCTTTGTTTCCAACTGTCATATTCTAATTACCAGTAATTACCACTGCATCTTGATTGCATGTTTGATCAATTTCAGACTGCAGAAATTGGTAAAAATCTTCAATTTCTTCATCTTTGGCATTAGTGGTTGGCATTAGTGGCACTGAATGACAAGCACATTAACTTGTCATTGTTTTCCTTGTAGGTATATGGATATTATCACTGACAGTGCTGTACTTCAAAATGTACACTTGAGATCTTGAAATCGCCTTTTTGCCAATGAATGCAATAACATTCCTCTTCAATTTGTCTGACTGAAATCACCAATACTAGTCCATTTATGCTCACTAATCTTAGAAGGAGTCCTAGTGAGGCACTGGACGATAAGCATTGGACTACAACGTCAGTTTGAACTGCAAGGTTGGTGGTTCACACTCACCCACTGCTCCTCTGAAACTCTATACAGTCATGAGATTGGCACATCTAGAAGCAGTGTTTCATTCTGTTGAACATAGGGTTGCTAACAAGGAGTACATCCACATTTTAAAGCTTCATCTAAATATCTTTCATTTTATGTAAATTCTGAAATTAGATGTTTGGAGATTTATTCAGGTATAAATATAATTCATTATTCAATATTATGTATAGATATAATTCATCCCTTAATGCTATGTATTACTGAGTATACTATACTTTATCCATTTTTTTAGAAGATCAAAGCATATATCATAGTTTGAATATATTTTGGTTTATGTCTATCATATTATGTATGTCAGTGGTTCAAACTCACCACTTGCTCCTCAGAAATCCTTTACAGGATCGCTATGAGTTGGAACTGACTCGACAGCACTTAACAACATATGATCTATAGGGAGCATGGTGGATCCGTATGATAAGCATTGGATGCAAACCACAGAGTCTGTGGTTTAAGTCCACCAGCTGCTCTATGTGGAAAAGTTTAGGCTTTCTCCTTCTGCAAAGATTTGTAGCCTCAAAAAACTCCACACAGGGTAGCTATGAGTCAGAACCAACTCACTGGCATGTAACAACAGCATAGTATCTATAGAATTTTCTAAATAGACAAGAGCATCATCTTCAAATAACAACCTTTTCTTCATTCTTAAATTTCATCTACTGTTTTTTTTTTTTTGTTGTTGTTGTTGTTCTTATTTTAGTGTATCAGTTGGGACATTCAATAAAATGTGAATTGTAGAGTTGACAACTGTCATCCTTGTTTTATTTTAATTCTATATAAAACTTCTATATTTAATTATTAAGCACAATGTTTACTCAATTTTTGTATTACTCTTATTTTAAGGAAGTTCCCTACTAGTACTAGTTTGCTAAGGCCTTTTATAAGGAACAAATACCAGATTTCAATGAATGCCTTTTTGCATCTATTTTGATAATTATGGGTTTTTTTCACTTAAAATTTCAACATTATACATTTAAATAGAATAATTTCTAAATCTTGAATTAAAAAATTATTCAATCATATAACTCTGCCCATTTGAAATTTAGAGAAATAGAGAAGCAGCTATCTCTTCTAATTGGTGTAAGTATGTGTTTGAGAGTCTTAGTGAAAGCTACTAGACTAACAGTCCATTAGAAATTAAAACAAAACAAAAAAAAGCATTGTTCATCCTCCGTGCAGGAGAAGCAGCCAGCGTTTATAGATAAAATTCTACTGAGCTGAAAAGCAAATTACCTTCTTTTGATTCAGATAGATTGGACTTCTTGTTGTTGTTAAGTGTTGTCAAGCCGATTCTGATCCACAGTGACCCTGCCAGTGTTTCTGAAGAGCAGCTGGTGGGTTTGAGCCACCAACTTTGTGGCTAGGAATCCGGTGCTTATCTTACAGAGCCACATCAAGACTCAAAATTGAACTTGTTAAGTGCTGTCAAGTTGGTTCCAACTCATAGTGACCCTATATAGGTTTTTGGAGGAGCAATTGGTGGGTTTGAATCACTGACCTTGTGGTTAACAGTCCAGTGCTTATTCTTCAGTGCCACACCAGGACCCCTATGAGCCTGGGCTGCAAACCACAGCAGCAACTCCACAGGAGAAAAATGAGGCTTCTGCTCCCATGTAAGATTTATAGCCTCTGAAGCCCAATACAAGGTAGCTATGAGTCCCACCACCTCAACAGCACTTAACAACAACAATATAATCCTGGAGCATAGTGTGACTATAAAATCAGGATCTCTTTTCTGTTTTTTTTTTTTTTAGAAAGAAGGCAAGGACTGTAAGTTATTAAAAACATAAAATTAAGACTGTTTTTTAAATTAGCTTAATCAAATCTAGCAAGTTACACAACTACTTTTCCCTGATGTAGAAACAAGATAATAACCATCACAAACTGCAGACAGGTTAGGAAGACCCTGGAAGATGTGGAGTTTGACTGAGCAAGACTAGTGGTGGAGAATAAAAACTATGGGCTACTACTCTTTCTTCCTCTCACCTCCTTTTTTTTTTTCTCTCACCTCCTTTTAACACAACTCAAGCTTAAAGGTTATTAGACAAAGAGAAAAATACAAAGTATATCTTGACGATTCCTTTTTAACATTGGTTCTGGGTATTATATAAAAATAATGCTTGGACAGTAACAGGTATTTGCAATTTTTAAGTAAATAAAGTATGCAAAGCTCAAGGTTATAAATCTGAGGAGGCATCTGAGAGTAAATGTGCCATCTAGTTCTGACCTTATTGCTATAACCTCCTTGTGGCATGATTCCAAAATTATAGGTCCTGATCATTTTAGGTTTGTTCTTTAAATAGAAGGAAACTTGGTGGTACAGTTGCTAAGTGCTGGGCCACTAGCTTAAAGGTCACTGGTTTGAACCCACTGATGACCTTTCAATTAGCTCTGCTGGAGAAATATGTGGCAATCTGCTACTGTAAAGATGTACAGATTTGGAAATGTATGCAGCAATTCTACTCTGTTCTAGAAGGTTGCTATTAGTCAGAACTGATTAGACAGCAATAGGTTTTGGATTCTTCCAGTCAGACTTGACGGGCAATGATCACAGAAGTCGTTGCTTGGTGCAGAGATTGTTGTTGTTGTTGTTGTTGTTAAGTGCCATCGAGTCGGGTCCGACCCATAGCGACCCTGTACAGGGTTTCCGAGATAGAGCTGTTAAAAATCTCAGAGAGACTTAGGTAGAATAAGAGTTTTGGACAGAGACACAATTATAGGAGTTAGTTGTTTGTTTTTCAGGTCTCCCAGCTATGGGGACAAAGAGGTTGAGGGAAAAACTTGGGTAACAAGACAGCCTGTAGTTCAGCATCTTAATGTGCAGCCAGAGCATGATAGTATGAAAAAAGAAATAGACAGCAAAGCTAGACCTTGATAGCAGGCTTTGATCTTTTGTATATATGGAAAATCATTAATAATTATGTTGCTGTGAGCTGCTTGTCCCTGGACTCATGGTGACCCCATGTACCATGGAACAAAATGTCCATTGTCCTGTGCCATTCCCATGACCAGTGGCCAATAGAATCATTATGATCCACAGTGTTTTCAAAGGCAGATTCTTCAGAAGTAGATAATTAGGGCTTTCTTCCTAGTCTGCCTTAGTCTGGAAGCGCCACTGAATTTATTCAGCATTATAGCAACACACTGACAGATGGCAGTGGCTGAAATGAGGTGTATTGGCAGGGAATGAGATCTGGGTCTCCTGCATGAAAGATAAGAATTCAACCACCGAGCCACCAATGAATATTGATAACTATATGCAATTTATAATTATGAAGAAAGACCCAGGTTCAAAACCTGACTTTGTCACTTATGGTCTGTTCAACTGGGAATAAGTTATTGTTGCTTTGTTGTTGTTGTTTTTGTTGTTGTTGTTATTTGCTGTTGAGTCGGCTCCAATTCATAGCCACCTTATGTATAACAATGAGATGGTGCCCAGACCTGCGTCATCTTCATAATCACTGGTATATTTGAGTCCATTGTTGTAACTCTCTCACAATGAATTCCTTAGCCTTAGATGATATAGTTCCCTTAGCTATAGAATAGCATCAATCATAGTAACTACATCAGTGAGTTTTTGCAACAGCAAATAATGATGATAATAGTAACTTACATGTGTTATTTTATTTTAAGTGTTTTATATTGGTTATCTTATTTATCTTCACAATGTATATAAAGCACATAATGAATGCTATGTTGGCCACTATAGTTTGTGCTCAAGAAACCGTATTTTAAAAGTTCTCAATCAAGTGAGAAAAACACATACGTTTAAACAATTCAACCAACAGTAATTGCCAGGTACTGAACTTAATTCTGGAAAAACAAAGATGAGTAAGAGATAGTCCCTGCTGCTTTTAAGAAAACCACATTGTAATGAGGAACAAAGTTACATTAACAGTTATAATACAATATTCTATGGAATAGTCCATCAGTGTGACAACATTGTTATAGGAGTTTAGAGGAGGAAAAATGCATATTTTATGAGATGGTTAGGGAAAGAGATATTTTGACTTTTGCCTATCTAAATAAGCAAGTTTTAGTAAGAGACATGTTCCAGGCAGAGGACATAGTTTGTAAAGGGAAGTGATGTGACAATACAGTGAGCAGGAGGTGAGTATGGGCTCTGTAGTCACATGCAGTTGAGTTCGAGTCACAGTGCTACTTCTCACTTGACCTTGGGGAAGGGACTTCATGTGATAACCGTATCCTACCTCATAGCTTTGTGATGATTAAATAAGATGTGCACATAACATTTAGCATGGTGTCCTAATACTGTTATTGTTAAGTGCTCTTGAGTTGATTCCGACTCATAGGCACCCTGTATAGATTTCTGAAGAGCGGTTGGTAGATTTTAATCACTGGCCTTGTGGTTAGCAGTCCAGTATTTATCCTACAGCACTACATCAGGACTCTGTTGACCTATTGTTGTTGTTGTCAAGTGCCGTAGAGTAGGTTACGACTCATATACACACTGCCTAGAGTTTCCAAGAAGCAACTGGTGGGTTTGAAATGCCAACCTTGTGGTTAGCAGTATAATACTTATTCACACCAAAACTACCCATTGACCTATTGTTGTTAATTGCTGTTGAGTCGATTCGGACTCATAGTGATTCTGTATAGCATTTCCAAGGCTTTTTAATACTTTGCAGTAGCAGAAAGTCTCATCTTTTTCCCGTGGAGCAGTTGGTGGGTTCAAACCACAGACATTGTGGTTCACAGTCCAGTGCTTATCATATGGAGCCACTGTGCTGCACTGACCTAGTGTTGTTGTTGTTGTTTTTGTTAAGTGCCATATAATTGGTTCTGACTCATAGCAACCCTGTATAGTGTTTCTGAAGAGCAGTTGGTGGTTTTGAACCACTGTCCTTGCATTATAAACGGACCTTATGATCAAATGTTTATCCTACAACAACACACCAGGATGCTATTGATTTACTGTTGTTGCTGTTGTTGTTGTTAAGTGCTATAGAGTAGGTTCCAACTTATAGCGACCCTGTATAGTGTTTTCAAGGAGCAGATGGTGAGTTTGAACCTCTAATCTTGTGGTTCCAAACAACCTTGCAGTTGACTGCTTATCCTACAGCACTACACCAGGACTTCATTGACCTATTTTTTTTGTCAGTTCCAACTCATAGTGATCCTGTAAAGGGTTTCAGAGGAGTAGCTAGGGAACTCGAACCACCCACCTTGCCTTTCAAACCCATTTTACAGCTCAGCGCATTATCCCACAGCATCACACCAGGACTCCATATTGACCTATTAGTGGGTTGTTATTATTAATATATTTCTCTCAGTCTATGTTGCCTTTGGGGTCTTGATGTGTCACTGCGGGTTAATGTGCTGGACTGCAAAGTTGGTTTGAACCACAATTTCTGCAGTTCGAGCTCCCCAGCCACTCCTTGGAAACACTATAGAGGGTCTCTATGGCTCAGAACCAACTAGAAGGCACTTTTGTTACCATTAGATTAATAATGAACCATCAATTAAACACAAACTTTTTTTGTAAGCAGAGTAAAATACATTAAGTATATAGATGAATTATAAGATGCATCTGAATTTTGGAAACACTAAAACATGAAAAATATGCATCTGAGAAGCCAGGAAAGTATATTATTATCATCATAATGAGGGTCAGATTGCAGAGAATCTTTACTGTTATGTGGACTATTTAGAATTGATCCTATTGCTAAATCATTCCCTTTTAAGTGCTTTCTAGATACTTTATAGTTCTTAAATGGTCTCATATTAGGTCAGTGGTTAATTGTCTGCCTCTTGTATTAGTATATGTTGTCTAACATGCTTTATTGACTATGCAAAGGCATTCAACTGTGTGGATCATAACACACTCTGGATAACATCAAGAAGAACGAGTATTCCAGAACACTTAAATGTGCTCATGGGGAACCTGTACATCGAACAAGAGGCAGTCATTAGAACAGAACAAAGGGATATTGAATGTTTTAAAATCAAGAAAAGTGTGCACCAGGAGTGTGTTCTTTAACCTTACTTATACAATCCGTATGTTTCACAAATCATCTGAGAAGCTGGATTATATGAAGAAGAATGTAGCATCGGATTGGAAGATGACTCATTGACAACCTGAAGTATGCAGTTGACACAGCCTTGCTTGTTTGCTAGAAGCAAAGAGGACTTGAAATACTGATGGATCTCAAAGATCAGTATGGATTGCAACTCAGTGTAAGGAAAATGAAAATACTCACAACTAGACCAATAAATAACATCATGATAAATGGAGAAAAGATTGGAGTTGTGAAAGACTTCATTTTGCTTGGATCCACAATCAATGCTCATGGAAACAAACAGTTCTAGAAATCAAATGATGTATTGCATTAATCAAGTCTGCTACAAAAGACCTCTTTTAAGTGTTTAAGAACAAAAATAACAGTTTGAGGACTAAGATGTGCCTGCCCCAAGCCATGGTATTTTCAACCGCTTCATATGAATGTGAAAGTTGTACAATGAATAAGGAAGAGCATAAAGAATTGATGCGTTTGAGTTATGTTACTGGTAGGGAATATTGAAAGTACCATGGATTGCCAGTAGAACAAAGAAATCTGTGTTGGAAGAAGTACAGCCAGACTGCTTTTTAAAAGCGAGGATGGCAAGACTTTATCTCTCGTATTTGCATAGTGGTTATGAATCGGGCTGCGTATCTTAAGGTCAGGAGTTCAAAACTACCAGCTGTTCTGCAGGAGAAAGATGAGGCTTTCTGCTCCCATAAAGATTTACAGCCTTGGAAACCCTATACAGGGTTGCTATGAGTCGGAACCAACTCCATGGCACATAACCACCACCACCACCACTTCGGATGTATTATCAGGAGGGACGGACCAGTCCCTGGAGAAGGAAGGACATCATGCTTGGAAAAGTGGAGAGTCAGCAGAAAAGAGGAATACCCCCAACAAGACGGACCAACACAGTGGCAACAATAGTGGGCTCAAACAACAATGATGAGAATGGCACCGGACCAGGAAGTATTTCATTCTGTTGTGCACAGAATTGACTCAACACCTAACAAAAACATGTCCCCAGCACATGATGCATATTTCTTAGATTATGGAATTTGACCAGCCCTGTGTGGCACAAACAGTACTCTTGGCTACTAACCAAAAGTTGGCAGTTCAAACCTACCAGGGCCCTGTGGGAGAAAGGCCTGTTGGTACGCTGTCATTAAGATTACAAGCAAGAAAACTCTGTGAAGCAGCTCTGCTTTCTAACACATGGGGTCTCCAAGAATCAGAATAGACTTGAAGGTTTGGGTTTGGTTTGGATGCTGTTTAGGTTAAGAGCTGATCAGCATAGCCTAATCCTAGAACAAAAAGGTATAAACCATAAACTCAGTGCCAGATGAATACAGAGAAAGCAGTTTCCATCTACACCTTACAGTTGAGAGCTGATGTCCCCCACTGTGTGTTTTTGTTGTTGGTAAGTGCCAGAGAGTCAATTCTGACCTTGAATCATAGTGACCTTGTATAGGGCTTCCTGGGAGCAGCTGGGAAGTTTGAACTGGTGACCTTGCGGTTCAAACCAACCCTGTGCTCCAGAACATTATCCTACAGCAGTGACACTTTGGCAATCCTAAAAAAGAAACAACCCTAGCAGTAGTTATGAAGCTTTGTGTGCATCTGAAAAGCCTGTTAAAACACGGATGGGCACTGGTGGTGGTGGTGGTTATATGTCGTGGAGTCGGTTCTAACTCATAGCGACCTGTACAGGGCTTCCGAGGCTGTAAATCTTTACAGGAGCAGAAAGCCTCATCTTTCCCCTGCTAGTAGTTTTGAACTGCTGACCTTGAGGTTCGCAGTCCGATTCCTAACCACTACGCTACCAGAGCCCCAGACAATTCTGATTTAGCAGGTGCAAGGTCGGTGGTTCAAGCTCACCAGCTAGCTGCTCCTTGGAAACCCTAAACAGGGTCGCTATGACTCAACAACACTTAACAACAACAACAATAGGGTGGGGCTAGTGAATTTACATTTCTAACACCTTCCCATGTACTCTGGCTGCTTCTGAACTGAGAACAAAACTTTGAGAACCATGTTACTAGAAGTTGAGCTGCAAGACCCTCATCAGGATTCGTTATCTGATGGGCTCTTGGCTTGTCTACTTTTCATGTCCAGAGGCTGGCCCCCTTTCTACTGAGATGGGACAGAATGGTAAGCCAGCCTCAATGCCCAGAAGGCTGGGGCCCTCTCCTGTCTGCTTTTTCTGGCTTTTGGCTCCTCTTTTTGTTTGGCATTCTTTCCATTCACACTGACACTGAAATATCCTGGGGAGAAGTAACTTTTATCCCATCGAGCCTCATTAGTCAGAGGGAGGAATGACTGAAGAGCTAGCTCCTGCCAGATGTCTTGGGGTCTTGTTACTGAATATTTGCTCCTGTCCCTTATGGCTCTGTAGTTTCTGCCTCCTCTGACAGGTCATAGGAAGCTTAGTTTAGGGAAATTTGTGGAAGCAGCTCCCCAGTGTCTGAGCTCAGGAACTATTGCTTACAAGTAAGGAAAGCCTATGTTTTAGTCTCATTCTCCCAAAGGCTTCAGAAGAAATTGGCTAGATGCCCACTTGGCCTTCAATTTCATCTCAGCAAAAGTAGCAGAAATGCAGAATAAGGGAGGAGATGCCCTGGAGGCCTGATTTATTTAAACCAATTGTTCAGGGCCTAGCTGGGAGAATAATTGGAATTTCGACTTTTTCTTTTTTACTGTTACAGGACTGGGATTAGAAGAGTCATACACACTAAGCACCATAAACACTGAAAATAAGTAACTCAACTGAAAACACATAGAATTTTATAGTTGATATGCCATCAGCGGTTCAAGCTCACCAGCTGCTCCTTGGAAACCCTATACAGGGTCGCTAAGGGTCAGAACTGACTCGATGGCACCTCCACCGACATCTAATGTGTATCTTTTCTAGTATTTCTTGTATCCTTTTTGACACTCTTTTTTTCTGTAGGAAAACTTTCATCCTCTTGGTGTGGCGCTGCAGGATAATGTACTGGACTGAAAGGTAGGTTTGAATTGCAAGGTTGTGTGGTTCAAACTCACTACCCACTCCTCAGAAACCCTATACAGAGTAGTTATGAATCAGAACCAACTCAATGGCACTTGACAACTACACCAAGTTCTTAAATCCATGATCTTCACCAACATTTGGTGGCATTCCCAGTCAAAGTCTTTGGAATTCAAAACAAAACCATTATTTTATCAAAGGCTTAGCTCCTGAAATTAAGTCTTATTTTTCAGATGCTGTTTTGAAATTCAGAGTAAAAACTGGATTCTTTATCTGGGCATCAAACAGAAGCAATGGTGTCTAATGCAATGGGTGGATGCAGTGAAGCAGTAAAAATTTCTGGAAACTAAAGTTGGATCAGATTACATTTTAAAATATGATTCCATTATTTTATTATTATCATTTGGATAAAAAGGATATCCTATTATTTTATCATTATTAACTTGGAGTGAGTGAAGAACATGTTCAGCAATTCTCAAACTGAAAGAACTGAAGAAAGAATTCAAGCCTCAAGTGCAATACTGGAAAATTCTATGGGTAAAATATTAAACAATGCAGATAGCATACAAAGAAGGTGGAAGGAATACAAAGTCACTATACCAAAATGATTACCACCTTGATACCAGGTCAGGTTACCAAAGGCTAGAAAGCCATAAAATACGTACTAAAGAGATTTATACGAGTGTGGAAATTACCTGCAGGGGAAAAGTGCCATGGACAACAGAGATTCCTACAGGTGAGACATGCTGCAGACAATAGCCTCTCTCCCCGTGGTCATTGTCTAAAGTGTTTTTATAGCAAGAGGTTAAGCTGCAGAAATGGTTTGGCCAGATTTCAAAAAAGAGGTGGGCTTTGCTTATTTGTGCATTGCTGTTTCCATGTGCTGTTCGTTGTTTCTCTTTTCCCTTGCTGTGTGGACTTCTGGAGTTCTTGATAGAATCTAAGATTTCAAGATGGATTCTCTTGCAGAGGTGTCTAGGATACTTGACACAACTGTGTATGCATGTACCTTTCTGTCAGGATCCTGGCTTAAGAACCAGGTCTGCTCTGTTGGTGCCAAGTTGGGGTGCTCCAGTGATGTTTTGCATCTGCACTGAAAATTTGTTAAAGGGGAAATTAATGGGTAACATGAGTAAATTCTTGATCCACTGACCTTTCCATCATTAATTTCCTCCTGACCCCTTACCTTAACAATGTTCAACCATTTCAGGAGGCAGCATAAGATGAAGAGCTGATGGTGCTGAAGAAAGAAGGCCAAGTTGCACTGAAGACATTGACCAAAAACAAAACTCCAGGAAGCGATAAACTGAAACTAACTGAAATGTTCCAACAAACTGATAAAGCATTGTAAGCACTCATTAATCTATGCCAAAATATTTGGAAGACAACTACTTGGCCAATCAATGGGCATATTTGTGCCCATTGTAAAGAAAGGTGACCCAACTGAATGCAGAAATATCAATATCACATTCAAGTGTAATTTTGCTGAAGATAATTAAAAAATGGTTACAGCAGTACATTGCCAGAGAAGTGCTAGAAATTCAAACTAGATCTAGAAAAGGACACAACATGAAAGATATCATTGCTGGTATCAGATAGCTGTTGGCTGAAATCAGAGAATGCCAGGTAGATGTTTACTTGTGTTTTATTGACTATGCAAAGGCATTCAACTGTGTGTATGTATCATAACAAACTATAGATAACATTGCAAAGAATGATAATTCCAGAACATTTATTTGTGTTCATGTGGAAAGAACCTGTATTTAGACCAAGAGGCAGTCATTTGAACAGACAAGGTGATACTGAGTGGTTTTAAATCAGAAAAGGTATGTGTCACCTTACATATTTAATCTGCATGTTGCTGTTATTATTCAGGGCCATTGAGTCAGTTCCAACTCATAGTGACCTTGTATGGTGATATTTAAAGACATCAATTTTTCTTAGATTTTATGGTTGGGCATAAGAGTGATATGAGTTGGAATCAACTTGATGGCACTAACAACAAAAACAACAACATATAGTTTCCAAGGATTTGATGGATTTGAACTGATAATCTTGCAGTTAGCAGTATAGTACCTATCCTACATAGCTATAGCAGTATAATCTGTATATTGAGCGAATAATCCAAGAATCTAGACTATATGAAGAAGAATGCAGCATTATGATTGAAGGAAAACTCACAACCTGTGACATGCAGATAATACAACCTTGTTTGATGAAAGTGAAGAGCACTTACTGATCAAAAGCAAAGACTACAGCCTTCAGTATGGATTA
>NW_006408595.1:15304654-15306238 GCF_000296735.1 Chrysochloris asiatica
CCATGGTGTTTTCAATCTCCTCATATGCATGTGAAAACTGGACAGTGAATAAGGAATGTGAGAAATAACTCTTGTGGCCCTGGTCCATCTTCAGTGAAGGAATAAGGGAAGTCTTGCAGGTAACAGGCTAGGATAACTAAAGGACCACTAGGAACTTTAAATAAGAATACAGTCATTAAGACCACGGGCAAGCCATTTTGGCTTCTCTGTTGTTGTTAAGTGCCATAGTCGAGTGGATTCCAACCCATAGCAACCTTGTATAGGATTTCTAAGGAGCAGCAGGTGAGTTTGAACCACTGACCTTGCAGTTCAAATGACTTAGCAGTCTGACGCATTAACCCACAGCACCACACCAGGACTCCTTTGGATTCTCTGGGGGGAGGGAAAGCAGGAGGTGCCGGTAGAATTGTAAATGGGGGACTGGAACTAGAAGAGGGGATTTTTTGGGACAGGGAAATAAAACTGTTTCTGGGCCGGCCATGTGGTGCATCTGCCTATGTCTACTGGGTTGGGCGCCCACTTTTGCAAAATCCAATAAAGAAAACCTCACTCTCGCTAAAATGAGTACAGATTGGATTACTTGAGCATTTGTCGGTATGGACTACATTTCTTACAGTAAGACCTGAGAAGAACTGATACCTCTAAATTATTGTTTTGGGGAAGAATATTGAATATAATATAGATTGCCAGAAAAATGAACAAATCTCTCTTGAAAGAAGTACAGTCAGAATGCTCCTTAGAAGTAAAAATGTTGAGACTTTGTCTCACATACTTTTGACATATTTTCAGAATGCATAAATCCCTGGAGAAGGACATAATGCTTGGTAGAAAGTCAGTGAAAAAGTGAAAGACCCACAAAGATATGGATTGGCACAGCAGCTGCAACAATGAGCTGAAACAATGGAGAGATTATAAGGATGGTTTAAGACTGGGCAGGGTTTTGTTCTGTTACACAAAGGGTCCTTATGAGTTGGAACTGGCTTAATGGTCCCAAACAACAACAACCCTGGGGTGAGGCAGGTGAGGGATGTGACAGTCAGTTGTCTGAGGTCTATGAGGTCACAGCTGAGGTCACAGAAGTGTTGAGAAAGAAAAGGCTGACATGGAGAGCAGAGGGCTGGTATAAGATGGGACTCTAAGAGGAGAATGTCTAGGGCAGAAGGAGTAGAGTGAAGTGTGATTTGGGGAGGCCAACTGGGTAAGTTGTGGGGTAGAATTGGCCTCATTCCTGATTGGGATTTTTTGTTTTTGTTTTTGTTTTTTATGTTTTATTGTGAAATATATGGTAGTTTACATGAGAGAACTTTAGTTTTACATTCCTTCCATCGTATATCACCTCATTGCCATGGTTCCAATCCCCTCCATGCATCATCAACCAACCAAAGGGTATAGGGTAGGGTCCTGCTCTCAGCTCTTCTCTGTTGATGGTCCCAGATACCTCCACTCCTAGCCTGTAGAATTAATCACTCCCTTCCTTATTACAAAACATCTACCTTTGCATTTACAACCCTCATAATCCGTCCTGATAAGCATTATTCACTACAGTATCACGAGTTACCCATCTGTATTTCCTTTCATCCTCTC